>NC_056735.1:846790603-847030603 GCF_019279795.1 Protopterus annectens | reverse complement strand
CAAGAGTATAAGGCGATTAGGTGCATGGCAAAGAGAGAGGTGGCGAAGGCTAAGGTTAAGGCGTATGAAGAGTTGTATGAAAGGTTGGACACTAAGGAGGGAGAAAAGGACCTGTACCAATTGGCTAGACAGAGAGACCGAGCTAGTAAAGATGTGCAGCAGGTAAGGGTGATAAAGGATAATGAGGGAAATGTACTCACAAGCGAGGAGAGTGTGTTGAGCAGATGGAAAGAGTACTTTGAGTGGCTGATGAATGAAGAGAATGAGAGGGAGAGAAGGTTGGATGATGTGCGGATAGTGAATCATGAAGTGCAGTGGATTAGCAAGGAGGAAGTAAGGATGGCTATGAAGAGGATGAAGAATGGAAAGGCTGTTGGTCCAGATGACATACCTGTGGAAGCATGGAGGTGTTTAGTTGAAATGGCAGTGGAGTTTTTAACCAGATTGTTTAATGAAATCTTGGAAAGGGAGAGGATGCCTGAGGAATGGAGAAAAAGTGTTTTGGTACCAATTTTTAAGAGTAAGGGTGATGTGCAGAGCTGTAGTAACTACAGAGGGATTAAATTGATCAGTCACAGCATGAAGTTATGGGAAAGAGTAGTGGAAGCTAGGTTAAGAAGGGAGGTGATGATTAGTGATCAGCAGTATGGTTTCATGCCAGGAAAGAGCACTACAGATGCGATGTTTGCTCTGAGAGTGTTAATGGAGACGTACAGTGAAGGTCAGAAGCAGTTGCATTGTGTCTTTGTGGACTTAGAGAAAGCATATGACAGGGTTTCTACAGAGGAGTTGTGGTACTGTATGAGGAAGTTGGGAGTGTCAGAGAAGTATGTAAGAGTGGTACAGGATATGTACGAGGGTAGTGTGACAGCGGTGAGGTCTGCGGCAGGAGTGACGGATGCATTTAAGGTGGAAGTGGGATTACATGAAGGATCAGCTCTGAGCCCTTTCTTATTTGCAATGGTGATGGACAGGTTGATAGACGAGATCAGACAGGAGTCCCTGTGGACTATGATGTTTGCAGATGACATTGTGATCTGTAGTAAGAGTAGGGAACAGGTGGAGGAGACCCTGAAGAGGTGGAGATATGCTCTAGAGAGAAGAGGAGTGAAGATCAGCAGGACTAAGACAGAATATATGTGTGTGAATGAGAGGGAGGATACAGGAATGGTGAGGATGCAGAGATAAGAGGTGGCGAAGGTGGATGAGTTTAAATACTTGGGATCAACAGTTCAGAGTAATGGTGAGTGTGGAAGAGAGGTGAAGAAGAGGGTACAGGCAGGATGGAGTGGGTGGAGAAGAGTGTCAGGATTGATTTGTGACAGACGAGTACCAGTAAGAGTGAAAGGGAAGGTCTACAACAGGGTAGTGAGACCAGCTATGTTATATGGGTTGGAGACAGTGGCATTGACAAAAAGGCAGGAGTCAGAGCTTGACATGGCAGAGTTGAAGATGTTAAGATTTGCACTGGGTGTGACGAGGATGGACAGGATTAGGAATAAGTATATTAGAGGCTCAGCCCAGGTCTGAAGGTTTGGAGACAAAGCCAGAGAGGCAAGATTACGTTGGTTTGGACATGTGCTGAGGAGGGATGCAGAGTATATTGAGAAAAAGATGCTAAGGATGAAGCTGCCAGGTAACAGGAAAAGAGGAAGGCCTAAGATAAGGTTTATGGATGTGGTGAGAGAGGACAAGCAGGTAGTTGGTGTGACAGAGCAAGATGCAGAGGACAGGAAGAAATGGAAACAGTTGATCCACTGTGTCATCCCCTAATGGGAGCAGCCGAAAGAAGAAGAAGATTATATATATATATATATATATATATATATATATATATATATGAGTCTACTTTGACCCATCGAAATTACACTTCAGCGAAATGCAGTTACTCGAGTCCTTCTTTGTGAAAGTGCATCATTTGTCCAAAAACGCACTTTTGCGAAAACTAATTTACCAAACTACAAAAAAAAAAGAAAAAAAAATACTAATACAGTAAACACATTTATGCAGGGGGCAAGCCTCCCTGCACCCCCCCATATGGGGGGCTGCTCACCCCATACACGGCTACTTATATATACTAACTCTGAGGTCACACTCAGTGGGGAAACATGAACAGAGCAATTCAACCTAGCAGAGCCAACCTCCCAATTAGCCTTCTAATTATTCCTCTACAAACCACATTACTGAACCTTGTGACACCCTACCTATCCTTCCACTCTACCTACTACACCACTTATCACCTTACTTTACGCATATTACCCCACCAACTCTACACACCCTCCCCAATAATAAAAAACAATAATGACTTCATTATCAAAAAACAAGTCTACAACTCCTACTATATTCTATATCCATCCCTACCCTAGTACTATCCATTACTAGCTATCAAGTCCAACTTCAACAAAACTGAATCAGTCCAAAACAATCTACATCCATTAACTATACACCCACCTATGCCTACACTCACCTAGCACCATACCTTTACCAAACCACCCCTATTCACTATCTCTCACAAAAACTACTCTCAACATGTAGGCAATCCCACACTACATTAAAACACATAACAATTATCAGTAAACTTAGCAGACTCTACCTATACCTCAAGACAAAGCTCATATGTTGTGGTCACATACACCCTAACCCAGGTCCACTCACCCCTAGCCCCAATCTGAATAATGCCCTGCTCCACAGGTAGAAAAACTCACTCCTCATTATTAATCTTAATGTAAGGAGTATCCTGAACAAAGTCCATGACCTCCATGCTCTACTAACCTTATCTAATCCAGAAATTGTCATTCTGACTGAGGCCTGGCTAAAACCAGATATCCACGATAATGAAATTACAGCACCAGGGTATAACATCATTCGGAAAGACAGAGTAGAGAAAAGGGGTGGGGGAGTAGCCATACTATATATACCTCATCCTAGAACAACTCAACATCTTAACCCCTGACCTCAGAAACGTGGCACTCACCCTTACCAAATTAAAATTAAACCCCAAAAGATACATCAACATCATAGGCTGCTATATCCCATGAGGCAACAATATTACCATCATGGAAAACCTACTAGAATGGATATCCAACTCCCTACCCCAAGAAAACATCCTACTAGGTGACCTCAATATAGATTGGCTCAACTGCTCCAAACAAAACCCACTATCCCACATTAACCTACATGGATAAACCCAAATTATTACATCCCCACTAGAATTGACAAAAGAACCAAACATCAAGCCATACTGGACTGGATACTTGTATCCCATCCTTCCCTCATATCCCTTGCTGGATGTCTGCCTGACACCCTCAGCGATCACCATCCAACATTTCTACTAAGATTTAAAACACACCTAATAACACAGGCAACAGTATGGGAAATTAGAAATAAAAAGCAATTTAACCTTAACAACTTTAACAGGGACCTGAATAGCTGTAAGTGGACCCCCTTGAAAAAGTTATCACTAGATAAAGCAGTCCAATACTTTAATACAACCTTCATAAATATACTTAACCACCATGCCCCCCCAGAAACACCAGAATTAAAACTAAATATGCCCCCTGGCTAACTAAAAATACAAAAGCATTCCTCAAAAATAGGAACAAAGCCTGGACACAATTTCATAATAGTAAAACCCAAACGGACAAACAAAACTACCTTGAACTACGAAACAAGGTAAAAAAAAAAAAAACTCATTAAAACAGACAAAATCTCCTACTACCAAAATATTCAAAATAAACATGCTAATTGTTTGTTTGTTTCTTTTGGCTTTTAGGGGTTGCCACAGCAGAACTCTGGTCCGCTAATGATTGGCAGGAGATTTTGACGTGCTGGCTTGCTGGGCCTAACGCACAACCTTCAACGAAGGAATGCCCATTCACGCATGTCGCCATACAGAAGATGCTCTAACTGAGAATCGAACAGGCAATGTCTGACTGTATATGCTAATAACCCACAAAAATTCTGGGCCACAATCAAATCTCTCTTACTACCAGGGAAAACTTCCACCCCCTCACCAAAACCAGAAAATAACCATGACAGTATCCCCATACTATTCAACAAGTTATTTACAGAAACTATCCAAACCCTTGCAAATAACCAAACTTGTCCTAATAAACCCCCTCCAACAAAAACATCTTCTCCTCCTGAAACAAAAGACAATAGCACCCACTTTAACTTTCATTCAGTATCAATGAAGACCATTCAAAAACTTCTCCAAAATCTCAAACCAACCACGCAAGCCACTGACAACCTACCAACTGAATATCTACAACTAGCAGCAGAAGCTATAGCCTACCCTGTCACTATCGTAATTAACATATCCATATCAGAATGTACGGTACCTCACTTATGGAAAATATTCCATATAATACCAATGCACAAAAGGGGTAACTGTTTCAAACTCAATAACTATCAGCCTATAGCTATACTATCCCCCTTATCAAAAATACTTGAGAGGGTAATCCACACACAATTGATGCAATATCTGCTAGAAAACAAACTACTATCTATACAGCAACATGGCTTCAGACCCTTCCATAGTACTACCACTGCACTTACTTCATTCACTAACACCATAAATAACCACAGAAATAATGGACTAATTGTATCTGCTACATTCTTAGATTTATCCAAAGCTTTTAATATGGTCAACCATATGAAACACCTTCACTCACTCTCTGCCTTAAACCTCAGTTCATCTTCTATCTCTTGGTTTAAGAGCTATCTATCTGTTAGGCATCAAGCAGTAAAGTGGCAAAACCTAATATCCTCCTTGCTGCCTGTTTCCCTAGGGGTCCCTCAAGGCTCCATCTTAGGTCCTTTACTATTCACACTGTTCACCAACAAACTCTCATCCACCATACCCAAAGTCTCTATAGTGCAATATGCAGATGACACCACTATTATATGTGCAGCCCCCACACTAGATCACCTCCTCTCCCAAACACAAGAATCCTTTTCTCTAGCCAAAACTTGGTTCACCAACCAACAGCTCATTCTTAACCCATCCAAAACTAAATTACTCCTCTTTAGCTCCCACACACACACTGACAGCTTTACTATCACCTCCAACAACAATACCATTATTACCCCTACCAATCACACCAAGCTGGCATGGAAATAGACAACCATCTTAGATTTGAGCTACACATTGCCCAAACTATAAAGAAAGTTCAGAAAAAACTCGAACTACTCTATGGAAACAAATACTATCTCTCAAACCATTCAAAAATAACAATAGTAAGGACACACCTACTGTCTACATTACTCTACGCCTCCCCTGTGCTCACTAACCTTTGCAAAACTAATCTAAACAAACTTGAATCATGCTACAGTAAGATAGCAAGATTTGCTCATCCTAAAGAACTCATCACTGTGAGTGTCTCATCAAACGTAACTGGTTAGAGCTCCCACTAATACTTCAAAGCAATCAGCTCTCACTAGTGCACAAAATATTAAACCACTCAGACAAAATCCCAGCTCTACAACATCTAATTCACCCTCACACCACTACTACAACCTTAAGATCTAGCACCCCAAATCACCTACAGGTCACCAAATTTAACAATGAGGCAGGAAAATCTGTCTACAGCCACTCGACCTCTAAACTCTGGAACTCCCTTCCTGCCCACTTAATATCCATCAACTCCATCACTAAATTTAAGAAACTCCTTAAAACTCACTTCATGAACAACAGACTTTGCTCCTGTCTCACCCCTGGATAACACTCTAGTATATAACTAATCTCTCTGCACCACACTAAAATATGCTACCTTCTCAGCCTACCTATAGTCTTAATATTATTACAGGATAGGAAATGTTTTCCGGCATGTTAAGAGAGCATTACTAACTGCTTATCCATTTGTCTAGTAGCTACTGCAATGAATTTCATGTATTGCTCCTCGTAATTATGAATGTGTTTACAGTCTTACCCGTTGCTCTTATAATTACTCAGAGTGTATACAATATGTGTCACCTAGTTTCACAATGTTAGTCTGCCTGTAATGAATGTCACAAGTTGTCAGAAAAATATGTATTAATGTATGTGTTTAGTGCTTATTAGAAGCTAAAAGAGTTAACACATTTCATTCTATTTTATGTACAGCTTAGTTTTGTATGAAACTACAAGATGCTTTTGAAACTGCAGTGTGCTTTCTGAAACTTGCAATATGCTCTCTGACCAAAAATATGTATTAATGTATGTGTTTAGTGCTTATTAGAAGCTAAAAGAGTTAACACATTTCATTCTATTTTATGTACAGCTTAGTTTTGCATGAAACTACAAGATGCTTTTGAAACTGCAATGTGCTTTCTGAAACTTTCAAGATGCTCTCTGACCTAGTATTTGCTAGCACAGCAAAATTCATGTTTATGCCTTTTGGAAATGTACTGAGAAGCAAGTGATTATCTGCTAGGTCAGGAAAATAATGAATAGAACAATACTGTTTTCTTTAATGTTATTGAACTTGAACAATCAGCTCTGTTCGTGTTATGAGAACATGCACAGCTGCAGAGGAATATAGATACAGTTAGACAAAGACTGCTTAAAGAAATGAACTATAATCTGTACTTGCTTTGTGCTCAAATTAGCCATAGTACCTTGAATGGTAACATTGCATAGTGAGAAGTTGTATCTGACCGGTGGTCATCAAGGCCACGTTGTTTTTCTTAGGAAGTTTTTCATAAAATTAATAGTGCAAGCAGAAAATCATGGACAAACAGCTGCTATAAAGTAATGATGTTAAAACTTGTGATTTATTACGTCAGCTTAGTAGGCAATGTCTTGTAAGAAATGTATAAGAATGGCTCCACTTCCTGATTCTAGTTAGACAAACTCTGTATTAACACGTTTTTGTCTCCTTGCTGCAAGATTAAAGTGCCTTAACCTGAACCTGCCATGTATTGATCTTTTTGAAGTTGTTTTTTCCTTTGACAGATTGGTCCTTCGGACCGGAAACTCTCACTTCACCTCAGGTCAGATGGTCCAGGTGGCATGAAACCATACGGGGAAGAAACCACATCAGTTCTTCTGCGCTGAAAGACCTCCGACTGAATTGTCATTCAAAAGAGGCCAGCCACTGTTCTGATCTGCGACTGGAGGACGAGTTAAACAGTTGTCACGCGAACCAGAGACGGTCAATCACGGAAGCTCAGGTAAGGTGATATTTACCTGTTTTCTGTTTTAGATCAGGGACTTGATTTGTGTCATCTGTCAGGAGATTTGTTTTGTACAAGTCAGGGACAGGAAGATTGCAGTCTTGTCATAGATCAGGGAAACAGAATAGGTAAGGCAGTTATTCTAGATAAACTGTAAAAAGAGAAAATCATGGTACCACGTAAAATAAGAAGGGTTACGTAACAGCTCAAAGGTTAAAATAAAATGGGAAATAAGTGCACAAAAAGATCCCAAGGTCTGCCATTAACTGAAGGTGCAAAATATATGCAATTACAACGTGCCAACAATGTTAGATACTATAAAAAATGGGTTAATAAATATGAATTCGATGGCAAATTAGAAAAATCCTCACTTATTAAACTTGTCAAACAGCTTAAAACTGACGCAAAAGGTCAGGTAAAAAAGCAACGTCAATTAGGCATTCCTCAGGCACACAGGTGGATTGAGGAAGCAAACCGTAGGGAACAAAAGAGTAATAATTCAAAAGCAATGTTCATGATAAAGAGGATAATAACTTAGTAATAGCATCAGCCCCTCCGCCTCCTCCACTTCCCTTACCAGAATATGAAGTGGGTGGACAAGTTGGTCCACCTCCGCCATATCCGGCTGTCCCCGCGAAGCCAAAACCGTTTGTCAGAGATCCCATCGAGACTAGGTCTCGAACACGTAACTTAAGAGGGGATATTGAATATCAAATAAATAAAAATTCACGAGCTATGAATGAAGAAGAGATATGTCCACTCATAGAAGTACCAAATCCTCAGGCAGGACAGGAAGGGCAGGACCCAACTCTCCTGGTATATAGACCGTGGACACCGGAAGATATCCGGAAAGCCACAGAGGGAATTCCCCATCCAAAAGTTAATTTTAGAAAATTCTTAGAAGACTTACAGGGCATGAGGTTAAGTTATCATTTAAATGGAGAAGAAGTAGAAAAAGTAGTCAGACAAATCATAGGTCCAGATTGGCACATGATCAGTGGCAACTGGAATCCCCGTGACGCAGAACACAAGCCACTCCCACATAGCAACGCAGAGCTGGATAACAGAGTGAAAGGTCTGACAGACCGAATCTCTGAGAAATGGAAGCCTAGGACAGACTGGACTTGCATTAATCAATGCATCCAACAGGAAGGTGAAACTGTTGACAGATATTATGCTAGATTATTAGAGTGTTTTAATAACCGTTGTGGAATGCAGGTACCTGAAGACCAAACACATGATTCCCCATATGAGCAGCAGCTAAAAAATGCATTTTTGAAAGGCAGTATTGCACCCATCAGCAGCTTTATTACAAAGCACATGGTAGATCACCGTACAAGTAGATTACAGTCATTACTTGAATATGCAAGACATGCTGAAAGGCATTTTAATAACAAAAAGAAAAAGAAAACCCAAGTATTTGCTGTAGAAGACGGAGCAGATGTTTTTGTAATACAATCTGGGAAAAAGGGAAATAAAAATGCCCAAGGAAACAAACAATCTGATAAACGATCAGAAGAGTTTGAAGAAAGAAAGAAAAGGGGTGAATGTTTTAAGTGCGGAAAAAAAGGGACATTTATCAAGGGATTGCAAGCAAAACAAGAAAGTAAACATTGGAAGATAAGGAGGGTGAGGACTGACTATATGATAGTCAAGAATCACTAGAAAGGAATAACCAAGAAAAGACAAATGCAAATGTGATAGAAGGAGTAGAGAATGTGATAGAAGAAATAGAAGAAGTGCAGGAAATCACAGATAGTGAAAAAAGTGAAATTTTAGGCTTAGCATTATTGAGCCAGAGCTCTATTTAGCAGACACAAAACCAGAAGTTACACTTCTGGTAGAGGGAGGAAGTTAAATTTCTGTGTGACTCAGAGGCATCCACGAACCCTGATACATCCTTCCAAACTACCAGAAAATTCAGAATCGTTTGATTACATATTAGTGAAAGCAGCTAATGGACAGCTGTATCGGGAGCCACTCTCCCATAACATAGCAATAACTGACCCTGTTTCAGGGATGACCCAGAAAAGCAAAATTGTTGTTTCTGCAAAATGCCCAGTAAACCTTTTGGGCAGAGACCTTATGCAATTGGATTGTCCACAAGACAAATGCACTCCTTCTGACCTTCTCTGTATTTCTCCAGCAACACTCTCAGAGCAAATATTTATCTGTAGTGCTCTTTCCTGGCATGAAACCATACTGCTGATCACTAATCATCACCTCCTTCTTAACCTAGCTTCCTACTCTTTCCCATAACTTCAAGCTGTGACTGATCAATTTTATCCTCTGTAGTTACTGCAGCTCTGCATCACCCTTATTCTTAAAGATAGGTACCAAAACACTTTTCTCCACTCCTCAGGCATCCTCTGACTTTCCAAATTTTATTAAACAATCTGGTTAAAAATTCCACTGCCATTTCTCCTAAGCACCTCCATGCTTCCACTGGTATGTCATCTGGGCCAACAGCCTTTCCATTCTTCATCCTCTTCATAGCTGTCCTTACTTCCCCTGCTAATCTGCTTCACTTCCTGATTCACTATCCCTACATCATCCAATCTTCTCTCTCTCTCATTCTCTTCATTCATCAGCCCTTCAAAGTACTCTTTCCATCTACTCAACACACTCTCCTTACTTGTGAGTATGTTTCCCTCACTGTCCTTTATCACCCTTACCTGCTGCACATCTTTCCCAGCTCTGCCCCTCTGTCTAGCCAATTGGTACAGATCCTTTTCTCCCACTTTAGTGTCCAATCTCTCATACAACTCTCTATATGCCTTATCCTTAGCCTTCGCCACCTCTCTCTTTGCCATGCGCCTCATCTCCTTATACTCATGTCTACTTTCTTCATCTCTTTGACAATCCCACTTCTTCTTCGCCAGCCTCTTCCTCTGTATACTCTCCTGTACTTCCTCATTCCGCACCATGTCTCCTTGTCCTCCTTCCTCTGTCAGATGTCACACCAAGCACCTTCCTGAGTCTCCCTTACTAGCTCTGCTGTAGTTACTCAGCTAGTCATAACTCTTCACCGCCTCCCAGTGCCTGTCTTAACTCTTCCCTGAACTCCACCTCACAATCACCCTTTTTTAACTTCCACCATTTAATCCTTGGTACTGCTTTCACACTCCTCCTCCTCTTGATCATCATCATCATCCTACAGACCACCATTCTATGCTGCTCAACTAGACTTTCCCATCACCACTTTACGGTCTCCAATCTCCTTCTGACTGGCCCTCCTACAAAGGATATAATCCATCTGCGTGCATCTTCCTCCACTCTTGTATATCACCCTATGCTCCTCCCTCTTCTTAAAATAGTATTCACCACAGCCATGTCCATCCTCTTCGCAAAATCCACAATCATCTGACCTTCTGCATTCCTGTAACACCATACCTACCCATCACTTCCTCATCCTCTGTTCACTTCACCAACATGCCCACTGAAGTCCGCTCCAATCACTAGTCTCTCACCCTTGGGTACACTCACCAACACTTCATACAACTCCCTCCAAAATTTTTCTCTCTCATCCATTGCACACCCTACTTGTGGAGCATATGCACTATCAACATTGATCATTACACCATCAATTACAAGCTTCATAAACATCACTCTATCAGACACTCTCTTCACCTCCAAAACACTCTTGGCATGTTGTTCCTTTAGGATAACCCCTACCCCATTTCTCCTGCCATCCACACCATGATAGAACAATTTGAACCCGCCTCCTATACACTTGGTCACTTCCCTTCCATCTGGTCTCTTGCACGCAATAAATCAACCTTCCTTCTCTTCATCATATCAGCTAGCTCTCCCTATACCAGTCATACTGCCAACATTCAAAGTTCCTACCCTCAGTACTACACTCCTAACCTTCCTCCTCTCTTCCTGCCTAACTGTCAAAAGTAGAAAGTTTGGCAACCCCCGAATGCCAAAGTGTTGTGTTGGCTTTTTTTAAAAAAGGGATATGAGATTCAATGAATAAAAATACGGTATGCAGGGGGTTGAGATAGCGCAATAGAAGTACCATCTACGGAAAAGGCAGGTATCCTCAAATCTCAGTATTAGTAGTGCAGAGATATCGAAGCCCAACTTTTTTTTTTTTTTTTTTTTTTTTTTTTTTTTTTTTTTTTTTTTTTTTTTTTTAAAAAAAAAAAAAAAAAAAAAAAAAAACAAAAAAGAAAAAAAAAAAAAAAAAAAAAAAAAAAAAAAAAAAAAAAAAAAAAAACCGTTGTGGAATGCAGGTACCTGAAGACCAAACACATGATTCCCCATATGAGCAGCAGCTAAAAAATGCATTTTTGAAAGGCAGTATTGCACCCATCAGCAGCTTTATTACAAAGCACATGGTAGATCACCGTACAAGTAGATTACAGTCATTACTTGAATATGCAAGACATGCTGAAAGGCATTTTAATAACAAAAAGAAAAAGAAAACCCAAGTATTTGCTGTAGAAGACGGAGCAGATGTTTTTGTAATACAATCTGGGAAAAAGGGAAATAAAAATGCCCAAGGAAACAAACAATCTGATAAACGATCAGAAGAGTTTGAAGAAAGAAAGAAAAGGGGTGAATGTTTTAAGTGCGGAAAAAAAGGGACATTTATCAAGGGATTGCAAGCAAAACAAGAAAGTAAACATTGGAAGATAAGGAGGGTGAGGACTGACTATATGATAGTCAAGAATCACTAGAAAGGAATAACCAAGAAAAGACAAATGCAAATGTGATAGAAGGAGTAGAGAATGTGATAGAAGAAATAGAAGAAGTGCAGGAAATCACAGATAGTGAAAAAAGTGAAATTTTAGGCTTAGCATTATTGAGCCAAGAGCTCTATTTAGCAGACACAAAACCAGAAGTTACACTTCTGGTAGAGGGGAGGGAAGTTAAATTTCTGTGTGACTCAGAGGCATCACGAACCCTGATACATCCTTCCAAACTACCAGAAAATTCAGAATCGTTTGATTACATATTAGTGAAAGCAGCTAATGGACAGCTGTATCGGGAGCCACTCTCCCATAACATAGCAATAACTGACCCTGTTTCAGGGATGACCCAGAAAAGCAAAATTGTTGTTTCTGCAAAATGCCCAGTAAACCTTTTGGGCAGAGACCTTATGCAGATATTTGGCATAGCAGTAGTTCCGACTATGCAGGGTATGGAAGCACAGCGACAAATGGATACTTTTGTAGTGCGACTGGAGGGTGAAACATTTTATTGGGACAGCCAGGACTTGGTCACGACTGGTCCAGGGGCAGTAACCGAAGAACTGATGAACGTAGCCATCAGTAAGTCCCCCTCCCTTGACAGTGATAAACAGCATTTGTTGCACTGTACTCTGTATTACTGCAGCACACCAGGACCTGATAAGGAATATGAGCAAGAACTGTTTAGAAACCATACAAACAGATTAGTATTATGTAATCTGTACTGGGACACAGAAGGGAACAGTGTAGTTAGCTGTTCATTGCCCCAGGAATTCTTTGCACTTTATACATCTAATTGATTACCACGTTAGTTTAACTAAAGACAAGAATGTGAAATGGGCAGACTTAGGAGAAAAAGTCACAAAGTGGGAAAAACAGACAGAGTTAGAACTGTCAGAACAGGGAGTACAAAAGCAGAAGTTAAATTGGATAACACAGACACACCCAGCTGTACACTTGCAGTCAAGCGAGGACAGCTGAGTAGCACTCTTACTAGAAGAGGAAGAAAACGCCTTACGAGGCATACCAGAAACTCTCTGGTCAACAGGAAAATCAGATGTAGGACTTATTCGTACAGCAGGACCAGTTACTATCACACCAAAATCAGCATTCAGACCACAGAAGAGACAATATCCCTTAAGAAAAGATGCAGAAGTAGGAATCAAACCTATAATAGCAGCTTTACTTAAGGAAGGAGTACTGATAGAATCTCCCATTCACCATGTAACACACCCTTATTTCCTGTCAGGAAAGCAAATGGAGAATGGCGTATGGTCCAAGATTTACAAGCTGTAAATGATGCAGTAATACCTAGAGCACCTATGGTGCCAGATCCACACACCCTGTTGAATGATTTAAAGCCTCAACAGAAGTATTTTTCTGTGGTAGATATTAGCAATGCGTTCTTTTCAATACCGATACACCCTGACAGCCAACATTGGTTTGCATTTACATTTCAGGGGAAAAGGTACACATATACGAGACTACCACAGGGGTATTGTGAAAGCCCGACAATATTCGCGCAAGAAATGCCAAGTAACTTGGCAGGATTTATCCCACCGAGAGGCAGCCAGATTTTACTTTATGTAGATTACATCCTGCTGGCAGCCCCCACCCAGCAAGAATGCAGAGAAGATACCATAGCATTACTACAATTTCTAGCCACTCAAGGACATAAAGTAAACAAAAACAAACTGCAGCTTTGGAAAAAGCAGGTTAAATACCTGGGATATGTGATATCCAAAGAAGGCAGAATATTAGATGAAGAGAGAAAAATAGCAATTTTACAAGCACCCAAACCAACTACCAAGAAGGAAATGATGTCCTTCCTGGGTACAACTAATTTTTGTCGGAGTTGGATTCCGAACTATGCTTTGGAATCTGCTCCACTGACTGACTTGATATACAAGAAGCCTATGGCAGCACAAGATTTATTACAATGGACACCAGAAGCAGAATCAGCTTTCTGTAAATTAAAGCAATTGATAGCGTCCTCATTAGTTTTAGGATTACCAAACTATCATAAACGTTTTTTTTCCAAACCGTAGATTGTAAGCAAGGTTATATGACATCAGTGTTAACACAGCAACATGGGGACAAGCAACGCCCCATAGCTTATTATTCATCACAGCTGGACCCAGTGGCGCGATCCCTGCCCCACTGTGTACAAGCAGTAGTCGCAGCTGCAATGGCAGTACAGGCTTCAGCCTCAGTAGTGTTGTTCCACCCTCTCACATTGAGAGTGCCTCATGCAGTCGCGATTATTTTACTGCAAGAAAAAGTAGCATATCTTTCTCCTGCTAGGCATCTTTCCTGTATGACTATACTGTTGAGCCAACCTCATATGACAACTGAATGGTGTACAACTTTGAATCCGTCTACCTTGCTCCCAACTCCTGCGGATGGCACACCACACAGCTGCCTGCAGGAGATTGAGCAAAAGACACTACCTAGAAAAGATCTTATGGATGTTCCCTTGGATGATGCTGAGGTGACATATTACGTGGACGGCTCATACAAAAGGGGTCCCACAGGACAGAATCTAGTAGGATATGCAGTAGTTTCTGATACTGAGATTTTAGAAGCAAAATCTTTACCACACAACTTATCTGCACAAGCAGCAGAATTGATTGCCTTGACATGGGCATGTACCTTAGCAAAGGGTAAATGTGTAAATATTTTTACTGACAGCTAGTACGCTTTTTCTACTGTACATGTTTTTGCGCAACAGTGGAAGAATAGAGGAATGATAGCATCTACTGGCAAACTGATTAATCATGCGCAGTTTATTTAAGATTTGTTAGGATCTATTCAGTTACCTCAGAAAGTAGCTATTTGTAAATGTGTAGCTCATACCAAGCAACAGGACAGGATTTCAAAAGGTAATGCAAGAGCTGATACAGCTGCAAAGCAGGCAGCTTCAGCTTCAGAAGTATTTCTTTTGAATGAGGAATTACAACCCTCTGAGATTTTAGATTTAGAAATGTTGAAAACAATGCAGACACTTACTATGAAAGTAGAAAAACAGAAATGGATAAAACGAGGTGCAATTCTTGAGAAAGGGCTGTACATCTCCAAAGAAGGAAAACCGATATTGCTATCTAACTTGTTTAGATATGCAGCTTTGTTGAGCCATGGGCAGTGCCATGTCTCAGCATGGGGGTTGGTACAGTTAGTGAATCGAGTGTTTACAACATATGGATTTATAAACTACACTAAAATTTTTGTGCAGCATGTCATGTTTGTAATAAGCATCATGCACAAGGGGCATTGAAGCCTAAGCAAGGGAGTTTCCTTACACCACCATACCCGTTCCATACTATTTGTATGGATTTCATAGAACTAAACAAATGCGAAAATAAGAAGTATTGTCTTGTCATTATAGATATGTTTTCCAAATGGGTGGAAGCTTTACCAACTAAAAATCCAGATGCAGCTACTGTTGCGAAAATTCTTGTTAAAGAAATTATTCCTAGATTTGGCATACCAGAAAAGATCTATAGTGACAATGGCACACACTTTGTAAATCAAACTATACAACAGTTGAGTCGATATTTCGGAATTTCCTTGAAAAACCATTGTGCATACCACCCACAATCTGCAAGACTAGTAGAGAGGCATAATGGAATTCTGAAAAGTAAACTTAGGAAATTAATTAGTGAAATACAAAAGAACTGGGTGCACTGCCTGCCTCTGGCACTGTTGACTATGAGAACTGTTCCAAATGCAAAAGGGTTAACTCTTTTTGAAATACTGTTTGGGAAGGCATGTTATATACCTCAGTGGAAACCTCTCATGCCTGCAGACCAGGAGGCTGACAGTTCACTTGCAGAATACATGAGATGACTTTTAAGTAATAAACAACTTTTGCAGTTAAAGTCTGTTTCAGATAAAGAACAAACCAGACCATCGGAAGCAGCAGTAGTCCCAGGCACGTGGGTCTGGGTGAAAGTCATCAAGAGAAAAAATTGAACATCACTGAAGTGGGAAGGGCCGTACCAAGTGCTACTGTCAACACCCACTGCAGTCAAGATAGCAGAGCGAGCGTCCTGGATTCATTTGACACACTGTAAACTTGTTAAGAACTTTGAACTGGACAAAACCCTTGTTACTGTTACACAACAAGAACAAAATGACCAGATATAGAGAAAACAGGAATGCAGAACAACCCCAGAAGTATTGCATGATCATTCTGTTAATTATATGAATAACAATGATCTTTTTGCTGTGGCCTTTCCTTTTTCCAGCCACACGAACTGAACCAAAAAAACGTGATGCATTGCTCATAGACTGGCATCTGAACTTTAACACTTACCAAGCAATTAAATATGTGTATGCTGAAACTTTTAATGTCTCAAATTGCTGGATTTGCACAGCTATACCAACAGCATACGGGGGATTATTAATGACTGCTGTCCCCCTAGGGGGCCAATGAGACCTGGGAAAATTTGATTTTTGATACTACAACTGTAAAAACACAAGACAAAATAGCATTGTACCTGCCTGTTACACAAAAGGGAATTGTGTGTTTTTACAAAAATGATACTGTTCAGGTAGGTTGGAGTAATTGTAATGTGACTGTTCCTTACAAATGTTATACCAAGGCTAATAATGCAGGTTATATTTGTGATACAAACTATGACTCATATCTTGAATCAATGCACAAAACAGTTAATGAAATACAACATAATCCTGTTCTTTTTAAACAACTATCTATCATCGATAAGAAAATGTTTCATGCAGGGCAAGTGTATATTAATACTAAAGTAGAGAATTGTTATTTTGTTTGTGGGAAAAAAGCACACAAATGGTTACCTGAGAATTGGTCCGGCAGTTGCTTTTTGGGTTACCTGGTTCCGGCCATACGACACACTGCAGTTTTGCCTCAGGGAAGAATTCAAAATGTCAGAGAGGTCACCAAGAAAACCGGAAATCCAATCAAGAGGCCTGAAAATCCAGTGGGACAAATCGAAGCAGGCCGGAGAAACCATAATTCCATGAAAAACAAAGATAAACTGACACACATGGACTTGAGTGACACTATCATATCGTGGGCAGGTATAGCCCCTGCATATGGTGCAGTGAAATCGATTTGGGAGCTGAGAAATCCGTCTAAACTTCTCGAAGTAATGAGTAATGCAACTTTTTCTGCTCTCGAATTAGCAACTGATGAACTGAACGCTATGAGAACTGTGGTGCTTCAAAACCGCATGGCTCTCGACTTCACCCTAGCGGCGAAAAGTGGTACGTGTGCTTTAATCAAAGAGGAGTGCTGTTCGTATATTCCTGACAACCAGCATGAGATAAACGACCATCTTGAGGTGATTCAGCAAGTGTCGGCCATGCCCAAACCAGGCCAAACGCACTGATGGACTTTTTCCAGAATTTGTTTGGGGGGTGGGGTAGCATCCTAATGAACATCCTGATTGCATTTGTGTGGGATTACTCCTATTAAGAGTGTGTGTTTGTTGTGGTATTTCCTGCATGAAAAGATTAATCAAAAATTTTATAGACATGTCAGTTTCTGAGACTTTGTATCAAAGTACTGAAATTGAAGAGTTGTTGAAAAATGAAACGCTTTCATAAGTTTAAACTGAATGACTCTCTTAACTGCAAATCTTAAACAGAAGAGATTAGGAGAAGAAGCAAACTGTTTATGCTTTTGAAAATAGAATAAAAAGTATTAACAGGGGGGGAATGTCAGAAAAATATGTATTAATGTATGTGTTTAGTGCTTATTAGAAGCTAAAAGAGTTAACACATTTCATTCTAATTTATGTACAGCTTAGTTTTGTATGAAACTACAAGATGCTTTTGAAACTGCAGTGTGCTTTCTGAAACTTGCAATATGCTCTCTGACCAAAAATATGTATTAATGTATGTGTTTAGTGCTTATTAGAAGCTAAAAGAGTTAACACATTTCATTCTATTTCATGTACAGCTTAGTTTTGTATGAAACTACAAGATGCTTTTGAAACTGCAGTGTGCTTTCTGAAACTTGCAAGATGCTCTCTGACCTAGTATTTGCTAGCACAGCAAAATTCATGTTTATGCCTTTTGGAAATGTACTGAGAAGCAAGTGATTATCTGCTAGGTCAGGAAAATAATGAATAGAACAATACTGTTTTCTTTAATGTTATTGAACTTGAACAATCAGCTCTGTTTGTGTTATGAGAACATGCACAGCTGCAGAGGAATATAGATACAGTTAGACAAAGACTGCTTAAAGAAATGGACTATAATCTGTACTTGCTTTGTGCTCGAATTAGCCATAGTACCTTGAATGGTAACATTGCATAGTGAGAAGTTGTATCTGACAGGTGGTCATCAAGGCCACGTTGTTTTTCTTAGGAAGTTTTTCATAAAATTGATAGTGCAAGCAGAAAATCATGGACAAACAGTTGCTATAAAGTAATGATGTTAAAACTTGTGATTTATTACGTCAGCTTAGTAGGCAATGTCTTGTAAGAAATATATAAGAATGGCTCCACTTCCTGATTCTAGTTAGACAAACTCTGTATTAGCACGTTTTTGTCTCCTTGCTGCAAGATTAAAGTGCCTTAACCTGAACCTGCCATGTATTGATCTTTTTGAAGTTGTTTTTTCCTTTGACAGATTGGTCCTTTGGACCGGAAACAGGTCAGATGGGCCAGGTGGCATGAAACCATACGGGGAAGAAACCACATCGGTTCTTCTGCCCTGAAAGACCTCCGACTGAATTGTCGTTCAAAAGAGGCCAGCCACTGTTCTGATCTGCGAATGTTAAAAATGAATGTAATTGGAGCTTTTCTCCCCGGGCCTCTGCTGAAAATGGACCTGTATCCAGTCGGACTATCCCGGTTAACAAATGTAAAATAAAATAAATAAAATATACATCCATACATATCTATATCTATCTACATATATATATATATATATATATATATATATATATATATATATATATATATATATATATATGTATCAGTCATCATATATCATCATCATCTTCTTTCGGCTGTTCCCATTAGGGGTCGCCACAGCGGATTATCTGTTTCCATTTCTTCCTGTCCTCTGCATCATGCTCTTTCACACCAACAGCCTTCATGTCCTCTCTCACCACATCCATAAACCTCATCTTAGGCCTTCCTCTTTTCCTCTTACCTTTCAGCTCCATCCTTAGCATCCTTTTCCAAATATACCCAGCATCCTTCCTCAGCACATGTCCAAACCAACACAATCTCGCCTCTCTTGCTTTGTCTCCAAACTATCCAACCTGAGCTGACCCTCTAATATACTGATTCCTAATCCTGTCCATCCTAGTCACACCCAGTGCAAATCTTAACATCTTTAACTCTGCCACATCCAGCTCTGACTCCTGCCTTTTCGACAATGCTACCGTCTCCAACCCATATAACATAGCTGTTCTCACTACCGTCTTGTAGACCTTCCCTTTCACTCTTATTGGTACCCGTCTGTCACAAATCACTCCTGACACTCTTCTCCACCCATTCCACCCTGCCTGTACTCTCTTCTTGACCTCTTTTCCACACTCACCATTACTCTGAACTGTTGATCCCAAGTACATAAACTCATCCACCTTTACCAACTCTACTCCCTGCATCCTCACCATTCCTCTACCCCCCTCTCATTTACACACATATATTCTGTTTTAGCCCTGCTGACCTTCATTCCTCTCCTCTCTAAAGCATATCTTCACCTCTCCAAGGTCTCCTCAACTGGGTCCCTACTCTCACTACATATCACAATGTCATCTGCAAACATCATAGTCCACAGGGCCTCCTGTCTAATCTCATCTGTCAACCTGTCCATCACCACTGCAAATAAGAAAGGGCTCAGAGCTGATCCTTGATGTAATCCCACCTCCACCTTAAATGTATCTGTCACTCCCACCGCAGTCCTCACCAATGTCACACTACCCTTGTACACATCCTATACCACTCTTACATACTTCTCTGCCACTCCCGACTTCCTCATACAGTGCCACAACTCCTCTCTAGGCACCCTGTCATATGCTTTCTCTAAGTCCACAAAGACACAATGCAACTCCTTCTGACTTTCTCTGTATTTCTCCAGCAACACTCTCAGAGCAAATATTGCATCTGTAGTGCTCTTTCCTGGAATGAAACCATACTGCTGATCACTAATCATCACCTCCCTTCTTAACCTAGCTTCCACTACTCTTTCCCATAACTTCAAGCTGTGACTGATCAGTTTTATTCCTCTGTAGTTACTGCAGCTCTGCACATCACCCTTATTCTTAAAGATAGGTACCAAAACACTTTTTCTCCACTCCTCAGGCATCCTCTGACTTTCCAAAATGTCATTAAACAATCTGGTTAAAAATTCCACTGCCATTTCTCCTAAGCACCTCCATGCTTCCACTGGTATGTCATCTGGGCCAACAGCCTTTCCATTCTTCATCCTCTTCATAGCTGTCCTTACTTCCTCCTTGCTAATCTGCTTCACTTCCTGATTCACTATCCCCACATCATCCATCCTTCTCTCTCTCTCATTCTCTTCATTCATCAGCCCTTCAAAGTACTCTTTCCATCTACTCAACACACTCTCCTTACTTGTGAGTACATTTCCCTCACTGTCCTTTATCACCCTTACCTGCTGCACATCTTTCCCAGCTCTGTCCCTCTGTCTAGCCAGTCAGTACAGGTCCTTTTCTCCCTCTTTAGTGTCCAATCTCTCATACAACTCTCTATATGCCTTATCCTTAGCCTTC
The DNA here is from genome assembly GCF_019279795.1 of Protopterus annectens. Classification (NCBI taxonomy): domain Eukaryota; kingdom Metazoa; phylum Chordata; order Ceratodontiformes; family Protopteridae; genus Protopterus; species Protopterus annectens. The sequence goes on along the minus strand of NC_056735.1, from coordinate 847,010,014 downwards.
GCCTCCTCTCTCTTTGCCATGTGCCTCATCTCCTTATACTCATGTCTACTTTCTTCATCTCTTTGACAATCCCACTTCTTCTTGGCCAGCCTCTTCCTCTGTATACTCTCCTGTAGTTCCTCATTCCGCCACCATGTCTCCTTGTCCTCCTTCCTCTGTCCAGATGTCACACCAAGCACCTTCCTAGCAGGCTCCCTTACTAGCTCTGCTGTAGTTACTCAGCTAGTCAGTAACTCTTCATTGCCTCCCAGTGCCTGTCTTAACTCTTCCCTGAACTCCACCTCACAATCACCCTTTTTAACTTCCACCATTTAATCCTTGGCACTGCTTTCACACTCCTCCTCCGCTTCTTGATCACCAACATCATCCTGCAGACCACCATTCTATGCTGCTTAACTACACTTTCCCAAGTCACCACTTTACAGTCTCCAATCTCCTTCAGACTGGCCCTCCTACATAGGATATAATCCACCTGTGTGCATCTTCCTCCACTCTTGTATGTCACCCTGTGCTCCTCCCTCTTCTTAAAATACGTATTCACCACAGCCATGTCCATCCTTTTCACCAAATCCACAATCATCTGACCTTCTGCATTCCTCTCCTTAACACCATACCTACCCATCACTTCCTCATCCCCTCTGTTCACTTCACCAACATGCCCATTGAAGTCCGCTCCAATCACTAGTCTCTCACCCTTGGGTACACTCACCACCACTTCATCCAACTCACTCCAAAATCTTTCTTTCTCATCCATCGCACACCCAACTTGTGGAGCATATGCACTAACAACATTCATCATTACACCATCAATTTCAAGCTTCATAAACATCACTCTATCAGACACTCTCTTCACCTCCAAAACACTCTTGGCATATTGTTCCGTTAGGATAACCCCTACCCCATTTCTTCTGCCATCCACACCATGATAGAACAATTTGAACCCACCTCCTATACACTTGGTCTTACTTCCCTTCCATCTGGTCTCTTGCACGCACAATAAATCAACCTTCCTTCTCTCCATCATATCAGCTAGCTCTCTCCCTATACCAGTCATACTGCCAACATTCAAAGTTCCTACCCTCAGTACTACACTCCTAACCTTCCTCCTCTCTTCCTGCCTAACTGTCAAAATGTAGAATTGCAGTTTGGCAAACACGGGAATGCCAAGTGTGTGTTGGCTGATTCCCGCATTGTCGTACTGCAATTTAATGAGTGTAGTTTAGCAAATGCCACTGTGCATTCGCTAATATGAGGTTGATTTTACAAATACAGATCGCGGTACAGTGTGGATCGGGAAATTTACCCTTTTCCTCACTGTAGTGTGATCTCAGAGTTGGAATATATAATATACAGTGGGTGTGAAGAGTGCAGGGTGGCTTGCCCCCCCCCCCCCCCAGAAAAAACATTAATTATAGCGGTTTGCAGTACTGAACTTTGTACTTCATACTACTGGAAACAGGCAGGTAAGTGGCAGCAGGGAAAAAATTGAGGATGTCAAAAATGCTGAATTTGATATCGTCAGTATGTAGTTTTGACCTTATTAGCTAATTAATATGCAGACTGTCGACATTTAACATCGATATTTTGCCCAAATTTATTATGACATTTGGGATTTTGATAGTAAATATATATATATATATATATATATATATATATGTGTGTGTGTGTGTGTGTGTGTGTGTGTGTGTGTGTGTGTGTGTAAGACTTTCTCCCATGCACTTTTTTTTTTCAAATCATAATCACTTCCTTTTTCTTTCTTACTTCACTTTTAGTCAGGCTTCTTCAGTTACTCAGTTAACTAAGGCAGCCTGAGCCAACTAAAACAGCTCCTAAACTGCTTTTTACAGCAGCACATTGAAGCATTTTCTAATCATCATTTCTGCCTACTGCTAAAGGCAGGATTAACTATTGTGATGCCCAGACTGTTTTCCTTATGAAAAAAATAAATAAATCCCCAGTCTGATAACATACATATTTTAAATATCCTGACAATATACACAACATGGAGAATAACTAAATTTGTTGTTTTCAAGGATTATAGCTTGAAAGTGTTAGTATGCTACAGTGTAACAGTTCATGTCAGTAGCTAACAATACAGCAGAACTGGGATAATGGCACAGAGATATTTGTGCTTCAGTGTAAAGAGAAAAAGAATCTCATAACACAAATTCAAGAAAAGCAAGTCGTATCTGTTTTGCACAGATCAAAGGTTTGAATTTAATTTAAAACATATTACATGTTTTACAGCCAAAACATTGACAACCATTTGATAAATAAAACCAAATACTTATGCATTGAAAACAGATTTAGCATGAGCAGCTGTAAACTTCCCTTCCTTGAAACTCACATGTATTAAAAATGAATCTGTCATCCCACTAGAACAGATCTGCTGGGATTCAAAGTGAAATAGCATATAGTGTAGCACGAATTAGCAGCTGTGTGAAAGGTGCCATAATTCCAAAAGCAAATGTGTAATGCATTTGTTAACAGCCTGTGACAGCTCACTGGACATGTGTCTCTTTTTAGGTACAGCCCAGGTGTACTGTCTGGTGAGGTGAGTTGGACAGTGTCACACAGAAAATAAACAATGACTAAGGGAATCAAACTGTCTACTACAGGAGGCCACTTATTAACAGGTCATAGCCTTATTCTTCTGCCCAGACAAATTGCAACCTATTATGGGCCAAACACAATGCATTTCTCACCTGTGTGACTGCAAAAAAACAAAAAACAAAACAAAAAAAACAAGCTGTTAAAAATATTGTTGTGCTATCTAATTTATTCACAGCTAAAGAATAAACGCACTGTCAACGTTCAACAAAATAAGGAAACCAAGGATCATACCTAAAGAACATGTCTCATATGATGATGTTCCTGTTTAGTACAATGTATTCCTTCTTTTCTATGACATCAACTCTGGATACAGAAACCGAGTATTTATGCACACAAACACACACAGATATGACCAAGTAAATGCTCTTATAAGAACCGTACAATACAACCCACTGCACCTCCATGCCCTCCCAATCTCTTAGCTTACAAATCAGGCACAAACACCCAAAATCAAGAACAGATTTTAAATACTGCCGTTACATACTTAGAAAGTTGCTGTCATGGCAGATTTTATATTGGCAAGCATTGTTTGAGGTGTACGAAGTCAGAAACACATTTGTCATTATTTAGTGAGTGCAATCTATATCACTTTACCAGAAAGCCTCAAAGTATACAAGGAACAGACCACAAATATGAGGGGGGAAAAGTTAGGAAAAGCTGAGAATTATAGTCTCTCCACACATGTGCACATGTGCACACACACACACACACACACACACACACACACACACACACACACACACACACACACACACACAATCATTTACAGCCACATGTATGGCTATACCTGAGATATTGGTTAAAGATCAAATTAATAACTATATTCATAAATAATGGCTCAGAAACATATCTCAGCTTGCTGTTGTCAGAACTCAGAATCAAAGACAATTTTTGAAGGATACAAAGCATGAGACCCAGAAACCTGTCATTTTTTACTGAATACAATTAACAACAATTTTCCAGAAAGCCACACATTTTACAAGTTGCAGATCAAAACACCTCTCATCTTTGCTCAAGAATTTTGGATTGAGACAAAAAGGGGAGTGGGGGGTACGTGGAGCAAAGGCCCCCCAAAATGGCAATTTTTAAATATTATTTTGTTTTACGCATTTGCTAACTAGTCAAACCCACTGGCCAAAGTGCCATTTTTTCAGGGATGACCCAGAAGCACTGTCTGAGTGACTTGTTTAAAGTTAGGCAGTAAGCAGATGGAGATGAAAAAATTTAAACCCTGGACTTTTGACTACAGGAAACAGTTCATTAGCAGCTCACAAATAAAAAAAAATGAAAATAACAGAACAGCAACTGTTGCATGGATGAGCATTTTCTGATTAATAAGAACTGCAAAACTCAAACTAGCATTACTGATTGACTGTGATCAAACCACACCAATCATGGGCAAATCCTGTGATATCCCTCAGTCATGGACTATTGCTTAATTATACAATAACTATGCAACCTGAACCTGCAACCATATGGGAGTATTAATAAGCGCCTATTTTATTACTTGTTGCAATACACACAGCACACATGTAATCCCTGACATTAGACAAGATGCTCATAAACCTATTAATAGGGATATTTGTTATGCCATTTTGTCAGTGTACAGTTAAATAGCATGTCACTAGACTGAGACTGAGCGTTGTGATCACCACTGACATTATCCAGACAACAAAATAGCTGTTTTATTTAAATATCTTTACAGTTTAATACTTTGCTAGGTTGTTTCAAACTCTAATTGATGAGTTCAGAAGAAGCAAGTGGTACTGAAGCGTAGTGTCCTATCCACTTAGCAATGATACAAAGAGATGTGTTAATAGCTGACTGGCTCAGCAGCCTTTTCATTTATTCATTATTTATTTACTTATTTGTTAACCGGGTAAATGAGATCAGTTTCAGCCACAAACCAAACTCTACATAGCATGTGAAAACATTCATTGCTGCTCTGTAATAAGCTAATATAAGCTAATGAAATATGTTAATTGTCTCTGGAGCTCTTCTGTCAGGGCCTCCACTGAAAGTCAGACTTTCCCGGTAAACAGATGTCAACTAAATAAATAACCGAATAGTATAAATGATTAAGTTTTTAGCATATGGAAGTGCACGAGAAATGATATAATGCAATAATGATAAGCAGTATAATGCAACATATACTGAGCAAACAAGCTAGTAGTGAAAAAGTAGTTTAAAGCATAACAAATTTATAACAGGTATCTTTGTATTGATAGAAAAGAAATTCATAGCACATCCAATTTGGTGTATGCCACAAACATTATATAGAATACAATAAAGTAGAGCAGTATTATAAAAAAATCAGTGACAGATATGGAATACGTATCCTAAATATAAGTAGTTGTGTATTTACAGATTCCTTATAAGTATTTAGGTATTTGGAATTATCTATAAGTATTTACATATTTAGAGTTTAGACATGGAAGCCCCTGAACATACCTTGAATATTACTTTACTGTACTGTAGACAGATACCTTGTTGAGGTAATTTAAACATTTCTTTAAACATGCGCATTTACTTGTTGGCAATATTTTTTAGTTTTGTTTTGAAAATTTTGATAGTTATTTCACCGGGTCTATATTATATCATCGAACGTTTAGGTTGTTGAACACCTAAACATCGACCCCTATACGTCGAAAGCTACAAACCACGAACAGCCAATTACGTGAATTTTTTTACAGCGTAAACATTACTTGGCCGGCGGAAAACAAAACAATGTGGGGGGTTGTGTTCCCCGCACCCCTCAACTAAATATACCAGCTCTGAGATCACTCTACATCTGGGAAAAGGGCAAATTCCTAATGACGGCCAAGCAAATTTTTTTTATTTGTAAGAAAATTTGTGTAATTGGCCATTCGCACTTTATAGCTTTCAACATTTAGGGGTCGACGTTTAGGTGTTCGACAACCTAAACGTTCGATGATATAACTGTTTCATCACTGCTGTTACATGGAACTTTATGAAGCATGCCCTTTTTTGGAAGTCTCTCTCCTGTCTCCCTCACACCATCACAGAAGTAGCATTTCAGGGATTCCAGATCAAAAATCAAAGAAGGTTTTTCTTTTTTTCTTCTTTTTTTTTCTAGCACCAGGGCTGCTTGGCCTGGCATTTGTCTCTAAACATCCTCTAAATCACTTAAATAGTTTCAACAGTTTAAAGCCGAGAGACACTAAATAGTTTCACTCAATAACTAACTGACTAACTATATATATATATATATATATATATATATATATATATATATATATATATATATATATATATATTAAACAAGATAACTGAACAGCTGGCTGGTCTATCTTGGCAATTAGCTTAATGAATAATCAGTCCAAAGCTATGATGCAAAGTACAGTGCTGTCTGTAAAAGTGGTGTACATTTTTATTTAACTTGACTGCATTGTTAGCTGGTCTGACAGCATCAAAGAGTTTAGAATATCACTGAAGAAATAAGTCAAGGCTTTTTGAAGCACGATGTTCTCTCCTCTCATTAGTGCAAAACAACTTTTGTAATGATATGGTTAGCAGGCTTTGCAGTCACTTTATATATTTGAACAATTCAAAGCCTTGAAATACAGCATTTCACTTACAGTATTTAACAATGCATTCACTTTTAAGAGTATGCATAGCTTGTTTACCCTGGAAGTCATTTTACCAAAGTAATAATCTAGGGCTGTGAAATACAATCCCATCATCTTCTCTTAACAAAACAATGTGACCATTTGTTTATTACTGAATTGGGATCTCACAACTGACTGAGAACTCCAGCAAAACACAACCCTTCCCTTCTGCACTAAAATGTGGCTTTTTAAATTACAGAGGTATAATAAGCTAGTCAGTTTTGAGCTTCACTGAAGTCATTGACAAAGGCTATTCATTCATTACTCAAGCCACCCATTTGTTCAATAGTCATGGCCATTAATATTTTGCTTTTTAGTAAGTTTGGAACTGGCTGAATATGGACATTATTTAGAAAAGTCAGTAAAATGTTGGAATCATACTGCATTTAGCTATAAGATGTGTAATTAAGGGGAATAGATGGAAACAGAATGGACAGAGTCTTAGTAGGCCAAATAATGTGCCTACCCTGTCTACCATGCACTGTATGTTGCAAAACATTCTGCAAGCATAGAAGACCTGATGAAGCCTGGTGGATTCGGGTGACAGCACTTAACCTATTGTGTGTTTTGCTGAAGATTAAAACCTTTTATCTATGTACATGGTTGTGGAGTCACCTTATTTAGGTGGAAGCTGCCTTACTAACATTCTGGTTGTGCACATTGGGAAATGGCTCTGTTGTCCTGCTTGCCGTGAGTTTCTTTTGCCTTTCATTAGTTTCGTGGAACTGAATTGAAGCATAGAAGACACAAATAGGAATTCCCAACACAACAGCACTCATAAAAATGACAAATAACATGCACCAAAAGCAGACCCACCAGAAAAGGTGCACACGTGAATAGTCAGCAGTGAAAGAATGTAGACACTGAAAAAGTGGTCAGAAATTACTGTAAAGTGCTGACAGTGATACTGACAGATATACAGAAGCATTTCCAAACTATACACAGATAAGAGATACAATGGCCATATACATATAATATGAATATGTGACAATGCCATACTTTTCAAAATATGCTGCATCTGTCATATACATGTACTGCAGAAACTCTCTCTCTCTCTCTCTCTCTATATATATATATATATATATATATATATATATATATATATTTGAAAATAAACGTAATATAGTAAAAGGCAATACTGCTTAAATATATTGTTGCATAGGTAAACATCAATAGAGGTAAAGGACTAAGGTCTGTAGGCCCACTCTTAACATGATCCGGTAGCGTTATTCCCCATAACAACTACCCAAATTATTTATAAATGTTTCAGGGTTGCTGCTCTTTTGATCTTCACTGTTGCTCTATTCCATTTACTTACTCTGTGAACCAACTGGCTGTGTTTTAGTTTCCACTCATGGTTCTGAATGAACACAAATAATTTCCTTGACTACTTTTATTTACTTCTAAGTACACAAAGAGGTACTCATCCTAAAAGGCATCACAAAGTAATATGATATATCCTCTAAGTCATCCATAATACAGGGAAAAAAGATTCACTTTTTGTAGTTGTTCTCTGGATGTTAGCTATTTGATTTCTGACACTGTTTTTATTATTTGTTTCTGTGTTTTTTTCCAGCCTGTAAATGTTTGCCTTACATTAAGGCACCCACATGAGGCTACAAAACTCTAACATGGATTGCACAAAGCTAACAAATAATGTGGCTGTGATATTTGAAGCTCTGGATTCAATACATCGGAACATGCAGTTCATAGTGTTATGTCATTTCACATACAAGTTATTTGTGTGACTTTTAAAATTTAGATGATCAGTTACAGGCATATCCAGGTCCTTAAATAAATGCTTCTGCTGTATGTTTTCATTTTTGATCTGGCAGTTATAATTAAGTTAGCAAATCCAAATGACATCTGATTGTTTTTCTGCCTCTATTTGTGGATGTATAATTTAATAGATCCAATGGGAATATTATTTAAGCTGTGCTGCAATGAAACACATTGATTCCACACTAGATACAATTTTTCCAAGCAGTTTTTTTTTTTAATCAGAATATATGGAAAAGACCATGAGTCCTTAAGATCTAACAGAAATGTAGATGCTCAGTAAAATTATCTCAGGATGGATCACAAACATATCCATTGCTTAGTGAATCTCTGCTTTCTTTGTCCACCTTGTCATTTCACTTTCCAGGATCTGTTTTTCAGTCATTCCTGTATTCAATTTATTAATATTGCATACAGCTCATATTTATTAAGCTTATTCAATAGTAGTAGTATGTGATTAACACTGTCAAAGGTACTGGAGAAGTCCAAGTAATACACCTGCAGTTCCTGTTCATTGGCTGTAATAATGTTGTTATAGATAATACAGTTGCAAATGTTGAAAGACCTATCTTTTATATAAATGTAAGATGTTAAGAACTTGATTTCTGCCATATTGGTAACCAGATGCATCACCACCACTCTTACCATGTGTTTATCTGTACTAGATCAGAGTTTAAATGGTCTGCAACATTTTATACCATATCAGTCAACATTGTTTTTGTAGATTGGTACTGGCTTTTTTCCAGCCTTCTGAAAATCGCAGTTCTTGGAAATGTTCTCTGAAGTCATAATTAAGGATCCCAATAATTTATTTTTCAATAATTTTAGAACTGTATAGCTCATACCATTATAACTAATGCTTTATTCCCTTTTAAGGGCATAACTGTCTTATTTAGGTCACTCACGCCCATAATAGGCATAGCTCTCAACCTTCCATCTCTAAAATGAGGAACACTAGCCCTCATAATGAGGAACAAATGGGCAAAATGTGGAACACATACTAGTGGCTTACTAACAACTTCAACTAGGAAGGTCATAGGATGGTTAAAATATGCTGGTTTTACTTATAAAGAAGATATTTTAATGAATTAATATGATTCATTTCTACTTACAATGGATTTCACTAAAAAAAATTCCTAACACTGAATGTGTGACAGAATCTTTCAATGTGGAACATTTGAGGAACTTGGAGGAACATGAACTTTTTAAGACCCCAAATGAGGTACATTCCTCATAATGAGGTACACTTGAGAGGTATGATAATAGGTTATTCATGGGAGGAGGGGTTGGCATTTAGATTAGCCACTCTCTGTGACTATCCAAAAATGCAAATATGTTCTTCAAATATCTTGAGTTCCTTCTCTCAGGAATAGATATTTTATCTGTTATTTAGTAACATAACTGGTGGCCGATGTTTATTTCCAAAAACACTGATGTAACTGAAGAAACACTTTTTTGTTATCATTACTTAGTGTCACAAGCTTGCTCTCATAATTTGAAATATTAGCATTTACTGCCACCCTGACCTCTTTAGTCATTTGTTTAGAATGCTTGTTATTTATTTGTTGCATGCCATTATTTGTGTACTTTGTTTTTCCAATTGATTATCAGGTTGGTTTCAGAAGATAACATAATGCTTTGTCCTATTTTCCTCTAAAGTATAACTACTTTTAAACACATTTTGTCCTACGTTTTTGCCTGTGATGCATAATTCTTTCTTTAGATAACCACAGTTTGTTCTTTAGAAGGTTCCACGTGTATTCTACAGTTTATATAGATAAATCTGTCATTTCCAAATTTCAATACAAGAAGTGACTCTATTGGTATTTGTTTGAACATAACTACATAGGCAATATAATTATGAGAGGGTCTAAAACAAATATTCACATTTCATTTAAATGGCATGTGATTAATCAACCCTAAAATATTTAAAACCTTAGGTGGTCACAACTGAAAAACAATCTCTCATGGTCACAAAACACAAAAATGTTTATTTGCACACATCCTCTGACATGTGGTAAACTATATATATATATATATATATATATATATATATATATATATATATATATATATATATGTATACTTTACTATCACTTACCTGAAAGTACTGTCACTGAAACTGACATGACCATCACATAAAATGCAGAAAATCATGTAGTTGGCAGTTGAAATGTTGAATGCTGATGTTCTAGAGTGCAGTTCCCATCGAGATATTGCTGTTGACCATTGCAAACCAGAGTTACCTTTTCTGCACTGTAGTGCGATCTTGGAGTTGGAATATATAAGTGGCAGGGGGTGAGGGGGGTGCTTACCCCCTGCAAAGCATATGATTGTCAGCTCTTTGTAGTACAGATCTGGTCCATACTGATTGCTGCTGAGGGTTGCATACTGCAGAAGTCGAATTCGACTTCGGTTGCAGTAGTTCCGGTATTTCATCTGGTTTACTGTTGTGAACATTGAACATGTGAATCACATTTTTTGATAGGTTTACATTCACATATTCGATGTTTGGATAGTAAACCTATATATATATATATATATATATATATATATATATATATATATATATATGGGCATAGGTTCATAGATTCATACTAAGCGAACTGCCCTTGCAAGCCATTTTACGCCTAACCAATTATCCCTTGTCAGATTCAAACCCTGCACCTTGTGTTTTTAAGGCAAACACTTTAACCATTAGGCCACCCTCCCATATATATACAGTGACTCTGAGATCACACAAACATGGAGAAAAGGGAGAAAGTGAGACAAAACATAATACTCTCCTCATTCTTTTCTGAGTTATACATTGATTTCATCAACCCAGTGGCCTTCTATTTACACCATTCCAAGAAATGATAAACTGGGGCTTTATGAAAAGTAGGCATTTTGTAGTGGCAGTTGACATTGTAGAAAAAGTAGAGCAGGTTATTAATATCTGATAAAGAACTCTGAGTAGGTCTGTAAATGCTGCTAAGTAATAGTGACACACATGTTTAATTTTTGGTATTCTCTAACTTATACATTGCCTACTCTATATTTGTCCTTGATATAAATACAGACTTCACCACATTATTGATTTTTCATGTAGGAATTATAACTCTTTATCCAGCAAGGGGACAGACCAAGTTATTTTAGAATAAATATGTGACACTCCTGCTCTGGGACAATGGTCAAGGATCCTCAATCCTCACCACTGACAACAGTGAGGAACATTCATTGTGAGAAAAATAGACATACACAGTATTTTGGGTCTATATTAGAAGACCGACTGTTTAGCTGACCGAACACCTAAACATCGATCTTCTAATATCGAACCGCACAATGTTGAACGTCTCAGGGAAACATGCCCCTCTGCCACAACACAAAAAACATTACTTTACATCTAAATTAAGTGGGGGGCTTTGCCCCCCACACCCCCTCACATGGGGGGGCTGTGCCCCCCACACCCCCCCTAACTAAATATACCAACTCCGAGATCGCTCGACAGTAGGGAAATAGAAAACTCTGGCGAACGGCTAAGGGAAATCTGTCCCTGCGTTAAATCAGCCGTTTGCTATTTTTTGCTTTCAATATTAGAAGATCGGGGGGCGTGGCTAGGATGCTGAACTGATAGCTGCACTTCATTTCAGCTCTCTTACCTCAATACAATTCCTGACAGGAATTTTACAAAATAATATTTAATTTGAAGAAATTTTTATTACTAACTTATTTCTAATAACTCTGAGCATCTATAAGAAAAATTTTATTGTCAGAACTTGAATAATTCCTGTCAAATTAATTACTGGAAAATCAGCACCAATATCAGCTTTACAGCATGAGTCATCTAAGGAATACAGCACAAGACTCTTCTCTCAAAAAGACCTGCAGTCTCTCATTACAAATATACAGGAACTTACAATAAAATCGACAAGATGGACAATAAAATAGATACTTTTAAAGAAAAGTGCTCACAACAACTGGAACAGCTTCAAGAAATGTTTACACAGCAGAAAGGACAGATATCACTTATTGAACAGTCATTAAGTGACATTGACACTAGAGTTCAAGTAGAAGAACAACAAACTGAATTCTTACTTCAACAGAATACATATTTACTAGAAAAACTTGATGATATGGAAAACCGAACAAGAAGAAATAATATTAGAATATATGGTCTACCAGAAAAATCTGAAGGGGACAATATGATAAACTTTCTTACCACCTGGATACCAGATGTAACAAAAATACCTGAAGCTCTTTCATATGGTATAGAACGGCATAGATCACTAGCAGCTTCTGGAAATGCTTCTTCTCCGGGTAAGAACAAGCCGAGATCTATAATTGTGAGACTTTTTCTACACAAGATAAAGATCTTATATTAAGAAATGCTTGGGCAAATTCTCCCATCAAATACAATGATTCATTAATAAGATTTGACAATGATTATTCTACAAAGGTGGTTTCAAAAGAAAAGAATTTCTACCAATAAAAAACCTTGAAGAAAAAGCAACTGAAAGTCCATCTTTTATTTCCAGCAAGACTGAAAGTTTTTCTACCAAATGGAATAAAAATCTTTGAAACAGTAGATTCAGCAATAAAATACCTTACCAACAACAACATCCTAACACATGAAGAATCTATGGACTGGACAATAAGTACACAAGAGAAATGCTGAAGTAAATAATTGGAAAACTGTTGAGCAAAAGAAAAAAAACTAAAGGACAAATAATCTTACATATGTTATATTCTGTAAAAATCAAAATAATAATACTAACAACAAAAGAAAAGTTCTTACTGTCTTCAAGTTACACCAAAACAGGTACTGTTTTCAATTATATTTTAAATGTCAAAATTAGCATAAATGTAAATACATTTATCTCAAATCACATCAATATACTAAGCATAATTTAAACATTACTCTATTTTTCATTATTATCCATCTATTATTTTCATATTCTTAATCAGAGTAATCAATGCATAATAATGTTCCCAAATAGTTTATTTATTTATTTATTTATTTTCTCTCTTTGTGTTTTGTTTTTATTTGTTCTCTCCTTTTTATAAAATCTTCATTAACTTATAATACTTTAATCAGTATATGGTTATATTGCTTAATAGGTATAGTAATGGCTGCTATATAACTTATTATCAGTTACATCCCTGATAGTATTACTTTTTATAAGTTAAAAGTGTCCCTGTTTGGATAAACGCTAATGCTGGGCAGAAATGTGTTGCTTTTGAAATGAAGTATTTCAGTTAGGATGTATCATAAGACTACTTTAAATAACCTTAAAAGATGTTCTGCCTTTGACCCATATGCACATACTGATATAGTCCAGTGAAAAAATATGTTTTAAGTGATATTTTGAGGCTATAAGTCATGTGTGTTGTGGCTCAGACATCCGAGTTGAAAGATGCTTGTGACTAGCTTAGATATCCTGTTGTCTTTTCTTTTGTAGAGAAATAAGGCATAGCATGTTTAAAATGCAAAGTTTGACAGTTGTGAACACTACAACTAGAGTGCTTATGCACACTACATGAGTTTGTCACCAAATAAGAGGAAAAAAGAAAAACACATACCTTTTCCTGCTTGGTTCTCGAGACAATTTAACAGCCACAAACATCACTAGAAACTTGAGTTACTTATTGCTTGTCGCATTTAATTGTGTACCATCCCCTGACTCTTTCTAATTGACGTCTAGTCAGAAAATAAGCTAGGTTCACATTTAAAGATACAGAATCCTAAATTCCTTCTAAGGAAACATAAATAATATAAAAGGTTCATATAAATATACACAGATATTTATTTTTGAAGCACTTTCAGTTTATGGCTACTGATGTCTTCTAGCACCTTGATAGATAAGGACATATATCTGCTTGTCTTTCTATCAGTTTAGATTTCCAGACATTTTAGCTATCCCTTACTATGTTTTATACAGCAGAGTTTAAAAGCAGAAATTAATCATCAGCAAATAAAATCACTGCTGTTTTACAAATTCTCTAAAGAAACTAGTAAATGTCAAGCAACTGACAGGTTTGTTTTGGGGAGGTTGCCATTTCCCAGCTGGTGCTCCTGCAGAATACTACTGATGTCCTGCTGCCAAGGTATGCCCTCGGTGGGCAGGTGGGATGCAACAAGAAGGTTGGATGTGCATTTGGCAAATCAAACATTTAGATGGCGGTATGGTATACTAGATGGAGAAAGTGGAAGCAATGATTGTATAGGCAACTATAATGAGTAACATAACAACAGTGGATTTGACCCGGTGTGTCAATTATACAATGTTTATATCCCATGTGGCTTTGGGCTTTGTCGAAGCATCTGTATTCTACACACATATTGTGTTGGATCTGATTTGAGTGGAAGGGGAGGCTTAGCCCACACCTAATTTGTTACTGGGTTGCCATGCATTATGGGCATGCATTGTGGCAGGTACTCAACGGGCTATCCATCCTTAGATGGCTCATGCTGTTCCGTTGCTCATCTGAATGGTGACTGCGGCTGTGCTCTTCTTGTTATGTTGCCTGGCTGTGGCTTCACCCTTCTTATAATATTGCCTGGCTTTTTACATTATCAAGAATGACACAATACTAGTGTATGCGGTATATCATGTTACTGTTAGTGTGGACAAGGATGCTTGACAATGCAATTATGATTCTTGGACCTTTCTGCAGACGGGTGTGTTGTCTGGCAGTTGAGAGCCTGGTTGTTCCTGATCAGCGGACCTGTATTTTTGTGTTTCAATGTGACTGCATGAAAGGATGCCAGTATTGGTCTGCAAGTTTGGTGGGCAGTAGATTCGTTGGGGATTGATTTGAGGAGACACTTGTATTATGGCTGGGGCACTTGACATTTGATAAATGTATCCTCTCAATGATGCGTTCTGTCTGGTCATTGGCTGTAAAACAACTTTTCTGAGAAATATTGTTGTGGTGCCAGTTAATGATTTGGATTAAATGTTTCTATATACAGTCGTGAAGCAATTGCCAGGATAAAATGGTACTCTTGCAGTGCATGGATCATCGTGGCTGTCCTCCGATGTTGGAGGAAAAGCAAGCTTCTTGGACACCTTTTGATGTGGTAAAGGTGTTACCCCATGGTTTGAATACGTTTTGTCTCTTTGCTGCAAAATGGGTTGGGAATTTTGGCCTGTAATATTTTCGTACATGGTGGTTTGAATCTTGGCAGCTTCCATTGTTTTGATGTGTTCTCCAGTATACTTTTGTTCAGTCATAGGATTGAATTACTGGTGTTGAGTAGGTCAGGATTGTATCTCCAGCACTTGTTGTCAGCAGATAGACTGGTTGGGTGTCAGTCTAAGCTGTGGGAGTTGATGTGTGATATACATAGATGTTTGCTTTGAGGGTGTGGTCAAGTGGCTGCAGTTTTACCTCTGTACTGTGTCAGTTTTCATTGTGCAGGGTCCCTCTGAGGGTTGATGGAAGTGTTGGCAACAAGACACTCAATCAGGTAACAACATTATGAGTGGTCGTTTGGATAAGGAGCTGTCTAAATTGTGATCTTGTTGTCTCCAGCCATGGGAATTGTCATTGAAAAGCTGAAAAATGCAATCAGAGGAACATATTTAATGTCTACTAAAGAAATATTAATATACTTATACATTGTATCGCATTTCAGTTTATGTTAAACATGAAATATGATGTGGTTTCAGAACTATTCATGTTTTATTCCAATATGACTTTGCAAATATTAATTTAAACACTGGTTTCGGACTTGAGTAGTCTAAAACAATTGCACAACAATGGTACTGTATTATACAGTAATGTCAGTAAATAGTTTTCAACAGATGTATGAAATATACAGTTATAGATTTTAACATGATGTTTATTAATACCCTAAATTATTTTGAAATGATACTACCTTAATCTAAATATTTGTACCTTTTGAAACCTGCTTAGAAGTAAGTATTATTGAATTACAATAAGATGAGTAAAGAATATATGTATATATTTTAGCTGATTAGATTATCTTAATATATTATTCAATTATCTTTACTTAAAACTAAGAGGATAAGAGAAACTGATCCAAATATTATTTGTGAGGGTAGAAAGTTTGTTTGGTTAGATTCACTAACCAAACGAAGAGTATATTACCTCATAGCAATAGGGAATGGTTTTAAGGTTAAGAATTACAAGTTTGGAAGTTCTTTGTTTTTTATTCTATCACTTTGGTGTCACTCAGAAACATGCAAAAATCATACAAGAAAAACTTTTTGAATACTGTATCCAAGGTGGAACTAAGAATAAACAATATTTACATAAACTCACACATAAAACAAACTCAAAACTAGGAAATGAAATGTTTATCCATAAATGTTAATGGTCTAAATAATAGTAATAAAAGGAGAAGCCTATTCAAGTACATAAACTTACATAAACCACAAATAGTCTTTTTACAAGAGACACATTTATTAGATAGAGATATAAACAACTTAAATATTAATAATTACACAGTACTAATAAACTCTCAATACAAAACAAAAAAGAGGAGTAGCTATACTACTGCAACTCAACTATAACACCTAAAATAATTACTACTCATCAAGATACATCAGGTATGTTTTGTCTAGTTTCAATAGAGTTAAATAAGAGAATCTATACGTTAGTAAATCTATATTGGATCCCAGGACTAGGATTAAAACAGTTAAACAGCATTTTGAAGAGATAATTCATTTAACTAAGGGTAGCCTGATATTGGCAGGAGACTTCAACTGTATAATGAATGAAAAAGATACAGATTCTAAATCCAAAAGAAGAAAACAACCCATCTCTAAAGCACTATCAAAATTTATAGATACATTGTATTTAAAAGATATAAATGAATTTGCAGAACCAGACTCACTAATCTTCACATTTTATTCTCATAGATATAAAACTAACTCTAGAATTGATAGAATATATGTTGCCAATGACCTAATAACAAAATTGACAAAGTCAAAATCATAAATTGTCCTTTATCTGATCATAATGCCATAGTCTTTGAGATAGAGCTTACACCATTTTATTCAAATCCCATTACTAGGATACCTTCCTATATCACAAAATTGAGAGATTTCAAAGAATTTTATGAAGAAACAATCAAAACTTTCTAGAAATAAATTACACAGAAGATATTTCAGAAATATATGTCTGGGATTCATTAAAAGCAGTTACATATGGGAAGATATTATCCTGGTACATAAATAAAAGGAAGTTATGGAATAAAGATATGCTAGACTTACAAAACAAAGCAGATAAATTGAAACTGGAAATACAAAAGGGTAATGCTACTCAAGTTCAAGAACTTACACAAATCAATAAGAAGTATACAGAATTGCTACACCATAAGATTATGATTAACTTAGAAAAGATAAAAATAAACTCATACTCTACTAATTCAGCACACCTGAGATACTTAACTAATAGAACAAAAAATAATTAAATCTAAGCAAATAAAAGAAATATTTATTCCCAATACTAACAAAAGAGTTACGGAACTAAATGATATTTTAGAAGCATTCAGACTCAATTTAACATTGATAATTCCATAAATACTCAAGATACACCTACTAAGGATATAAAAATACTTAGAAAACAATATTCATATTAAATTAACACAAGAACAAATAGACATTATAAACAAACCAATCAATATGACAGAATTAAAATCACAAATTAAAAAGCTCAAGACAAATAAAGCACCTGGCCCAGACAATATGCTACCAGAAATGTATAAATTAATACCCAATCAAGCCATATCTTTATTATTAAAAGTATATGATATAGCCAATAAAGATTTGAATATACCACCCTCTTGGAAATATTCATTGATATCCCCAATTATCAAACCAGATAAAGATGAAAAACAGTGTTCCTCATATAGGCCAATATCATTACTCAATATAGACTACAAGATGTTTATGGCTATATATAGGATCAAACACTTTCTTCCTTTCTTAATTCACAAAGATCAAACAGGTTTTATTAAAGGAAGAAATACTTCAGATAATATTAAAAGAATACTAACATTAATAGATTATAGCAAACATAAAGTCCTAAATTTAAATGTAATCTCATTAGATATTAATAAAGCTTTTGATTCGGTTAACTGGAACTTTCTTTCACTAGTTTTAAAAGAATATAACTTTCCTTCTAATTTTAATAATCTTATCCAAATACTATATGAAAAATCTACTGCATATGTTAAACTGGGATCATATAGATCAGGCCCTATAACAATAAAAAGGGAACTAAACAAGGTTGCCCTTTATCACCATTGTTATTTGCATTACTCATAGAACCCTTTGCAAATCAAATCAGATCAAACAATAACATAAAGGGCATTTGTATTAATAAAATGTTAAACCTTAAAATCCAACTCTTTGCTGATGACATACTATTAACTCTCTCAGATGCAAATGAGTCTTTGAATGCTCTATTTAACTCCATGAATAAATTTCAAAATATTTCAGGCTTAAAATTTAATGAAAACAAAACTAAAATTATGCCCTGTAATTGTAAAAAAAATAATATAAACAAAAGATTTTCCAAATATATAGTAACAGAAAGTAAATTATTATATCTGGGAATAAATCTACTCAATGAATTAACAGATTCTCTAATATTTAACTATAATAAAATACTAGACAAAATAGAACAAACAATTGGTTACTGGAATAAATATATCTTTTCAACAGCAGACAGATTATATCTTATTAAAATAAACATATTTCCCAAAATATTATACTTAATACAAAATTTTCATTGCCACCTCCCAAATATATTATTCAAAGATACAATAAACTAATTTTAAATTTTCTATGGTTTCCAAATAAACCCCGTATAGCCTTAAGTAAACATTTGCCAGATTGGGAAGATGGTGGAATTAATTTACCGGATATTGATTTATATATTACCTCATCTGTTATTAAAAACATAACACTATGGTTAAATAATTCATACACACCTATATGGAAACAAGCCCATGAGCAGATTTACATAGAAATCAATTATAATCACATACAGGACAACTTAACAGTAATACCATCACCCCTTATATGGATGTTAAAAGATTATTTTTAGGAAAAGAAATAATATTAATAAATTGCCATCAAACTATGTAAGCTCTACACTTTCAGTGTTCAGAACATATATAAACAAAATACCAAATATTAATTCTTGGATTTTCTTATTTTCCTATAGCTTTTACACCAAATATTCTAGATACATTCCAAATATCTAAAATAAATATACTTAAAGAAGAAACATTACTCTTTTGGCATCAACTTATAGAGAAAGGAAAATTCTAACAAAGGAACAGATAATTTATAATTATAATATAAATAAAGACAATTGGCTGTTTTTACAAAATCTAAGGCATTTTCTTATAAATAAAATAGAACAAATGCAACCTTCAGTTAGACATGAAGCTCCAAAACTCATTGAATACCTTATTCTTATCACAAAACAGCCTTATCAGGGTACAGGTTATTTGTCTAATATCTATAAAATTGTTAAAAACAAAAACTATCATGAAAAATCATACTGGGATTATTATAATTTAATAAACAACCATCCTCCAGTTGAAGAAGAAATAAGTAATATTCTAGAATCTTCCAAATTTTCTACATTATCAAAATACTGGCAATTATTCACTTGGAGATATCTACATAGAAGTTTCTATACACCACATAGGTTAGCCAAAATGTATTCTATTGAAGATCAATGTTGGAGATGCCATACCAAGATAAAAGCAGATTGGCAGCATGTTTTTATGAATGTATATGTCTCAATATGTACTGAAATCCATTAATTATTTTTCAGACTGTTTATAATGATAATTTTCAATTAACAAAGTCTTTAATTTTATTCAACTCTCCTATTCCAAACTGTGTACCAAAACACCACACTAACATTCTATGGTCACTATTGGCTATTCCACGTAAAATCATACCTATACACTGGAAAAATGAGGCTTAGCCACGTTCAAGGAATTTGAGACTTTAACAACAACAGTTGCTCACATGGAAATATTAACAGTGAAGAACAGAACTAAAAGATCTACTTCCTACTATTACTCTTGGATGAAAGTACTGGAAATACTTGAAAATATCGAAGAAGATATATCATCTTATGTTTCTAACTTTATATAATATAGAATTTCAATGTTATTTGCATAGACACCAATGTAAATAGTTATATAATGGTTTGAAGTTAGTAATGTTTTAGAATTGTAAATATGTTATTTATCTTTATTTCATGTAATGTTTAAGACATCTTATTTGAAATAATAAAAAAAAATATTTAGTGAAAAAAAAAATATTAGAAGATCGATGTTTAGATGTTCGATCACCAAAACATTCATTCTTCTAATATAGACCTAGTATTTTCATATGCAGTCCTATGCAACAAGTACAATTTCTCTTAAGAGCACACAGAGAATGCATATTCCAGTCCTGGGACTGGGTTTCTTCTCCAGGTCCCAAATAAGACTCCCAACTGACCATTACAGAACTGAGTCCATAGCTGGGTGTTCCAAGGCAAGTCCTCCAGCACACTCTCTGTGAAATCAGTGCTCTCAGTGTCCCTGCTCAAAGTAGCTGCTACAGACACTCTGGTTGAGATTTTATTTTCACACACACACACACACACACACACACACACACACACACACACACACACACACACACACACACACACACACACACACACACACTTAAGAAAGGCTGGCACAGCTTGTCCACTTTGCCATCTCTACCCAGACTATAAAGTAGATTTGCTGCCACAGAACACCCAAAGCCAGCTTAAGGCTCTTACCAGGGTACCCAATTACACTTCTTACAATTAATATTTATACAAATGGTAGTGTTTAACCAGGCAGCAAGACTTTCAGGAATGTGGAGCCACAGTGCTACCAAATAAATGCAAGTACTCTCAAAGATTAAATACTTTCTATATGACCAGCCACAATGAAAAAAATTGATATATTTAATAATAAATAATCAAAAAAACATGAAAACACTGAATATCTATTTACAATAAACACCAGAGTTTAAATCACAGGAAATATAAAAAACAACACAGATGGAAAGACTCAGACAGATTCAGAAAAAGAACAGTATTTAGCAAACGTCACTATATTTTTTATCTACCTGAAGAATTACTGTTCCATAGTTACTTACTAAAGCAAGGCAAGATGAAAGTGGATGAGTGTCTTGTCAGGTCGAAAAACAGAGTGCTTTCCTCACATCTCTCACTAGTATTCAAATATATTTTAGTACTGGCTACAGAATGACATCACATCTGGTCACTTGACTGTGTGGCCATCACAGTACACACATAGAACTTAGCTAAGGTGTATTACATCATCTGGAAACTGTAAATCAATTCCATCACTTCCACTCTTCCTACAAACACTAACAAACCATTCCTTGGCACCCCAGAATAGCAGTTAGTTCACCAGTAAAGGCAGTAGTGCAGGATCCCAGCCAAGGCTTTTCACAGACATTGTGTCTCTGGCTGCATTCAGACCTGTGAGATAAAATCTTTATAGCCTAAACCAAGTAATTTAATTTCAGGCTATTTTTCTTAAGGTTAGCTGGACTGATCTTAACCCCTTCCCTTCCAGTATATTCTCTTAAAATATATACATTTCATCAGTTATAACAATTCAATCTGACATACATGTATATTTATTTTCTGTCTAGCAGGATCCACTGTTTAACACAAGCAACTTTACAAATACATTTTTAACACAAGCATCTGTGCAAATCAGTTTGATATTCAAATTACATATAATTATTTATGAAACTCCAGCTAGCTAGCTATGCTGTCATATGTTACACATGCACTACCCTCTGACACAGCTGGCACTACTTCACATCCTCACATTTTTCTCTCCTTTGAAGACTCAAGCTAGTTTTTCAAGTGACCCTGGAGGAACATTGCTTGAGAGAAATGAGCCTACCTAGGAACATATTAACCCATACCCTGTCTTGAGATCCTATCTGCATTGGCATTGCTGACCCCACTGTGCTGCTACACTGTCATGATATATGCTTGCAATCATAGGCTCCAGTTTAATAACTTGACATTTTGCTGGCTGGCTGGATATAGCCATGTTAAGGGATTGTGGTCTGTAATCACAGTGAATTTCCTTCCATACAAATATGGCTGAAGTTTTTGGAGTGTCTATTCTATGGCTTGACATTCTTTTCCTACAGTTGCATAACATTCTTCCCTGGATTGGAGTCTATGGCTGAGATATACAACAGGGTACTCTTCTCCCTCTGAGGAAACCTGGTTGAGTACAGCCCCCACCATATGGTTTGAAGCATCCACCTGCACAACAATTTATTTGCTCTAATCTGGACTGGCTAGCACAGGGGGTCCTCCCAAACCCTCTTTAAGCTTTTGGAATGCCTGCTCACAGGCTGAGGTTCACACAACGTTATCTGGCCTGTTTTTCATTGTCAGGTCTGTGAGGAGAGTAGCTATTGTACTATAATTGGGAATTACATTTTTATAGTACCCCACTGTCACCAAGAATGCCCTCACCTGCTTTTTTGGTAACAGGGACAGGCCATGCCTGAATAGCTTCCACTTTGGCAGGTGTTGACCTGATCATACCACTCTCCGCTCTATGTCCCAGCTAGGAGACCTCTGCCATACCCACCTGCCACTTACTGGGCTTAATGATCAACCCTGCCCTTTGCAGTCTGCCCAGGACCTCTCTGACATACTGAAGATGCTCTTGCCAGGAATGGCTGTAAATGGCAATATCATCCAGATAAGCAAGTGCATAATCTCCTGCTCCTGCTAGAACATGATCTACCAGCCTCTGGAAGGTCACTGGGGCATTATTTAGCCCAAGGGCATCTTTGTGAACTCATATAACCCAAAAGGAGTCACAAAGGCAGACCTCTCTCTAGTGGTGGGAATCAAGGGGACCTGCCAGTAGCCCTTGGCCAGATCAATAGTCATCAGTTAATTAGCCCCACCAAGCTACTCTAAGGCTTAATCTGCCCTAGGCATGGGGTAAGCATCTGACGTTGTGTGTCTGTTTAGTTTTTTGTAGTCAACACAGAACCTGGTGCTGCCATCCTTCTTTGATATTAGCACCACTGGGGAGGCACAGGGACTGCTAGACTTCTAGATTACACTCCTTTCCAACATGTCTTGTATCTCCTCCCGCAGAGTCTGTCTGGCTCACTTAGGTACCCTGTAAGGGACCTGTTTGATAAGTCTTTGGGATTCTGTATCCACATAGTGCTGCACCAGATAGGTGCACCCAGGTTTCCCAGTGAACATGTCCCCAAACTCCTGTAACACTGCTCGGATTTCTTGAACCTGGGTTGGGGATAGCCACTGGGAGATTGCTACCCTTTCCACTGAGGAGTCACTCTCAAAGTCAAAGTAAACTTTATTGTTGATCAGATATGCACAGCAGTGCAAGGTGAATGAAATCACATTGCTTTGGTCACCGTGCAATACATAACAATGAAAACATAATTTGAATGACAGTAAGACTAATGCACATACAGTAATAATTTAAATATTAACACCACAATACATTACCACAATTGGACAGGAAGTCATTAGACAGTATTATACTAGTAGGTATTGAAAGACTATGACTTCACATTGTGGTAGGTTAAAATATTGCACTTCATCTGTTGTCATATGATATATTCTGATGTTCATATTGCACAGGCATGGAGTGGTGACTGGTGAGCCTCACTGAACAAATCATTCACTAGATCCCCCTCAGACACCTCCTGCTTCCCACTGCAAATACTCAGCACAAGAGCCTCCCTATCATAGTAGGGCTTCATCATGTTAACATGGTGCAGTTTTTGCCCCTGCTTCCTGCCTAACAGTTGTACCATATAATTAACATCACTGACCTTCCTTACCACTTTGAAGGGTCCTTCCCAAGATGCATGCACCTTATTGTGTCTGAAGGTAATAAGCACCATAACTTGCTGCCCACAGCATACTTTCAAGCTTGAGCATTCCTATCATACCAAATGTTTTTCTGCTGCTGGGTACCCGCCAGGTTCTCCTAGGCCAAGTCCATGAGGTCCCTAAGCCTTGTCCTGAGGTTTAGGACATATGCCACAACAGACTCCTTGTGGGATTCACACTCACCATCCCACTTATCATGAATCAAATCCAAGGACCCCCTCACCCTATGCCCATACTGCAACAGCAGATGGGGCAAATATTTGTCCCACTTTCTCTTAAACAGATCTGCAAATGCCCTTAGCATGGTTTTCAGTGTAGAGTTTAACCTCTCCACAAGACCATTAGTCTGGGGCTGGTAGGCAGTAGTCTTTAGTTGCTTCACCCTACCATGCTCCTATAGACAAGCCAGCAGGTTTGACATGAAATTGGCACCTTTGTCAGTCAGTATTTCTCTTGGGAAACCTACCCTGCTGGAAATATCTAACAAAGCATTTGTCACCTTCTCTGCCTCGATAGAGGATAGAGCCACTGCTTCAGTGTATCAAGTATCATAATATACTACCACTAGGATATATTTCTTCCCTCTTGAACATGAGGTAGTCAGAAGCCCCACAGTATCCATAGCTACCCTCTGAAATGGCTCTTCAATCACAGACAAAGGCATCGAAAGAGCATTGACCTTGTCTTCTGCCTTGCTTACCTTTTTGGCACTGCTTACAGGTTTTGCAGTACCTTGTTACATCCTTTGCAATCCCAGGCCAATAAAGGTTCTGCACAATACATATCTTGGTATGCTTTATACCCGTATGACCTGCAAAAGAACAGTCAAGACCTATGGCTAGAAGTGCAAGATGGTAGGCTGTGGGCACTGCCAACTGCTGTATTACCTTACCCTCTAGCCCTCCCTCAGGGGTCCACTCTCTGTAAAGTAACTATTTTTTTCAGTACACAGACTCCCCTTTTCCTTGAGAATCAGGTGCCTCATTAGCTACCTCCTTCAAGGATCATAATGTAGGGTCTGAGACCTGAGCCTGTCTCAACTCTACCTTTGTGACTCTTCCCAGTGTATCTTCTGATAATGGTACCTCACTGTCAATGTGAGTACTACCACACACCTCTGCCCTTGTAGTCACCTTGTCCAAGGGAACATCAGTACCTATCAGCAGTTGTGGCTCACCTTCATGTTCATTGCTACATGGCAGCTCCCTCCATGAAATAGTGACATCACCAGTCCTGGCTTCAGGTGTGTGGTCTGTCTGGATCTCCCCAAGTCTACCAGGCCCAGATACCTGTCTCCAAGCCTGACTGCATGTAACTGTATGCATACAAGGTAATGCATTATTAAAATCACTCCCTAGCAAGACATCTGCAGGGATATCCTCAAACACATCTACTTGGAAAAGTGCCGTACGACACCTCGCAACCTGCTAAAGTAGGAAATGTGTACAAAGGCACAAATAATGGGGGGTAAAGCCCTGAAAAGGGTCACGTCATACATAGTGCCCTCACAAACTTAAAAAGTTGATAAAAAACAGGTCATGCATTAGCATGGATTTCCAAAGGATAGAGTCTGAAAGTCAAATGTATGCCAATAGTCCATGATGGCAGTCCATGTGGACAAAGGCACCCTCCCAGTCAAGGTGAACCTTGCCCAAAGGTATTTAGAATGGAGTCCCTCCTAAAGCTCTGACTGTAGTGGACTGCCTAAACAAGTACTGATCCTCTTTAACCACTGCAGGCTTCACAATGGTTATGTCAGAGGCTGTGTCTCTCTTGGCAGTGGCCTGTTTTCCATCCACTAAGTTAGGATACAAACTCCAGTGATAGTTTGGTACCCCTGCTATCTCTAGACAACCTATCACTGGCATGCTGATATTCCCACTTGCTGGCTCCCTTACCTTTTGTTCCCCATCTTGCTTCAATGGACATTTGTATGCTACATGGCCTCCTCATTACATTTAAAAAACCTCAACCCTGATCCTCACAGTGTACCTGAACTAGTGGCTTCACTTTTACTGGTGGACTCTGTTGGGGTGGTTTAGGTTGCCCACCATAGGTTCCCTTATAGCCATGTGCAGCACTGGGTATTCCCGTTTGTGCAGTGGTGTCCTGCTCACCAAGTATAGATTCCCTTTTCTCCCCAGCACATCTGCAGAGTTACACTCCCGGTCTGCCACCAAGATTCTAATGTCCTCAGGCAAAGTGCCAAGGGCTTGCTCACTCACCAAAAGGTCTGCCAGCCTTTCAAAAGTGATGACCTGAAACCCACTCACCCACCTATGAAAATAAGTGCTTAGCTCAGCATTATAATCACACAAACTTTCACATGCCTTGTGCCTATGTTCACAAAACATTTTTTTGTAAGCTACAGGTGTTAACTTAAAACATTCCAATAAACATTGTTTAACCTTGTCATAATGTAATCAATCAGAATCAGACAATTTAAAAACAGTAGTTACAGTGTTACCACGGAGTGGGGGGGAGGCAGGAACCATACCCAGAGACCTTGGACAACATCAAACTGTTTGCATACTCTTTCAAATATATGAATAAATTATCACCTTCTGTATATTGTGGAAGAAATTTATTGACCTTTGTTGCTTCTGGGGTTCACTTATTCCCTTCCTCATTATCTTCATGTTCCCGTTGAAGAGTCAGCATGTCCCTGTCATGTTGATGCTGATTCTCATTTTTTTGACCGCCAAACACTGCATTCTCTCTGCCGATTCTCATTCCATATGTTTGCCTCCAGTTCAAGTCATTTTAATGCCAGACAGGTTTTTAAGTCCTCTGAGGAAAAGTTGAACTGTCCCATTTTTGGGGGCTTTACAACCCATCACCAGACTGGTTGTGTTCCTCATTGCTGGTTGGTGCTGCAGCTGTGACTAAGTCTGAAATCATGTCTTCTTTAGTCAGGTTGGCATGCACCAGTCCTTTAGATTTGTACACCTTAGCCAACTGGTTCATTGTCAGCTTGCCATAAACCTCTGCTGACATCTTTAGCTGCTTTCCCTGACTAAACTAAACTAAAAAATAAATAAAACTGTTGTGAAAGATGAAACTGTGTATGTTTATCTTGTGGCTGCTGAGGGTACACACACCTTTAATGACAACTGCTTGCAGGCTACAGACGTTCAATTAATATCCACACTGCTGCTCACCAATATGTGACATCCTTCTTCTGGGCCAGTGATCAAGAAGCCTCTGTCTTCACCACTGACACTGGTGGGGAATGATCACTGTGAGGAAAAATAGACACATGGTATTTTCAGATGCAGTCCTCTGCAACAAGTACAATTTCCATTAAGAGCACACAGAAAATGCACACTCCAGTCCTGGGGCTGGGCTTCCTCTCCAGGCCCCAAATAAGACTCCCCAGTGACCACTATAGAGCTGAGTCCTTAGCAGGGTGTTCCAAGCCAAGTCCTCCAATACCCTCTCTGTGAAATCAGTGCTCTCAGTGTCCCTGTTCAAAGTAGCTGCCACACATACTCTTTTTGAGATTTGATTTTTACACACACACACCAACCTGAAAAGGCTGGCACAGCTTACTTGTTCTGCCACCTGGGCCCATACTATGGGGTAGATCTGCTGTCACCAGAGCACCTAAAGCCAGCTACTTTAAGGTTCTTACCAGAGTACCCAATTACACCTATTAAAATTAATAATTATACAAATGGTAGTGTTTAACCAAGCAGCAAGACTTTGAAGAATGTGGAGCCACAGTGTCACTAAATAAATTCAACTACTCTCAAAGGTTAAATATTTTGTAAAAGACCACCCAGAATGAAAGGTTTAGATATATTTAATAATAAATAATAAAAAACATGAAAATACTGAATATCTATTTACAATAGACACCAGAGTTTCAATCACAGTAAATATAGAAAACAAAACAGATGGAAAGAATCAGACAGATTAAAAAAACAGCATTTAGCTAATCTCACCATATATTTTAGCTAACTGAAGAATTACTGATCCCTAGTTACTTACTAAAGCAAGGCAAGATGAAAGTGGATGAGTGTCATGTCAGGTCCAAAAACAGAGTGTACTCCTTACATCTCTCACTAGTAGTTCAATACAATTTCAGTGCTGGCTACAGAATGTCATCACATTTGGTCACTTGACTCTGTGGTTCTCACCCTACCCTCTGACTAGAAACTGCACCAGGATCTGACACTGATGTGTCACAATATACACATAGAACTTTGGCTAAGGTTTATTACAGCATCTGGAAACTGTAAAGCAATTCCAACACTTCCACCCTTCCTGCAGAAATTAACAAGCCATTCTCGGGCACCACAGGGTAATAATTAGTTCACCACTAAGGACAATTGAGCAGGTCCTAGCGCAGGCTTTTCACAGACATTGTCTCTCTGGCTGCATTCATACCTGTGAGATAAAATCCTTATGGCCTAAACCAAGCCATTTAATTTCAGGATTTTTTTAAGGTTAGCTGAGCTGGGCTTAACCTCATCCTTTCCAGTATTCTCTGTTAAAATATATACATTTAATCAGTTACAACAATACAGTCTGACATGCATGTATATTTCTTTTCTGTCCCACAAGCAACTTTATAAATACATTTTTAACACAAGCATTTGTAGAAATCAATTTGACATTCAAATGACATATAATTCTTTACAAAACTCCATCTAGCTATGCTGTCTTACATTATACATGCACTGCCCTAACTGCCACTACTTCACAGCATCAGACTCCCAATTTCACTATTTCTTTTCTTCAGCTCAGAGTATCACAGTCAGCTTTTTGGTTTAAATGTTTAACATGTAGCAACAAAATATTAAAAGAGAATTTTTATAGATGTGCTGTCAAAATTTATTTTTATGAAAAAAAGCTGAGTGATGTTTACATAAATCTAGAAAGGAATTTGCTGAGTAATTTTACTGCTTGCCAAGTGTTAATCTCTTTTTCATTTTTTCCTACCCACTTAGTGAACATTGCAATACCTAGAGTATTATACCCCTTTTCCATTTTAATTTTAAAATCTGCAACATCTGGGACACATCCATCAATCACTGGAGAGCCTACAAACTGTTATTTATTTATTTATTTATTTTTTTTGGAAATCTGCTTGGCATTAGTGCTTATGGTTTGCTCCTGGTTAGAAAAGGAGCAGAGGGACATTATTTCATAGCTTTCGTAAAGGCTACCAACCACAGGAAAGCCTAAATGTTGCTTCTTAGAGGGCAAGTTGGGATTAGTGGTGCAGTGCTGTTTTGCTTCTTGTCATAGAAGGAGTACAGTGACTTTATCCTGGCTGTCTCTGATTAGGTAATGTGTGTGTGGTATTTCCCTGACTGGTCAGATTGACATTTTGTTGGGAACTTTTTCAGTTTTATTTTTGGACCATTGTGCAGCTTGGTTGTCTGCTTGGCTGAGCTATTGTATGTACTGTCTAGAGCCACTACAAAGAAGAAACCAAAACAGGTTTACTGACCCCCAGCAACATCTGGGACAAAACTACAATTTGCTATTGAGCCTGTGACCCACTTCTGATGTATTATTTTGGGATTACTGCTGCTGTTTTGCATCTGCAGAGAGAAGCAGCAAAGGGACAGTGATTCCTATATATCTGTGTAGTGGCAGTGAGAGCAGCACTATTGATAACTAAGTAGTAGTCAATAAGCAAATCACCACGATTCATCAATCTTGGAGAGCCTAATTCTGTCTTTTTACTAAGTACTGCTAGATTAGCAACCATTTACCTAAATTCAGAGTATCATTCTAAAATTTTCATTCATAAATCTTCAGGGTTTACTATATTTATTTATTTATTTATTGACATTTGATTACCGGGAAAGTCCAACTGGGTAGAAGCTCATTTTTAATGGAGGCCCAGGGAGAAATGCTCCAAATTATTAAACAAATTTTAAGGACAATAATTTTCCAATCTTCAAAAATAAAACAAAAACATCTGCAGCTTAAATAATTATAACAAATTAGACATAATATAAAACATTGGTTAAGAACTGATACAAGGTATATGACAATCATTTAATATTTAGAGAAATTTTAGACAGTTTGTAGAGAAATTAAAGTTAAGTTAGTCTAATATAAATAGGAATTGCAATATGATGTGAGGAAAAAATAGGCTTCTGGTATATTTAGAGAGAAAGTCAAGGAAAAAATAGCATTAAGGAAGTAAGTGAAGAAGGGAGAGTAAGGAGCTATAAGGAATGAAAAAGTACTTGTTCACATTTAAGGATTTAGTTTATCCTGGTTTTGAGCAATAGCAGAGCCATATTTTAGCTAGGAAGTCTTTCAGAGTGGTTTTGAAAGATGGGAAAGAGGGTATAGACCTGATAGATACAGGTAAGCAGTTACAGGCCTTAGCAACCTTGTATGAGTACAGACAATGCTCATCAGATTTGCTAAGTTTATAGACAGACAGGAGGTTTTCGTCAGTGGATTGCGATGACTGACTGGAATGTAATTCTGTAGAATCTTTTTTAGTGCTGGAAAGGCAGCTGGATGCTGGATAATTTTACAGGTGGTAAGAAGATGTGTATACGTTAATTGATGGGCAGTTCTAACCAATTTAGGCTTGTCAGTGCTATATAGTGGTGGATTTTGAAAGGGGTATGTGCTGCAAATTTAGCAACTTTGTTATAGCATTGTTCAAGCTTTAATTTTTGCGAAGCCTGGAGGTTAGTAAGGAAGGGAGCACAATGAAGAAAAGTGCAGAGGAGCTAAATAATGGCAAGTGTAGTTTTAGTTGCATCTGTGAGAAAGTTTTTGGCTCTGTAAAGCATCCCTAGTTTTTGCTGAGTTTTTAATACAATTTTGTATATTCAGGTCGAATGCAAGATTATCATCCACTATCACTCCTAATAGTTTGCTATGAGAAGTGGCTTGAATGGTTATATTATCAAGAGAGAGAGATTGGGGCAAAAAGTAGTAGTTTGGTCTTTTTTGGGTTGAGCATGAGATGTGAGTCACAAGCCATGTTTCAGTGGCTGCTAAAGCTTTCTGACAACATTTTAGAGGTGTACCATGTTGTCAGATGTGAAAATGAGAGTCAGTCATTTGAGTACTGTATTAGGATGCCTGTTGTGTGGAAGTATAGAGGGTGTTGGTGAAAGGAGGGGACCAAGGATAGAGCATTGTGGTACACTAGTGGTGAGTGGGAGGTAAGGAAACAGCATGGAGTGCCACTATAGTAGTCTTCATCCAGCTCCCAAATATAATGATCAGCCTTCGTTCTACACTAACAACATGGCTCACCAGGTTGTTCTCACCCCATCTATGGCCCATCTGATCACATTAAGTGTTCAAGGCAGTGCAGCAACTGCTTTATTCTTACTGACTGTTCAGTGCTTCTAACAGGTGATAGTACTACCTGCAAGTGATGTAAATATTTAATAAATATGGAGACAAACCACTCACATCAGCCCACTGTTGGTAAGCATCCTACCTCTACAGCATCTTATCAATCACAACACACTCCTATGCTAGGCCAATAACTTATGCTGAGGTTACAAAGAAAAAAATTGCCAAAGCCTCCTAGAATATACTTTGAAAGATCCCAGGCTCCAGCACATGTGGCAACTCTTACTCCTTCTTCATACACTCATACTGCAAGTCCACACAGCTCACCCTAGAGTCACTAGGAAAGCAAGCTTAAGCCTATAAGGCCACAGGGAAATATTTTAGTCATAGTTGCCTCTATAAGTAAGCATGCAAACTCCATGCTCACCAGACTGAACAAGAACAGGTTGATTGTAAGCTGCTTCTCCAGTGTCAAAATCCATGTTGATACAAGTGCCCCAAGATTCCTTATGATGACCTAGTTGTTGCTTATGTGGGGTGACTGACTTAAGATGTTCCACTCAGGGACACATGCACAGAGACATGATGGAACTTACTATGCTTGTGTTAGAGGCAGGAAAAACACTGATATTGATTTCATCAAGAATGATGCCTAGATGCCATAGCCAGATAATTGGCTTTAACAATTAGTTAAGTAATTGATGTCCCGTCCATTCAGCCCCTTACTTTACAACACCAAACCATATACGAAATAGCAACATATCACCCGTCCAGTCACATTTATCAAACAAAATATTGTACATAAAAAATGACAGTGGGAAATGTTGAAGCAAATCATAAAAAAAGCCCAAATTGTAGCAGGCCCTACAGTTTAGCAGTCACTACCACCATTGCTGAGAACTTGACTATGCAACCCACATATGTCCAAGAAGACTGGGCCATACTTGTTAAATTTTGTAAGCTTCTTTGAAAAGGTCACGCAGATGGTAGACAGTAGGTACACTGTCCATGGTGCCAAACTTGATTTAGACAAGGCATTTTTCACTATACCGCATGTATGAATCATAAATTTATTCATGGAGTTAAACATCGATCCCTATGTGGTATGATGGACAGCAAACTGGCTCAAAGACAGAACAAATGTTGTCAGAGATGACATTCCGTGAGAAGGTGAGCAATGATATCTCCCGGAGACCTCTGTTGGACCCCCTCCTGTTAGGAATTTATTTCTCTGACCTCAAAACTGATCTTTGATTGCCCAGATTTGCTGATAATTTTAAGTTTGGTGCATTTGTCAAGTCAACCCAAGATAACTGATACATGTCAATGTAAATTAGCACAAGTCAACTCCTGGTGAAATGATAAAGGACTTAAACTAAGCATGGAGCAATACAGTCTCTTTCCTTTTGGGAAACAGCAAATTACTTCAACCTATTGGATTAGTAACACCCCACTATGAAGCAAGCCAATGATTAGAGACCTGGGCACTTGGGATAATAGCTCTCTTTCTTTTATTACAATGTGGCAACTGTAGTTAGGAAATCCTTCTATATCTTGCAAGTAATTAGAAAAATATCTGTTCTAAAACCGAGGATGTTATTGTTCCCTTATACTTTGCTGTGGTCAGACCCATTATAAGATATAATGTACCCTTTAACGTGTATTTTACTAGTCACATAAAAAAATAGAAAACACAAAGATTTCTTGCAAAAATAATATTTAACCTGAAATATCTTAGTTACCAATAGAGCCTGGAATCTTTGTCACTGTACTCTGTATCATATAGGTTTCGGAGGGAGGGACCGGTGCCTGTTTTACCATACCCACAGAGATTCTGTTATCTTTTTCTTGATAAGTCAGATAGTACAGCTAACAGAAGAACAAGAGATCTCAACCTATATCAGAAGATAAATAAAATTAGATGGAGGGATAGAGTCATCATCCTGCATCTCCCTTTGTCCTGGAATGGGCTCATCCATACAGGTCATGCAAAGTGGTTCCCCGATATACTTGAAATATAGCTTGGGCAGCTAAAATGGCACCCTAAAGTTTACTCCGGGACTTAGATTCATAGGTGACTACTAGGTTAACTGCTCTGAAGAGTCATCTTAAGCCTAGCTAATAAGTCAAGGTTAGACTTAAACCTTTGAATCTTGTGTCTATGAGGTGAAGACCTTAACCACTATGCCACTCCCCCCACCATGTCTTGTCTTCCTTGGAAAGGGTAGTAGAGCCTGGGGTGGTCATTGGTAAGGTACACATAGCCTTTGGTCAAATTACATTGTATATCCTATGATCCAATGATCTAAACAGAAATATGCCTAAACTTGAGGACTTCCTGCAACTCAAACACATTTATATCGGTGTAGTGACTGAGACATGGCTTTAGTGGAATGACAGCCCTCCATCTATACAAGGGTTAGTGCCTATCATGCTTTCAGATCCTTGGTTAACTGGAAGGCAATATCTATATTAGTTAGAAGCATCACTATTTTATATTACATTACCCATAACCATAACCCGGAGATCCTGGAGATCCAAATCACCCTCAACAAATCCAACTTTTACTTTATTGCTACCTACAGGTCCCCATTAATGCCTACCAAGATTATGAAAAGTACCTTAATGCCACTGAGGGGTTAAATATCCAACCAAATACTTTCTTGGTACACTTACAGCTCTAAAAATGGATATGCTCAGCATTTCCTAGACTTTGTTAATACTGATGGGCTGGAGCAAATTGAAAAATTACCTACAACATGCTATAATATTTTTTACCTTGCCTTTATCAGCCTTTCCCCACCTGCACTAAATCCCACATCTTCTCATCTTTGATTAAATCTGACCACAATTTAGTCATCTTTTCTATCAGACTAAGTGGTATCCCCCCCCAAATCCAAACGGGATCATCTTCAGTGACTTCTTCTCAGTAAACCTACTTCTGCTTGTGGACGACATGCAAGAAACTCAACAGTCCCCTATAAGTGAACCCAATTAAGAGGACTGTCATAGTAATTTCTGAGTTTTTATCAGCACCTACATAGCTGCATAGAAAAGTCAATATCAATTTGACCTAAATATAATGGAAGTTCTGGAATAAGCCTCTCTGTTTGGACTCCCTTATGAATAATTTATATATCAAATGGAGGAAAAGCAAATGTTGTAAGAATTCCCCATCCCCTGTCTCAGGGCTACATTGGAACATGACATAAAGGAACTTGAGGACTATTAGAAAGTATACAATGTAGTATGACCTTAAGATATAAATTAAAATGAAAATCTTGTTTCAGTTATGCCTAGAAATTCAGAAATAATGTCTAAGTATGCAAAGAGCTCATCCATAATAATGTCACACTATTATAAATAATATATTATCAGGCAAGTTTAGTACTATCTTTACTCCACCTACCCCCTTTTTGTCCCAGTTTCAGAAAATGTATTTTCCTTGAAATAACCTTGATACAAGCCTTAAAATCCCTATCAAAGGGTAGAAATCGTACTTCCGTTCAACCAGAAAACAAACCAGCATGTACTATCCAAGCCTGTACCTAAACTGTTCAGCCTCAGCCTATCTGCAAGATTTGTGCTTGATGCCTTTAGAATAGCCAGTATGACTTCCCTGTACAAGGGTGTTCCTCTACAGACCTGGGAAAATAAGGGTCTGTTAGCCTCACCAGCCTTATGTGCAAAGACAAGGAACGTAACACAGCAGAACTCATTTATGCAGACATAAGCAACTTAATGGATATGAACCCAAATCAGCTTGATTTTGTGAAGGGCAGGTCCTGTCTCCCAATTCTAAATTTCTTTGAAAAGGTTAGAGAAGCTGCAGACAGTGGTCACTCCATGCATGCTGCTTATCTTGATCTGGCCAAGGTTTTTGACACTATTCCCCATAGTAGTTTTTGTGAAAAATTAGACAAACTTAGTGTAACCCTTCCACTGGGTTGCAAATTGACTATCCAACCGAATCTGCATTATGAAAGTTGCTGGTACTTTCTATGAATGTAAAATTATTACTAATGGGGTATAACATGGATCAGAGCTTGACTGTCTCCAGTTTGCCAGTTATTTTGCAGACACCCAAGACAATGGGCAGGATTCACGAAGGCTTGCACGGAGTGTAAGAGACGTGCAACACTCCATGCAAGCCTCGTGATCCAGGAACAGCCCTAAACTCCGTGTAAGAGACCAGCTAAAACGTCTCTTACACGGACTGGGCGTGGACATGCTAAATACCTCACTTGCATCCGAAAGGTATGCAAATGAGGCATATTAGCGATCCACGAAGCAGAAACCAGTCCGTGTAGGAGACGTTTTAGCTGCAGAAATGTACTCAGTTGACAACTGAGTACATTCCTGCAAAATCCACAACGGAGCGATGTCAGCTCCAAAAAGGTTGCATATGATTCAGGCAGAATGCCAATGGCCAAATATGTGGCCATTGGCAAGATAACCCGATGCAAAATATAAAAATATGTTTTTTTTTTGCAATCGCCGATGTTTAAACCTAGCGCAGCCCAGCAAACGGGCTGCGCTGTATAAAACATAAAAAGAAGGTTATAAACCCACAAATGCGGGTTTCATGCAATACATGGAATGACAATGCAGGGACCAGCAGACCAAAACCAACATGGCCACCGTGTAGTGGTTGCTAAGGGGAAGCTGAGTCTAAGACATGTAACTAAGCATTAGTAGGCAATCTCATGTAAATGAGGGTTAGGATACTGAATCTCACAGTCACATAGCAAATGAGCACGGTCTGAGTAGTGTAAGAGATACAAAGGGGAGGAATAGAGTAGGAGATAGGTGACATCACAGGGGAATGGTAGAAAGAAACGCAGTTCATTGGAGGCCAGTGTAACATGACAGATGACAGGCACAGATCATGGAAAGAGGTGTGCCACTAGATAAGTCATGGAAAGACAAGAAATGGAAGGTGTACACTGTTACCTACACCAAAGTTTCTTGCTGGCCGTGCATGCACGATGTGCGCAATGAAGCGCGAGTAAGGCAGTGTCTTGGCGTGTAAGGCAGTGTGAGCATGTGGGAGCGTGTTGGGAGATGTTTAACACTGTTTGCGCGGGTGTGCGCGCGTGGAAGGCAGTCTGAGTATGTTGGAGGCTGTTGGCAGATGTGTAACTGTGTTTGCACGGGTGTACGCGCGTTTAAACCTGAATAAGTAGATTCTTAACCGTGTAAGCACGTGTGCGCGCGTGTAAGCCACTGTGAGCGTGTTTCAGATAGTATGCAAGTTGCTCCCCCCTGAGGAAACAGAGAGGAAAAAGGAAGCAACAGAATTAATATGAAGCTAGCAGGGATAACTGCTGAAGCTAGCAGGTGAAAGTAATTAGAAGCAGGCAATTACACAGGCAGAATAGTAGCCCAGCCCAGCACTTAAAACTCTGCAAACAGTAGTGCAAGATGTTTCCATTAAGAGACACTGCAAGACAGGAGTAAGCTAATAGAAGTGAAAACTGAAAAAGCTGAACTCAGAGCAGAAATGCTAGGGGCTGCCATAGCTGTCATAATGAGACATAGGCGACTTGCTGAGGGTGGTGACAATGCAGATGGTGCCAGACAACCCACAGTGAGGAGACGGAGAAGAGTGTACAGGCCCAGGGTCACCTACCACGGGTTACATGAGCTGGAGATAGTAGAGCGCTATAGAGTGGACAGAGAGCTCCTGCAGCAGATTGTTGAGCTGTGCAGGCCACGCCTCACACACAGAACCAACAGAGGGGAACCCATCCCAGTGGAAACCAAGGTATGTGTTGGCCTAAGAATACTAGCAACAGGTACCTTCCAGAGACCAACTGGCGATATGATGGGGATATCACAGGCATCAGCCTCCAGGGTACTACACCAGTTCCTGGATGCCATGTCAGCACATGTCGGTGATCATGTATATTTCCCCAATGCCCGTGAGGTATTGGCCAGCAATATCGTCTCTTCCAGCAAATAGCGGAATACCCTGAGGTACTGGGTGCTATAGACTGCACGCATACACGCATCAAAGCACCAGCAGGAGAGCGGGTAGGGCTTACATAAACCGCAAGGGCTTCCCTCCATCAACTGCCAGGTCGTGTGTGATGCCCAGGGCATAATAATGAATGTGTGTGCTGGCTGCCCTGGGAGTTATCACGATTCCCACATCTGGCATTTGACGCAGCTGTACCAGACATTTGCCAATGGGGACATCCCACACGGACACCTAGTGGGGGATGCAGGTTATGCACTGGAGCCGTGGCTGATGACACCCATCAGAAACGCACACACACCTGAACAGGAATGCCATAATGAGGCACACGCACAAACACGTAATGTGATAGAGCGTGTGTTTGGGCTGCTCAAGTCACGGTTCCGGTGTCTGGACACATCTGGTGGAGCCTTGCAGTACACACCAACTACATGTACCCAAATTGTCATGGTATGTGCTATGCTACATAATATGATCTTGTGAAAACAGCTGCAGCAGGACTAGCATAGGGCCAGGCCAAACAGCCCCCCACCATTGCCAAGGCCATCACAGGCAGAGCGTGACTTGGAGGAGGAACAACCTGAGCCTGCCCCAGTAGGCAGAAGGAGGCGTGCCCAGTATGCCCTGGCCTTGGCAAAGAGGCAACGCATAGCACATACATTGGCTCAGTAGGAACCTTGGGAATGATACCCCTCTCTGACTCACTCATATAGTAACAGGGATGCCTAACGTGACACAACCTGCTCTCAAACATGTACAGGGAAGTGTAATATGCGCATCCGACAGAGGCAGCCCTGCAGCACCACCTGAGGCATGAATGCTATGTGTTAAGTAATGTAACACCAAGTACTATATGCACACCTGAGGACCCTGACTAACATCCTACCCTCACCAAGCATCATGCCACAACATGACAACGAGATGATCAAGTGCAACAATTGACTGAAATATCGCAGTTAGTCAAAGGGGACCCAATGTGTGCCAGTCTGGGATGACATGCTGAGCATGACATGATGCACCACCTGCTAGGACTGGCATGCACCTATCAGTGCAGGCCGTATGGATACTGGCAAAGGCTGTTGTCACCCACAGTGTGCCCTGAATAGGTAAGACTCAAAACACAAACCTATCTCCATAGGTACCAGAAGGGATAAGAATAAGATAAGGGATAAGTTGAAACAGCAAGATGCATGCAGTCTAAACTCACCCAGTATGGAGAATGTTGATAACTGTGCTGTAACAGAAAACTGAGGCAAGGCTCACAACAGCACCCTAACACTACCAGGTTACACCTCATACTGCGCTGTACAGCCTCAAAACTTGGAACAAGCTACAAAAGGAGGGTGACTAGCAAGAATTGTCAAGGATAACCACACCCCCATGTCGGTACCACAACAAAAAGCAGCATGGACTAGCCATGCTCAAGTAACAGTGGCTAAAACTGCCCCCCAGTTTATAGCCTGCTACAGACTACTGTCCCAGCACCAGGAACTGCATCCGGCCTATGCTGGAATACATGAATATATCAAGTCCTCCAAACCACATTATATTGGGTGACTGCAAATACCCAGACATAGACTGGGAGCATTATACTAGCTCCAACAGTGTAGGACAAAGGTCTTAGAATCCACAAACCAAAAGGCCCAGGAACAACGTACCACTCCCACAAGAGGGGTAAGCATACTGGATGTGATAATCAGCAACATGGGTACTGGATGTCAAGATGAGAAGTGTATTGCTCACTGGTAAAACCAGACCATAGAGTAATCACACTGGATATACAAATCCTGACCACAGTCCCTGGCCGAAAACCACAGTGGAAAACATGTGTTAAGCAATATTTGCACTCCTCCAAACTGATGTGGAATCCATTAAAGGTCCGTGCAGGTGCAAAATATGGGCCACACCTCAGAACCTGTAATACAGCCATTCCATGAACACTGCCAGGAATGCTTGGATTATGCAGTCCTAAATTAAAACAAGACACAGTGCCTAAATCTGGCATGGTGGACACCAGCCATAACCAAAACATGCAAGAGAATGAGGAAGCTACTACATGATAGAGCAAACATGAACAATGAAGTAATCACTGATCAGTAGTATGGCAATAAAATCTGTCCACACATGCAATCCACTAAGGCCAGCCACAACAAGTGGAATCTGTGAATCCTGAGGCAATGTCACACCTGCCCCAAGTACACAGACAATCCCCAACTCCACCCAAGAAATACAAATATATGTGAGAGATGCAACCATCCATCCAAACTGGAGGCTGAGCTCCCTCAACTCAGTACTCCCAGAACAAGTCAGTAGGAGAAGGTAACCACACACACCACAAACACAGTCCCACATAGACCTATCACAACTGCAAACCAAACACATAAACACAGAAAAACATTGGCACAAATTACAAACACAGCACACCAACAGAGGCCTCTAAAGCAGACACCCAATCAAACAGCCTCCAAACATAGCACATGCAACACATAGCACACAAAGCTGGTGTGCCAAACAGTCACAGGCCAGAAGGAGAAACAACATGCCTGATACAGTTGTAATAGGTGACTCCATAGTCAGACACACTGCTGTCCCGCACACCAGACTGAACAAGGGAAAGGGTACAGTAAGCTGCCTGTAGGCTGCCACAATATGCCACATAACAGAAGTATGTAGGTCACTCCAAAGCAAGTAGAAATATGATGCAGTCATAGTCCATGCTGGTGTGAATGACCTGAGATGTACCGCCCTAGACTACATGAAAAGAGACATAGATGAGCTATCTGATTATGTAGTCCAGGCCGGTATGACACTCACCGTTCGCAGCATCCTACCCATACCAAGAGTAATGCCACAGTACAAACACGGAATGATCAGTCATAGCAAGTGGCACACTTACTGGTGTCATTCCAAGGGGATCCAATGTCTGTCTGCTTGGGATGTCATGCTTGACAAGCCACGCAGCTGTCCTTGGGATGGCCTGCACCTGTTACCCCTGGGCATCTGAATATTGGATAAGGCCTTTGCCACCTCCATAGAGCCTTTTGTAGGCAAGGCTGAAAAGACTGACCCACCACCCTAGAAACATAAGTGGGAAGAAACATAAGGGAAATGCTGACCAATGCCAGATGTGTACACCCCAATATGCATGCTCGAGGCCATCCCAGTATGGAGAACATCGATGTCTGTGCAGTGACAGAAACCTGCTGCAAGCCTCCTGACAGCACACCAGCACTACCAGGTTATACCACGTATCATGTGTCATGGCCCCAAAACCTGGAACAAAACATAAAAGGAGGGTGAGTATCCATAGTCAGCACAGACACCCATATGTCCAGGTAACTGACAATGCACAAGGCATTGGAGTTCACCCATGTGCAACTAACTGTAGGCAAGACTGCTGTGCAGTCTGTAGCATGCTACAGACTGCACTCTCACTAATAACCCCACCCAGACGTCCTGAAGACACTGGACAGTATGAATGTCCCACCAAATAACAAACAAGGTACCACAAATTACCACATAGGTGGTAAACCATTATGTATGGAAGGAGTAACCAGGGACCTAGGGACACAAGTGGACAGTAACCTGTTATGTGACACCCACATTGCCAATGTGGCTAGGAAGACTGTCTACATTTGACACCGTATCAGGAAAGGAGTCACATCTACGGCAACAGAGGTCATTGTGCCCCTATACTTTTCTCTAATCACACCCATAATCTAGTACAATGCCTCATATGGGATGTACCTTACCTGACACCTGCAGCAGTTAGAAAGACCTCAAAGGTACCTCACCAAGAGGATAAAGGGTCTCAAATATATGTCATATGCTGCCTGGCTGTAGACACCCCAGCTGAATCCAGTCACATACTGCCTACACAGAGGCATTGCATGCCTGTTGTAGAAGGCCATGCCCAACACAGGAGTAATGGACATGCTCCACCCCAGAAAACACAAATCTATCGGAGCTGTGAGAGTGAGAGATGTCAACCTCAACAAATAATGAAATAGGATGTGCTGGTGGGACAGATACATAATCCAGAGGCTCCCCACACCCTGGACCAGAATCCCATTCCATGTTAGGCAGAGCCCCTCACTGACACTCTTCAACAGGAATCTTGCCAAGTGGATGGATGATTGTAGAGTTACACTGGGGGTCTTCACTGTGTCACGTCCAGACAGAGGCACAGCAAAGCAAATCATAAATGGCCATAATATTCACATAGCAAGGGGTGTCAAAAGCCACACACACTCTGGCTAGGCTAACAAATGCCCAGGGTGGATAGCCTAGTATGAACCTATGAACTTATGAAGATACAAATTGTACAGGACACTAAGGATAATCCCAAGGCTTTCACAACTGATGGTAGGAACCATGTTGGGAATTCACAGATATGCCCTGAAT
Organism: Protopterus annectens; assembly: GCF_019279795.1. Classification (NCBI taxonomy): domain Eukaryota; kingdom Metazoa; phylum Chordata; order Ceratodontiformes; family Protopteridae; genus Protopterus; species Protopterus annectens. The sequence goes on along the minus strand of NC_056735.1, from coordinate 846,968,368 downwards.
CACACAAATATCACAAACACACACACATATTGCCAACATACATCCTGACAGGTGCAGTGCAAACGCCCGCGGCCCCACGAATGCAGAATATCTATCCCAGCAGACTGCTGGCCCCCTGACATTGCAGATGCTGAGGTAACAGCCAACATCTACAAAGCAAAACACACAGCAGCAATGGTATGAGATGGTGTCCTGGGCTTAGTGCAACATGGACTCCAAGATGAATGGAATGCCAAACCACACTACTGCTCAATGTCAGCCTTACCACAGAATATGTACCCAAAGAGCAGTGTACAACAACAGTGGTCCTTCTCAACAAAGGTGTTGCCTGAATGGATACTGAACACTACTACCCCAGAATCCTGAGAAGCTTGGTTTGCACAGCTATGGAAAGGATCAGCATGTACCACAGACATAAAGATATTGGGGACCTACTGACACTGGACCCAACCCAGTGTGGCCTTCTCAAGTGCAGATCCTGCCCCTAACCATGTTTGACTCAACTGAAACAGCCATTAAGGTCATTGATGAGGGCAATGTGCTCCACACAGTGTATCTGGACCTTGCAAAGGCTTCTATACAATACCCTACGTGTTCATTATAGATAGGCTCACCAGCTTAAATATAAACCCACATGTCAGTAGAGGGGTTGCAAACCAGACCAAGGACAGAACAGACATGGTCAGACATGCTGCAGCCATGTCAGACTACAAACCAGATATAACTGGCATCCCACAAGGCTTTGTCCTGGGATCTCCCTCGTCTGGTATATATGTCCCATAGGTACAGGCAAACATGGAAGGACTGTGTCCGAACATGTTTGCAGAGGACTACAAACTGCTCACCACATATGATCCACCAGCTGAAACAAGCATCCCACAAAAGGGCCACATAGAAACAGACAACTGGTGCCATAGCCATGTCAGCAAGCTAAGTGCAGAAACGTGTATAGTCAACCCCCGTGGATATACAGTAAGTGCCCACCAATTACCACATAGGTGTTAACCCATTATGTAGTTAACATGTAATGAGAGACCTGGGGACACAAGGTGATAGATATCCTGCATTGGACAAACATGTAGTGTTTACAGAAACATACCATATACCCACCTAATCATGAAGGCTGTCAGATCTAGATAAGGGGAGGTCATTGTGGCTCTGCAGTCATCCTTCATCAGCGGTACAATTGACTACAATAGCCCTGTGGGATGTACCTCAGCAGACACCTCCATCAACTGTAAAGTCCCCAACAGTACCTCATCAGGAGTATCAAAGAGCTTGCACAGATGCCATGTGTTGCCTGTGTTGCTGGCATCAATAAACATGCTGCACCTTGTACAATCTGAATGGCAGTGAGCTATGCACATGAGAGACCTGAACCCCAGCACTGACTTACATAGGACAAGATGTACTGCGTGATCCATAACACAGAAGCCACCCCCACCCATGAGTGAACCCCCAGCACAGGCTACCCATAGAGTCACTTATCAATCTTCCTCAATAGGAATCCTGATGAGTGGATGGGAGATGGTAGATTTATCCTGGGTATCACTGTCATGTCACAGGTAGACAGAGGCACAGTATACTAACCATGGCATATGTCATGGAAAACTCCACTTACAATGTGTGGTGAAGGACAAACACACTCTCCAACTAGCATTAGACATGGACTAGGGCACATCGCTAGTGTTTGCAAATGTACACCTATGTTGTGGAATACACTACCAATGTTGGACAAGCCTGGTTTAAGTAGTTCATATCTGAACAGAATGCAACATGGTCAGATGTACACAACTGGCCCGTAACCAGGCTGTTGTGCCCACTATCGAAATGTAAAGCAGTGATAGCAGTAAAGCCCAGGATACTGTCCACCACAGTCAAAGTACTACCAGTACACTATACAGTACTACAGTGTTAGGTCAGTGTGAAAGGATGTTGACAACTGTATGCAAAGTATCCCATGCAAACACTGCAGGCACAGTATAATCCTGTTGTGTTCACACACAAAGCAGTTGTACAGTAACTACACAACATGACACACAACACACAACCATAAACGGGTGATAGTTGTTGAAGTTCACACTCATCCACAAATGTGGTGGGCTGCAGAGTCCAACATATGGAATGCTCACACTGGGCATGCTCACACACTTTGACAACATGCCATGGGAAGGCTGAACTGGGCATGCTCACACACTTAGGCCAAATCTCGGTTTAGCAGTTGGACACACATAGCTGGTATTATGTGTTATTCCAGGAACCAACCACATTATAGCAGTCTGCCCAGTGCACACAGCTAAATGACTACAGAGACATATGTGATATAGTGGATCCCTCCCATATGCAAACATCTTCCACAGATGCACAAGTTGTTCATACAAACAGGGAATGCTATGGCAATAAAGATGTGCAAACAGTCTATCAGCAACAAATAATGTGCATTTGACAATTAAACATATGGGTGTAGAGGTCAACACTAGGCTGTTTGCCCTAGGGAATGACAGCTTAGCCAGAGTGTGCTTGGTGTCTGCCTTCCCACAGGATGCACATTCCCCTTTCTAAACACAGATGATGTCAGCACCCTATAAGTACAGCAGGAGAAAAGAAACTTCCCAGTAATCCGAATAGCGTGCTCTGCTAATGCGTCCGTCTCAATTCTCATAACATAGTTAGGTAGGGGTTTCAAATCCTGCAAATACTCAGTGTGTGTGTGTTTGTGTGAGTGGGGTTGGTGTGTGTGTAAGTCTGTGGGAGAGAAATGTTCCTTTTGGCAACTAGGAAAACACACTACAGGATGCACATTCCCTTTCTAAACACCGATGATGTCAGCACCCTATAAGTACAGCAGGAGAAAGGAAACCTCCCAGTAATGCGAATAGCGCGCTCTGCTAATGCGTCCATCGCAAGTGTCATAACCTAGTTAGGTAGGGGTTTGAATCCTGTGAATGGCAAGTGTGTGTGCCTCTCTGAGAGGGGTTTGAGTGTGTGAGGGAAATGTCCCTCTTGGCAAATAGGAAAACACACTACAGGATGCACATTCCCTTTCTAAACACTGATGATGTCAGCACCCTATAAGTACAGCAGGAGAAAGGAAACCTCCCAGTAATGCGAATAGCGCGCTCCGCTAATGCGTCCATCGCAAGTGTCATAACCTAGTTAGGTAGGGGTTTGAATCCTGTGAATGGCAAGTGTGTGTGCCTCTCTGAGAGGGGTTTGAGTGTGTGAGGGAAATGTCCCTCTTGGCAAATAGGAAAACACACTACAGGATACACATTCCCTTTCTAAACACCGATGATGTCAGCACCCTATAAGTACAGCAGGAGAAAAAAAACCTCCCAGTAATGCGAATAGCGCGTTCTGCTAATGCGTCCGTCTCAAATGTCATAACATAGTTAGGTAGGGGTTTGAATCCTGCGAATGGTAAGTGTGTGTGTTTGTCTGAGGGGGTTTGTGTGTGTGTGTGAGGGTAATGTCCCTTTTGGCAACTAGGAAAACACACTACAGGATGCACATTCCCTTTTCTAAACACTGATGATGTCAGCACTCTATAAGTATAGCAGGAGAAGGGAAAACTCCCAGTAATGCAAATAGCGTGCTCTGCTAATGCACCCGTCTCAAGTGTCATAACATAGTCAGATAGGGGTTTGAATCCTGCAATTGGCAAGTGTGTGTTTTTGGCTGAGGGGGGTTAGTGTGTGTGAGGACAATGTCCCTTTTGGCAACTAGGTGAACAGACTACAGGATGCTCATTCCCTTTTCTAAACACTGATGATGTCAGCACTCTATCAGTACAGCAGGAGAAGGGAAAACTCCCAGTAATGCGAATAGCGCGCTCTGCTAATGCGTCTGTCTCAAGTGTCATAACATAGTTAAGTAGGGGTTTGAATCCTGCGAATGACAAGTGTGTGTGTCTGTCTGAGGGGGTTAGTGTGTGTGAAGGTAATGTCCATTTTGGCAACTAGGTGAACAGACTACAGGATGCTCATTCCCTTCTCTAAACACTGATGATGTCAGCACTCTATAAGTATAGCAGGAGAAGGAAAAACTCCCAGTAATGCAAATAGTGTGCTCTGCTAATGTGTCCGTCTCAAGTGTCATAACATAGTCAGATAGGGGTTTGAATCCTGCAATTGGCAAGTGTGTGTTTTTGGCTGAGGGGGGTTAGTGTGTGTGAGGACAATGTCCCTTTTGGCAACTAGGTGAACAGACTACAGGATGCACATTTCCCTTTCTAAACACTGTTCAGCAGAAGGCCATGGCTCTGGCACAAGTTGTCTGTTGCTATGATGCCCCTTTGGAAGATGCTTGTGTCAGCTGGAGAGTCGATTATGGTGGCCTGTTTGCAGTCATCTGCATATTTGGACAGCCACAGTCCGTCTGTGTTGGCCTGTACCTCCAATAAATATATACCAAACAAGAGGGTCCCAGGACTGAGCCTTGTGGGACACAACCCGTAACTGTTGTGGGGTCTGGCATGGCTCCAGCAATGCTAACCATGTGGGTTCTGTCCTTGAGCCACTGTGCAATCCATCTAGTGACATAGGGCCTTATATTTAAGCTGGTGAGCTTCTCTAGAATGCCCAAGTGGGGTATTGTTGTGAAGACTTTTGCAAGGTCCAGGTAGGCTGTGTGAACCACCTTCCCCTCGACAATGGCCTTGGTGACTGTTTCAAAGAAATCAACCGGGTTAAACCCGGTAGTGCTGGTGTGCTCTCAGTAGCCCTGAACCAGGCATCTGTTACTGCACAGATATCGATGTTTTCCATGCCAAGGAGTGTTTTGGGTTCATGCATCTGGAGGTTTAGACATCTGGCGTTGGGTAGCATTGCTCTTAGTTTCTTATCCTTGTGATACCTATGAAGGTGGGTTTGTCATTTGAGCCCTGCCTAACATAGGCACTATGGGGGTAGCAAGAGCCTTTGCCAATATCTGAATGACCAATGCAAACTGTACACATGCTCATAGGATGCAAGTGTCAAGGATTATGCTGAGTGGCCAGTATAGTCCTCCAGCATGGGTCCTCTGAAGTCATCCACCCCAGTCTACACAAGTGTAGAGTCTGCTTGTGCTAAACACAGTTTGTGTGCAGTGACAACCTTGCCTGGGGGTGGAGATGGGATATGGATGTCCAGGAAAGGTGGACATGGGCAGGTATCAACAATGGTGGTCTACCTCTGGTGTGGAACAGTGAGTACCCACGTTGCAGATGGACAGGTGCAATATGTATTAACCCATGTGGCTGTGGTGTATGGTTCTGCCATAGCACATGGACCCACAAATTGTAGTGGCGGTAGGGTAAAGTGGTAGAGGCCTGAGTAGTTCTCACACACAATATGCCTGTACCTGATGTTAACAACTGGAATGGTGTATGTGAATACCTGCATATCCTGGCACTGTTCCCAGGAAGCTAGTGTGTGTCCTGGATGTGGGTGTGGTGTGCTGGACTGGTTGTGTTGTGTGTTACAGGTCCTGTGGTCCCAAAGCATGGTATAGAACATAACCTGCCAGTGCTATGTGCACATTTGACCCTGATGTAGGTGGCTGCAAATGCATATACATGCTATCCCCCACCTGACAGGTAGTACGACATCTACAAACCTCTGTGGAAATGAAGATGTCAGCACCCTAGAAATACTACAGGTGCAGAACAGATGCCCAGTAATTCGGATAGTGCGCTCTGCTAATGCGTCGCCCTCAAGTGTCATAATATAGTTACGTAGGGGTTCGAATCCTGCAAATGCTCAGTGTGTGTGTATGTGTGTGGGTGAGTGGGGTTTGTGTGTGTGAAAGGCTGTGAGAGGGAAATGTTCCTTTTGGCAACTGGGAGAACACACTACAGGATGTACACGCCCCTTTCTTAACACAGATGATGTCAGCACCCTATAAGTATAGCAGGAGAAGGGAAGCCTCCTGGTAATGCAAATAGCGCGCTCTGCTAATGCATCCGTCTCATGTGTCATAACATAGTTAGGTAGTGGTTTGAATCCTGCAGATGTCAAGTGTGTGTGTTTGGATGGGGGGAGGGGTTATTGTGTGTGTGTAGATATGTATGAGGGAAATGTTCCTTTTGCCAACTGGGAGAACACACTACAGGATGCACACGCCCCTTTCTTAACACAGATGATGTCAGCACCCTATAAGTACAGCAGGAGAAGGGAAGCCTCCCAGTAATGTGAATAGCGCACTCTGCTAATGCGTTTCCCCTGTGTATCGTAATGTAATTAGGTAGGATTTTGAAACCTGTAAAGACATGTGTGTGTGTGCATTTCCGTATGAAAAACATGTTAGTTTTGGCAATCAGGTGATCACACTACCTGATGCACATTACCCTTTCAAAGTACTGATGTTGTCAGCACCCTATAAGTATAGCCAGAGACGAGGAACTATCTAGTAAACTGAACAGTGCGCTTTGCTAATGCGTTCCTCTCACGTGTCATGACATAGGTAGGTAGGGGAATGAATCCTGCATATGGCAAGTGTGCATGTGTGTGGGGGTAGTAGGGTGTGTGTAAATGCAAGTGTGAGGGAACAGATCCTTTTGGCAAATACTACTATACACCAGATGCTGCATACCCCACCAGTAAACACAGGGATGTCACCACACTATCAGCACAGCCAGACAGGGCTAGTTGGCTAGTAATGCCAATAGTGTGCTCTGCTACTGTGTCTATTACCATCATCAGAGTACAGATAGGCATGTTTTGGTAACCCACAACTATCACGTGTGGTTGTGTCACACAGTATGACCTTGCGGTGTTTGTACATAACAATGCATGCCATTGCCTAACCCAGCAATGGCATTGCACACATGATGTATGTGTGTGACACATACACATAAATACCTGTGACCTGCAGTAGTTACCATGTCTGGCACATGCTTTGTGTGGATAAATGGTATTAGCAATGTATACCAATATGACTGTGTGTCTTACTGTGCAGGGTCCGCACGTGGTATGTCACTATACAGTGTGGGTGTCTATGGTGAAAGACCTACAGCAGGGGATACACATCTGGTCTGGGCCATATAGTGTACATGTAGTCAATGTACAGGTGCTGCATGTTCCCACCTGTTGTGGTAGTGGTAACATGTCATTCCACTACATTTTGGTGACCACATGCTGTGAACTCTTCAACTAGAGTGTTGTAGCTACAGTAATGCTCACACACAATGTTCGGCTGGATGCAGTATGGCCTTATAAACACAGTTCATGGGACTGTCATATTGCCGGTGTTGTTATGGAGGATAGGTGGTCTTCCTGTGTATGTGAGGGTTGTGTGTGCCATGCTATGAACCAGATGGCAGTCCGACACACTGTCAGCTGCACATGAGTAGGCCCTGATGGTTTGTGCTGTGCCAACAACCTGGAGGTGTGTGTATCTGTGTTAACTTGGGATACCACCCCCCTATCCATGTGTGTTACATGTGTAGGGAACGACAGGCATGGTATGGGGCATAACCTGTCAGTGATGGTTAACACCTGTGAGCCATGAATCATGCATCCGGTACTGCACAGACACTGCAGTTCACCGTGCTGAGGGCAGTGTCTGGTGCATGCATCCTCCGGTGTACACTGCTGTAGTTGTGTAGCAGCACTGTTAGTGTTCTAACCTGTGTGATACCCACGGAGGTCGCTATGTAAACCATGTCCTGCAGCATAAGGCAGTATGTGTGTACCAAGGAGCCTTGCCAGTATACATCGGGCCATGTGTGTCACATGCAAGATGACCCGTGAACATCAATGTGGCTTCCCTAGCATGTAAGCACACGTTGACAGCCAGTGGATACCCTATGAATGACAGTGGAGACTGAGCATAATGTAGACATACAACAGCCTTCCCACATATAGTGGTAGAATACCTGGGGAGGGTATGTTGGCAACCAACATCAGGCTCATACTGGCCTGTGCCACATGCTGAGAGATCCATTCTATGTTCCCTATCATGTAGTCCAGGGAGGTATGTCCCAGGCAGCCACACTGGCATGGTCAATGAGTGAGTCATATCTGTCCATGCCTCTGTCTGACCTGTATGCATGTGTGCTGTGGTGGACCATAGTGCCCCTGAGTCATATCACTGTGCCCTTCACCAGATACAGCCTGTTGAGTGGGACCCCAGTGCAGCACACATGACAGGTACCTGACACGTCTGTAGCAGGTGTGTTGTGTAGCCCTACAGGCTGTGGGTGTGTGGCACAGGGGATGTGCGTGCCATGTGTGGCATGTGCTCTGTTCCGATGGAACATATGTCTGTGTGCCAGCTGCGGAGGTGTGTGATGCACAGGCAGGCTGCTAGTCTGAGTCCCCACGTATGCCCCAGTGTGTTCAGCATGCTGTCAGTGTGTGTCAATGTCTGACTGGTATTGTCGTCACTGTAATATCATGTATTGATTTATTTATTTATCCTACATATGTTGACTGGGATAGCCCAACTGGATGCATGTCCATTCCCAGGGTAGGCCCATGGAGACAAGCTACGAGGGTAGCAGATACAGCATTACAGAATACTAGCATGACATAGTACAAACAGATTATTTACAGAGATTACATAAGTAAGCAGGTCCAACATGTTCCACAGGTTAATGTTAGGCCTGAGCACAAGCCAGGATTAAATTGTAATTACACAGTACAGTGGTTCACACAGGTTACACATCCGAGTTAGCCAGGCCTGATACACTGACATAGCCAGTTACATGACAAATGTTGTTTGAGTCTACTGTTAAATGACCTAAGGTGGACATTAGGGTAATATCAGCTGGAAGTGAGTTCCAGGATCTACTTACAGGATTTGCAAAGAGAGAATCACCAGCTGTGTTAATAAACTCGCTAGTTTGAAGTAGTACAATGTTAGAGGATCGGCGGTCTAGGATTGTTATAGGGGGTGATTATAATTTAAGTGCAGGAGTATTGTCTGGATTATAGAGGATTTTATAGGCCATAATCAGTTGATTATACTGTATTAGGCTGGGTATTGCAAGCCAACCAAGCTGATTTAGATTGATGCAATGATGTGTCCTAACAGGCGGCCAGTGGCAAACCTGGCAATGTGGTTGTAGCAAATCCAGTGCTTGTTAAGGACAGTCTTGTTCATATGTGAGAGTAGAGGGGATGCATACAGAAGGGCTGAAACAAGGTGTGAGTGAGCTATGGCACCTTTAGCTGGAGGGGCTAGGAAGGCTTTAATTCTGTAAAGTGACCCTAGCTTTCTATTGATGGCTTTGCTAATCTGGTTAACATGTATGTCACATATGAGGTTATTGTCTATGATGACACCTAATAGTTTCGGAGATGGGTCAGGGTAGATTATTGTGCCATCAGTTGATGTTATGGTAACGGTGAACGTGGTAGACCTACGTGTTGGTGGAATAACAGCAGTTCAGTTTGATTGGGATTTAGGATCAGACGATGTTCAGAAAGCCAGTTTGCTATTGTATTAAAGGTGGTCTGGGTAGCTGACCATAACTCTACTGGAGATGTGGCTGAGCAGATCAGAGTAGAGTATACAGCATATTGGATACAGCTGGCTTTTGGGATGACAGTATAACGGTCGTTAATGACGATGGAGGACAGCAAGGGCCCTAGGATAGAGCCTTGTGGTACTCTGAGGGTGTTAGGTAGAAGGTTAGAGGGTTTGTTCTGCCAGAGGCTGGCCTGCTGTTGACCATGCAGGTAGGATTGACACCATTGGAAGGCTCCAGTATCTTGACAGTCTGTGCAGGGTGTGGAGTCCAAGTTGGTGATCAACCATATCGTATGCCTTTGAGGTATCCAAAAAGAGGGCTGTGGATATATAATTGATGTTGCAAGTATGGCTTATAGTGTTAGTAAAGGCTAGGAGGCCTGGCATAGTGCTGTGATGAGGACGTAAGCCATGCTGAGTGTCTGCCATAATGCGAGTTTGGATTAGGTGGTGCATGACTTGTCTATGACGAAAGTCTCCATAATCTCTGCAAGTGGAGAGTGTATAGCTATTGGCCTATAAGTGGAGACTTCAGTAGAGCTGCCTCCTGTGTGAAGTGGGATTACATATGACATTTTCCAGATGGTGGGAAAGTTAGATTCTAACATAGTACCTTTGATTACCTTTGAGACGGGGTAAGCAATAGCATCATCTGGTTTTGATAGGTACTCGGCAGGGTGTTGATCAGCACACAGTGTAGTGGGTTTCACTGTTACAACCAAGGTACGGAGAAGTGAACTGGTGACTGGTTGGCAGCTGGACGCAAGTAGTTTTCTAGGGGTGCTGCTTTCAGGACCAGGGGAGCTAGGAGGTAGATGGCTAGCTAGGGCCTGCACTGTCTCAGTAAAGGACTGGTCAAAGCTATCAGGAACATCTTCAGGGGTATTATCAATAGTAGCAGCAGGGATTGGGTTTGACATTTGTCCTGGACGTAGTATATATGACATACCACCTGACAGGGTATGGCATCACTGGGTTCAGAGAGACCAGTCCCCAGATTGGCTGTGTGGTGGCATCCCACACATGTGTTGTACATTCCTGGCCAAGGGTGATGGCTGACTGCATACATGTGGCAGCTGTGACAATGACACATGACCCACATAAACCACGACTGGACCATAGAGGCGATTCACAGGTTACCTTTGTACATGCCACCCTAGTAGTGTGATTGCCATGGTGAGTACCAACACATAGGGCCAATGGGGAACAACATACTGAAGGTGTGTATGTGTGGGTGGACTGCCTCTGTCTCATAGCACTGACATATATGACTGCACACGTGGGTAAATGCCAGGTAAGACGTGTGCAATGTGTCACAGGCAATGTACATGCGTACAGGACGGACAGTGACGTTCTGTCATGTGTAAGGTTGACATACATATGGTACGCTATGCAGATGTCACTAGCAGTCTACAGAAGCACTGTAACTCTGCATTGCAGGTGTAAGCAGTGTTCCAGGGGACCCCAGGCGAACATGCATGCAAACAAGGCTACAGTACACAGGGCTGGAAGTACTGCATCATACAACAAAGAAGGGGTAACAATAACAGTAAGTAACAATTCAAATATGTAGTCACTATCAACATGTACCCAGGAATACGCAGCACAGATGCCCATGGTGGAACCGATATTATGTCATACTTATTTGTGGTCTGGACAACATTGGTACTGCACACATATCTAGATGCGTGAACATACACATGGCATAGTCGTTGTGGGCATCTTGACACCATTACTGTACATGTCCACCATTGCATATCACTACTTGCGTTAGCTTTCCCCCTGTGCTACCCATGTATGCGGCTATCTGTTGACAACCTTACCACTGGCATGCAATTATGTGCAGCTGTTATACTTTGGTATGTACTATGGGTGCAGATAACAATTCAGGACATTCATACAGTTACTACAGCAGGCATGCTGGGGTACACACAGTCATAGCAGCACACTGTACTGTTACCAACATGATACTACTAATACACGTCTATGTAGTCACCCTGTGCACCAGCAACGTGTTTACCTGTTCCCGCAATGATGTTGGAGATTGCAGGAGGTGGCACAGTGTCATCATATGCACAGGGTGTGGATTAGGTATGCCTGAGTCAGCCACTGATACCACCAATTGACATGTGTGTGTATGTGTGTTGGTGAGGGGCAGCAGTACAGGGTGGGGCAGTGTTGGTGCAGTGTGTGCATGTATGTGGTTGCCCTAAGTGTTAACATTTCGCATGTGTGTATGCACGCACACAGTTCCACCTCATGGCTGCCATATACAGGGGTTTGTGGACAGCCACAGACTGCACCTGGCAGGCCATACAGATCAGTGTCTGTGTGCACGGACACGGTACCTGTGCCTGGCAGGGGTGCTACGGACCGTATCCAGTACAAAGCCTGACTGGGTACTGTCATCAGAAGCGAGAGTGTGTTGACTGGACACATGTCCCTGTTGGGACTGTCCAGAGCCATGTGCACGTGGTCTCCTGGGGCGTTCCGATGACAGCACAGACCCAGCATTGCTGGGGCTGCTGCTGGCACTATGGGGGCGTGCGCGAGCCTGTTGCTGTCCACGCCGACTGCCAGCTGCTGCCGCTGCCGGCATACGGCCACGTCGACGCCTCAGATGCCCACCATTGCCCTGGCTCATGGACATCTGGTTGTGGAACTGCTGTAATATGTCCCCACAACGTCTGTCTATGACATTGGTGAAGTTACGGATAGCATCCGCAATGTCACGCATACTGTCTGTCATGGCTGTGCGGCATGCTCTGAGCTCCCTCAGACCCTGTCTGGTGTACCTTTCCATACGTGACTGAGCCTGCATGACAGTCCGAAACATCGCTGAGGTTGACAGACCTCTTTGGGCACGTCGGCCAGAGGCAGTACGCCCACGGATGCTCCCACGAGAACCCATGGGCAACTGTCTGTGTGGTACCATCGAGGACCCTGCCCATGGCTGCTGTGTGGGGATGCATGTGCCACAGGTACCACATTACCCTGGTCTATGCCCGCTGTATCCTGTCCATCACCTAGGGACAATGGTGACATAGGATGTATAGGCAGGATGACTGTGCGCAATGATGGGGTTGACAGCTGTGTACTGTCAATTGGCTGACCAATGGCAGACCCTGACACACCTTCCTGTACCATTACACATATATCATCATTACCAGTAGCCGTGGCACAGGATTCAGGTTCCCTGCTGCAGGTCACCAGAGCAGCCCCAGAACCTGTGGGATGAAGACAGGAAACACAGTTTACATTCTCCAGACATTGTTACCAGTGATGCACTTATACACACATGCACACATGGACACATGCACACAGGCACACATGCACACAGGCACACATGCACACATGCACACATGCACACGTGGACACATGCACACGTGGACACATGCACACATGCACACGTGGACACATGCACACATGGACACATGCACACATGCACACATGTTCACATGCACATGCACACATGCACACATGGTCACGTACATGCACACATGCACACATGCACACGTGGACACAGGCACACATGCACACATGCACACGTGGACACAGGCACACATGCACACATGCACACGTGGACACAGGCACACATGCACACATGCACACGTGGGCACAGGCACACATGCACACGTGGACACAGGCACCTGCACACATGCACACGTGGACACAGGCACACCTGCACACATGCACACATGGGCACTGACACACCTGCACACATGCACACATACACACCCTGCAGTATACACACAGAGCACTACTGAGTTACACTACTGTTACTAGCATTATCAGGACTATTATAGGTTATGTTAAACACACTCACCAGCATGGATGGCCTGTCTCTCTGTAACCCTGGAGGGACCTGCAGAAATGATGAGATTAATGTCAGTGGGCACATCTGTCCCATTGATATTGCATATGATACAGTGTACAGAACAGTCAGGTGTACATATGCATATTACCTGCACGCTCCATGTCATGCTGCTGTGTGGAACCAGCCTCCATCATAATGCAGGTGTACTGCTGTTGGTGTTCCGGGGCTGGAGCCACAACACTTAGGAGTAGCCCCCCAGTCTGGTGAGGGGGGGGATGTGTGGCCACCCCACCTCCTGTGGCGACCTGTTGCCTGTGGATATCTGATGCACGCTGCCGGACACTTCGGATTAAATCACTGCAGTGATGTTGTACCTGCTCATATGTCCTGTTATGCGTGCCAATTTCATTTACCCTACTGAAAAGGTCTTGCCACAGTGCGGCCCTCTCCTGCTGGTTCTGACTGGTGCGGGAAAACAGGATGTCATACTCCCGCACCAGGCTCTGGTGGATCTCCTCATCTTCCACCACAGAGTAGGCGGGGCTACGCTGTCGCGCCATCTCCCTGGAAGAGAACACAGACAGGATATCAGCAGACCATGTCAGCAATGTATGGCACACATACTATACATGATACTCATGGGTAGTGATATACTACTACTCCCATATGTTGCATGTGTGTGTGTCGTGGTGGATACACAAGTACATGGCCAGATATCAGTGCTCAGCGAACACCTGTGCAACAATACCTGCCACATTCCACACAACGTAGTAGCATGCCCCATCGGTCAGCACACACTGACAGGTGCTATGCACAACCTCACTCTGGGGGTTCATCCCAAGGTACTGTATGTGGGACACCGTCCACTACTGTGATGTGGACAGACGTTACTCGGCCTGGATATACATATCCCACCACCACCACCAGCACAGTAGACTACTTTGATATGTATGTGGTTAGACAGTTATTCACTTGCTGGGACTGGGATGGTATCCATGCAGCACACTGGGCCAGTGGAAGCCACAAGCCACACTGCTGACCCCTTTGCAAATGTTTACCACGGACATGCTGTGGATTGCATGACACTTGCACACACATGTCTAACCCAGACCCTATGCACAAAGGTTAGGCAACCTGTCCAGTGGACCCCAGACAGAGGCAGATTGTATAACAATAGCAGGAGGCTACTGCAGGACAAAGCACATTCACATTAAGGGTAGGCATCTGTGGTCAGCACTGGTACTACGCTACAGTCCGTCATAACAACAGCCACAGCCTACTCTGGGAGGGAAATGGACACAAACACTATGGATGACCACAAGGCCTTCTTCAGTTATGTTACACATATGGACCACATGCCTCAGATATGCTCTGTGTTAGTCCACACCTACTTAACATTCACCAAACACACGCATATTGGCAACATTCCTGCAGACATGTTCGGTGCACATATCCCCCCTCCTTCTCCCTCACCTTTGGGATATTTATCCCAGCTGGATGTAACCTCCCTATCATCGCACATGTCCAGGTGAGGGCTGCCCTCAGCAGAGGAGAACACACAGCATCACTGTGACCTCGTGGTCCCCCTGGATGTGTGCTACCAGCACTCTGAGCGGACATACCACTGCATGTAACACTGATAGTTTATCTTGGCCATGCTACAGGATATGTACCTGGACAGTGGCATACAGCAACAGTGGTCCCACAACACTAAGGGGGCACCTTGACTGACCGTGGGAATTACCACATCATATGCATAATGGGCCTGGTCTGCTACGCTATGGGATTATGCAGTATGGGATGCATGTGCAGTGACATCAGGTACCTGCAGACACTTGGTCCCAGCCAGTGTGCCTTTGGGATGGGCTGATCCGGACTTTTGGGCCTGGCTGACATTTCAAAGCAGTCACTACAGCCATTGCTAGGCCAATGCACAGACACATGCTACCAGGATTCTGGCCTATGACTGCTTGACATGTGATGTATGGTCATCCCCTTTTGTTGGAACTACGTACACACAACATATCACATGGACATACCTATGGATACAGACCTATGACACATTTGGAGGGTTCACAGTATGCACACTATTAACCTGCTACTTTGCATTACCTCTGTTTGTCGCAGCTGGCGTAGGGGCTCAAGGACAGAGTCCCGAATCTCCCTACGCACCACAGTCCGGACGCTACGGAGGGTGAGTGGTGGATCTCCTCCGGCCACACTTGCAGAGGGGGGGCGAGCCCCATCCCCTGCAGCGCTTCCACCCGCAGGTGGCACAGGGCCACCGGAGGAGGGTCCGGACTCGGCACTAGTGCCAGGTGCACTCGCCAGCTGAGGTGGGAGAGGTGGGTCTGCTGGAACCCACCTTCCCTGTCGTACTATGGTTTGCATTATGTCATGACAGTTTGGGTTAGTGACATCTAATACCATTCACAGTTAGTTGTAACAGCATGCATTAGTATTCCCATTAACCAAACACCCAGATATTCACACCATTGAACAGCGTGCATAACACATGCATAATTTGAACAGAAATACACAGTCCAACAACATGCAGGGATAATTGATGGCAACAGGCCATCAGGTGTGGATGTATGAACAGGGCAGATGCATCAACGGACATGCAAATATATATGACCCAACAGGACAAACGTCCAGGGGTGTTAATTGTGATTGCACATACCATTTTCACGTGGAATGGGTTATATGTGGTTATAGGGTGGGGTAAAGAAAGTAATATTAACACCTTCGAATAACAATACATATGCTGTACATTTCTAATAGCTACAGTTATATACACACTACTGTTCTAACTACAGTGTCCTATATGATAACTATTTCACCTTGCTGATAGGACTGTTACTGCAACATCAATATACATTTTAGTGTTATTCATACACATTCATATCAAGCTTTGTTCAGCTACATCATCTTGCTACTTTTGCTTTATATACCTGTAGACAAGTGTGGATGTTTGGTATATCAGACAATCATCCTATCTGCGTATTTTAGACTGGGAGCAACATATCCAGATTTTGGGATACACATTCCACATGCAGCAACACTTTGAACAGATTTCGCTGTTTGGTTCTGAGTCTCACATGCATTTAATTCTGTCTTGACTGCAGTATACTTTATTCAGGGGTTATTACTACTGTATTGCTGGATTCATGACACTTTCTCACACTCTCTCACTTGCTTTCATTTTACTATTCAGGATGGTACTTCTAGGCTTTATTGACATGTTTTAACAGTAGTTATTACAATCCTTTCCAGCAGTCTCACTTCTGTCATGTTTCAGTATTTCCACAGGGATATATTTCACACATGTGATTTCATCATCTTCTGCAGCTATACTTTTCAGCCTGCTGCAGGTTGTGTACTATTTTCTTACAGGCAGGGCATTTTTATTTCAGAATATATGTTGGACAGTTTCATGTTTAGTTTACACTTACAGGCTGGGAACTCTTGTAGTCAAGCAATACTTGCATACACTTTCACACTGTTACTTGCAGATTTTATTCCTTACTGGCTACACTGCACTCTTTTGCTGACTGTCATACTTTTATATTTATTTACAGTTACTGGTAGTGGATTACTGACCTGCCTGGTGGCAACCGCACCAGCCTATCGCCATAGGCTCTGCGGTTCGCAGAACGGACACCTGCAGCTATAATATAAATGAAGTAATATTGGAATACACATCTCCATAATATCAGCTAGTTTAATTTTTTACATACATAATTAAATGTTACTTACTCAATAGTGGGGCGTTGGGTGTTTGCCGGGCCTCCTGGATCCAAAGGTTCAGTTGGTCCTGCTTGCCTCTTCAGGTCCGCATGGTGGTGACGGACCTGCTCACCAGTCCTTGGAATCCCTGTGGCACTGGTGAGATCATGAGCCAACTGGTCCCATGCCTCAGCCCTGTATGCTCCCCAGAGGACCTGGCCCTGCATGAGTTGGGCCTCATGATTGTGGACTAAGAGCCAGGCCATGTACCTGGACTCCTCAACACCCCACCTCTGTGCTCGAAAGCGACTACCCTCACCTACTCCTGACATTCTGCCTGCAGGTCTGTTCTACAATCGTTTATGCTGTGTATTCCCGCCTATGGGGCTTATATAGTCCGTTTTTCCAGCACATATCTGTGATTGGCCATTTTGAAATTGTATCAACTTCAGTAGACCTGCATTGTCATGCTGTGGTTTGTATTCATTCCTATATATTAGCTATTATTGCATTTCTAGGTACTGCTGTCATGGCTTAGTGGTTCTGTACCTTGACTATGGTGTATAGTATCCTGGGTTCGAACCTGGCCATTGCTTTTTATTTTTCATGACTGTCTAGACATGCTGAGGGGTGTGCCTGTGTAAAGGCAATTTTGATACGACTTGCTCAACGTTGCCCGTCGGTTAGCTTGTTTGCGCGGTGCGCAGCTCCGCGCAAATGGGGTACACTGCTTTAAGCCTCATTTGGCTATCGGCACGCATATTACGCTCAGCTCAGTTAGGGGCACATAGATATAGCATGTTAAACCACTGCTCAACTACGGGCACTCATTTTGCACCAGTTAAACCACTGCTCATCTACGGGCAGATACACTCACCCTGTTAAACTGTAGCTCATCTATGGGCACATCTGGCATTTTTTATTCTTTTGTTACCTCACATTTCTTCAATATGAATGGGCTATTTCATTACATTTTACATGAGTTGTGGTTTTATGTCTACATATTTGTCAGGGACTTGTTTCCTGCTTATTTTGCAAAAAAAAAATGGTGTTGTGGGGGCTCGAACCATGAATGCCTGCTCTGCAGCCAGTATCTCTACCGCTACGCTATTGCTTCCTGCTTTATTTTGCATATTTAGTTTTTATATGCTTTCCCACTGATTGCTAACTGTAGCTGCGCTACGGCACGCCAGCATAAAGCGCACTCACGGTTAAACATCTTTACAGTTTAAAAAAAAATTATAACATGTTCATTTATATTTCTTTTATGTTCATAGTCTGTGGGGGCATGTGTTGTGTTCTGTTTATTCACATTTCCGTGGACTCTGTCGTGGGTGTTTCCTTTGGGTACTTTTCCTCTTCTGGGGGCGTGTCCGCTTACAGGGCTCGGCCTACGGACACGCCCCCTACTGTCTTACATGGACCGTGTTGGCCTTCAGTGTGATTCAGCATGCTCTCATTAATATGCAGGGCATGCTGACATCACTCCGTTTAACTGCAGCCTCCGTGTATGAGTTATAACTCTTACACGGAGGCTTCGTGAATCCTGCAAAATATCTTAGAAGTGTAGTTGACTAAGTTATCTGATGACTGCAAGCTGGCCACTGTTATACATTCATCCACTGATACTAGACAGTGCCAGCAAGGGCTGGAATGTGTACATACTTGTCAAAATAAAAAGGAGTTGCTCAAAATACAAAATGTGGAGCATAGTAGAATTTGGCAAAAAAGCTGCTCCCACCTCATACACCTTAAATATAACTGTTCTTCAGACAGATACAATCAAAAGAGACCATGTACTTTTGTGGGCAATACTTTCTCTCCCTCTTTCTTGTTTCTTCATTATATTTCCACCATTGTTAGGAAATTCTTCCAACTGGCCTAGTTAATTATCTCAGAATATCTTCAAGATCCAAAGAAGTCATCCCACAAATGGAATCTGCCCTTATCAATCCCAGCATTGAGCATAATGCTCCCTTTAGTATGTACAAAGCCAAACATCAGTCAACTGGCAATACCCCAAATATTTCTAACAAAAAATATAAATAAACAAATAAATAAATAAATAAATAAATAAATAAATAAATAAATAAATGCCTTAAAATTTTCAACCATCTTGATAAATTAGCATGAGCCTCCTTATTGTCAGAATACTACCAGCTGTTCTGAGGTGACCTCTATCTCGCTTTTTAAACAGTGACACATCCAATCCTATTTGACCTATTTTTTTGTAAAGCCAAAGATTCTAAAAACACCCCGCCAGGGTCTTAAATCTATATTAACAAATAAAAAGGACTCACTGGAAGGATAAGTTTCTAACTCAAAACATTCTCATCCGATAGAACAAGTTATCACTTTAGGTCAAACAAAGCACTATTGTGGCTACCTTTAAGGCTAGTCTTGATAATTGGATGGGTTGATACAAATTTATACCAGGGTTATTATGTAGGGCCCTGTTCAATTTGGGAGGTTAGTACAATTAAGTGCTTGAAAATGGTGGCAATAACTTCTAAGTGTATCTTCTTAAAGTTGTGTATGGCTAGGCATCATATGATCCCCATGATCTCTTGCCTAGTATTATTCCAATGATTTTATGCTCTTATGACTCAAGTGTAGGCCATACGTAGCAATGCACTTTGATTTACTATTCGTATCAGTATGAACAGCGTATCCCTAACTTTTGATTTGCTTATCTGAGGCAAATATGCTTTTAGTGTTTGGATGTTGTGTCCCTGTAATTGATACCCAGAAATGTGGATATTCATTATGTGAACTAATGAAAGATAGAAGGTCACACATTTCTTATAGCTGCAACAAAGAACCATGCAATGTAGGCTGGACATGTAGCATAAGATGGAATTGACTATAATGCATATAATATATGGTATAAAAGTGAAACGTCACTACACAACAGTACCTGAAGATATGTGTGAATATCAGGCTATAGCAGTAAAATGCCTATAGTATTAGATAATGCAAAATAGCATATAATGTAAGTGGATACACTTCACAGACAGAATATCCTACTGAGAACATAACAGATGCAAAGAGTATGCTATGCTTATGCAGATGTGAACTGATAGATGCCGCAGAAAGTCCATAAATAGTGTAATATTTACAGTATCATGCAATATGAATATAAACACATGCACAAACATCCACTAAGAAAAGAAGAACTGCATTCCAATTTGCCCATATACATGTGGAAGTACATATATCTACCCATGAATGGTATGCATGCATAATGTACGTCCATAGAGACACAGAAAGAATACACATAAACAGACTATCATGCATGCAGTCATACTGCAGCTGCATAGGATATACAGACACATATAAGTTGGTAGCAGAGAGCAATATGCATGGATGCATGCAACTTGGAATATATTGCACAGCCTGCAAAAGCATGTGTAGGGGATGCATATGGTGATTATCATGGAGTACTACAAAGCACATTAGGGCACAAAATGGGCTAACTTTCAACTGTCCAGATTTTTGCAGAATGCCCAGATTTCTGCCTCATATTTTTGGTATGTTCCTCATAAAATTTTTGATCTTCTTGCAAGTCACTTAGGACTGAAGTCACTAAATAATGATTCCATATCCTCCAAAAATGCATGATAACACCATTCAGGCTGAGATATGGAAATTTACTGTAGTTCTGCACTTGCTCTTGCTAATTTAAAGGATTGTTACTGTTTTACAGTCTTTTCTAGCATTTAAGCAACTGTTTACCTGAAAAATCACTCTTCTTGTCTGTTTGTTGGTTTACTGATCTACCATGATTTAAATTGCCTTGCAGGAGAGTAATCTAGCCAGGGACATAGCTGTTTGGTGTTTGTCTGCATTTTAGTTACTTTTGTTCTGGTTTTACATTAAGAATTTCCAGGGTCATCCATCTTGTGGTAGAATGTGTTTGCCTGGTTTCTTTGAGTTGGAAAACACTCCAGGGATCTCAAAATGTAGTTATTTATTGGCTAGAGGGCATAGGAGTTATATTCAGCTTTTTTCTGTGGCTATAAAGTAGACTTGTTTACATAGAGCTGCTTACCAGACAGCGGTGATTAGCAGTGCCCTGTATAATAGCAAAATCTTAGACTGTAAAATGTACCTAAAGCTAGTAAGTAGGACTTTAACCTGTAACACAGTAAAGCTGTGAGCAGAGCTAAACTTAGGGCTGCTAGTTAATGCACTAACAGCACTAATAACGGATTATAGCACTACCTAACAGCTAATCTTAATTCAAGACACCACTGTGACCCTCTGTAAAACCAAGTCCTTAAATCACGATAGACCAACCTAATACAGGTCCTGACAATATGGATATGCATTTTCCTAATGCCTCTGTGGCCAGCTTGGTAGATATGGCCATCCTGAGACAATGTAGCAATTTGTCTTGTGTTCTGACAATCTTTTAGTCCTTAATGAAACAGACACACTATGTGAGAGATGTACATTCATAACTTTCTTGGTGGCTAAAATCTTACTTACTAACGTTGTCAGGAACATACACTCTATATCCTACACACATCACTAACCACACATATAGACCTTCTTATGCTGAAGCAGTTAAAAAACCTTCTCAAACCTCAAAGACCTCCTAAGTCATCTAATGACAACACCTATCCACAGCAGTCACTAAAGCACATACAAAAACAATACCTAACACCAGACATAAGCCTACACCCAATGTTCCCTGAAGAACAAAGCCCATAAGGCAAGCAAACACTTTACCAAACAGTCTTGCCATCGGGGATTCTATTGTATGGCACACTGATGCCCCTCTCACCAGGTTGGACAAGAAGAAGAGAATGGTTAGTTGCCTATCTGGAGCCAGGATCCGTAATATGACACACACACACACACACACACACACACACACACACACACACACACACACACACACACACACACACACACACACACACACACACACACACACAGACACACACACACACACACACACACACACACACACACACACACACACACACACACACACACACACACACACACACACACACGTCACTGCACCACATGTAACAAAATTATTCTATTATAGTCCATTTGGGTATAAATGACCCAAGATATAACTCATTAGACTATACAAAATCAGACATTACAGATTTCTCTGAATATTTATCACAGACAGGTACGTGCCCTGCACTGAGGAACATTTTTACCTTCACCTAGGTTGATGCCACAGTATGAAAAGAAAATGACTGATTTTCACAACTGGCTTAGTTTCTTGTATCACTCTAGGGGGATACAGTATTTATCAGCATGGGGGGACATAGTTAGCAGACCATGCTGCTTTGCAAGGATGGTCTGTACTTGTACCCCCCCGGCTTTCAGATATTGGCTAAAACTTTATCCACTCCCTTAGAGCCTTTTTTAGGCATGTCAAAATGAGAAAACTACCAAAATAGAAAAAAAAATCAAAACAACTTTAAGGTTCTACTGTTCAGTTCTAGGAGGCTAAACAAGAAACTCCACACCCTACAAGCTCTCCTCACTCTGAAGAATGTAGACATTTGTACTGTTACCGAGACTTGATTTAAAGCCACAAAAGTACTCTGGCAGTGCAAGGATACAGTGCCTTCCACACATTTAGACTAACAACAACAGGGGCTAAAGGTGGAGGTGTCTCAGTTTACCTTGGCAAGAAATACAACGCCAAGTTAGTTAAATATGATGCCCTAGAGTTCATCCATGTCCAGGTCTCCATAGACAACTTTCTGTACCATGTTCTGGCCAGTTACAGGTCACCCTCTATGACCAATAAAACTCACAAATGGTACCTGGACCTATTGAAGGTGCTCAGCATTCAACCAAACACCCTGTTCACAGGAGACTTTAGCTACCTCTTTATAGACTGGGAAACATGCAGTGCCTCTAACTCAAAGGCACATTTCCTGGACTTTGTTAACACCAGATAGTGTACACTTCAACCAGGGACTCAAACTTACAAGATTTGCTACTCAGCAACATGGACAGCATTGCCCCTCATGTCATGTCCTCATTGGTGAGGTCGGATCATAAAACTGTCTCTCTCGAAATAGAAATCAACCTGGAAAACCCAACTAAACCAGTAAGAGTTAGGAACTATTCTAAAACTAATTACATCCTGTTAAATGACAGTTTGTCAACATTCAAGACTCCTGCAAACCCCAGAAACACAACTGCCTTTGCAGAATTGTTCACAGAAACCCCATACAGACATGACTGCATTGAGGCCACCATATCTACCAGAAGCAAACCCAGATCTAACACCAAAAACAAATCCCACTGATGGAATCCTAACTTTAACATAGTATATGACAAAAGAAAAAAGTTATGGCCATAATCAGGAAGAGCAACTGTCACAGAGACAAGAGCCCAACTATTCCACTAAACAAGATGCTAAGAGGACTAATAGAGTCCAACAAGGCCAATGATGAGGTGAGGATAGCCTCTCATGGTAAGAAAAATCATAAAGCTTTCTTCAGCTATGTCAGGAACTTTAAAGGTAGCACACACCTATGTGCAGAACTGGTGGTAAATGGCACAACCTTCACTGACCAGGGTGACATAGCAAATCTTCTAACTGATACATTTAGCTCTAACTTCAACCTTCCACTTCCCCCTGTGAAATCTTCCCCAAATATCAAGAGGGAGCAAGTCCTGGCAGTACTCACTAAGGTCAAAAACACTACTTCAGTGGGCCCCAACAATATTCCTGGTTGCCTCCTAAATGTCATCAAAAATGACCTAGCAGGATCACTGGAGGCACTGTTCAACTACAGCCTCAAAACAGGTTACGTACTGAGTAAATTAAGGTTTACAACAGTCATTCCTCATCAGAAGGGTGAACCATCAACTGACTGCAGAAACTACAGACCCATCAGTTTGACAAATCTGATATGCAAACACACATAACAAATTATCATGGAAATGATCAACAAGGGCATTTGCAACCTTTAGACACTTGACCAATTCCAATTTGGCTTTGTCAAGGGAAAGTCTCGCCTATTTAACCTGGTAGACTTTATGAGAGGGTTACTAAGGCTATGGATGAGGGAAAAATGGTGCACAACACCTACCTCAACCCGACCAAGGTGTTGGATACAATACCCCACTCAGGTATTGTTGACAACCTTTCAGAACTAGGCATAAATCCCTACATAACTCACTGGATTGCTGGCTGACTCACAGACCAAAAATTTAGGATTGGTGAGACCACTTCCACCAGGAGACCAGTCACCAGTGGAGTACTCCTGGGCTTGTGTTGGGCCTGCTCCTGTTTGGCATCTACTTCACAGAAGGCAAGGCTAAGGTTGAAGGTCACTGGCTTACCAGGTTTGAAGATGAGTGTAAATTGGGAGCTATCATAAATTCCCCCCATGAAACAAACAAAGGATAGGTGCCAAAGCTACAGATTAAAACTCAGCATGAAGAAATGCATTATAGTGACCTTTGGGAAGTTGTCCACCTAAGCTAATTACTCCATTGATAAAACATCCCTAAGAGCTGATATGATAGTTAGGAATTCAGGAACATGTGTTGATAGTAATTTGGCCTTCAACCAACATGCAGCCAGGATAGTAAGAAAATCATTCTATGTCACCAAACTCATAGCAAGGGCATAGCATCCAGGTCCAAGGAAATTATAGTACTACTCTTCTCAGCCCTTATCAGACTCATAATGGAATACAATATCCCCTTTGGCATGTATCTAACCAGGCACCTGTAACAGCTGAAATGCCCTCAAAGGTTTCTCCCCAGGAGAATCCAGAGTATGGATACCTTGTCCTATATAGATTGCCTTAAGGTCCTATCTCTTTACTCAGTCTTCTTCAAGTTACTGAGAGGTGATCTTTGTCTGACATATAACACATCCTCAGAGCCAGCTGTGATGGACCTATTGCACATCCACAAAACCATCAGCACCAGGAACACTTGATCCAAGGACCTGAACTTTGCCTGAGACATAAACACACAGACAGTAAGTTAACTAATCACAAACTGACATACCCCCTACATAACACTTAGCTTCCTCCTTACTAACATACCTCCACCATTTAGGCATCCAATGCACTCGAGGACAAAGCTGGGTTGGGTTACATGGTTGACTTATAAAGACCCTGGTGGTCAATAGCCTAGTACAAACTTATGAATCTGTGAACCTATGAACAAAGGGATTGTCCAGATCTTGGAATGTCATTGCCCCTCTTTAATCAGCCCTCATAAGGCCAATCATTGAATATAATGCCCCCTTTGTCATGCATCTGTCCAGACACTTGCAACAGCTGGAATGCTCATAGAGATACCGTACTAAAAGGATACAAAGCCTAAACAATATGTCCTACATTGACCAACTCAAAGCCCTTTACCTGTGTCTGGCATACAAGGCATCCTCTGACCCATTACTGTGATGAATTTACTGCACACCAACAAGTCAAATGGCATTAGAAATACTCTGCTTAGGGA
This sequence comes from Protopterus annectens, assembly GCF_019279795.1. NCBI lineage: Eukaryota > Metazoa > Chordata > Ceratodontiformes > Protopteridae > Protopterus > Protopterus annectens. The sequence continues at coordinate 846,942,897 of NC_056735.1, read as the reverse complement.
TCAAACCTCTTTTGCAACATCAACAAAATGGTTTGGAGGGACAGGTATATTTCGCTGAGGACACTGCTGCTCTGGAACAGACTCCCCATCCACATAAAACAAAGTGTACCCCTGTCCATATTCAAATGGAGCAGCACAGTGGTGCAGCAGTTAGAGTTGCCACCTCTCAGCAAGAGGTTCTTCAGTTTGATTCTTGGCTGGAGTGCCTTCTGTGTGGAGTCTGCACATCTTTTCTGCATTCCCGTGAGTTTCCTCCAGGTGTTCCAGTTTCTTCCTACATTCTAAAGACATGCACCTGGAGTGTTTCTCTCTGGGCCTTCCAGCTGGACTTTCCTGATAAATAAATAAATAAAAATGCAACTTAAATCTGTAGGATAGGAAACAGAAAATTCACCCGATGACTAACCCCTGTACTACTAATGGACAGAGGTAGCTAATGCTTCATCTCATGCTTGGGTTTCCTCAAATTATCTATGGTATGATCCCAGTTATTCTTATTAGGAGTAATATGTAATTATGGACCATGGGATGGGTAAGTTCAATCTATAACGGAATGGGATAGGTTATTTTGACCAGAAAAAAAGGGAAAATGGCTAGGCTTAAAATGGCCTGCAAGGGCAGCTAACCTAGTACTTACATATGAACCTATGAATGCAAATCTTGTTATTCTAGCAACTTTCTAAGTTTTATAAGAACAATATTTAAAATATGTCCCTATTTTTTGGCCTTTGTCCCCCATTATTTTAGACTTTGTCCAGATTGCTTGTGCTAAGAGTTCGAGTGGTAGTCTAGCAGTGGGATTCTGTACTGCTACCTCTATGGATTAAGGCACACCATCACTTATATAATATACATACCTTATTTATTTGCTGATTTATATATTTGCTTTTGTTAACTGAAATAATCCAACTGGGGTACAGATGCCCCTTTTTACTAGGGCCCTGGGGAGAAAAGCTCCTGTTAATTAAAAAGTAGATATGAGAATCAATAAACAGAAAGGGATTATAAGTATTAGAGTGAAATAACAGACCTTACAGGGTGAGAAGGCCCCTTGCCTGTGGTATTGGACCTTAAAATACCCCTGGGCTGTCCATTATTTCCCTGCCACTCTTGCTGGAAGATATTGTTTTGGTTGCTTGGCAGATATCATTGTAAGACGTTTGGTTGTGCTTCCTATTTATCTATTACTGATTCATGAGAAAAGAGAAATATTTTAGTTACATTATCACATGGATAGCTGAATGCTTAAAGGGTAGAAGACAGAGATTTTCTATTATGAATCTTACTCTAGGTAGTTTAACATCATAGGGAATGTACTACAGGGGTTTCTGTTGGGGTTGGGCTTCTTTAACATCTTATTCACTAATTTTGCTACTGACAAAATGCCGGGTATAAATAAGCATGCTGATTATTCTATGAAAGGTGATATAATTATAAATGATGATGACCTAAGGCATTTATAATGATACTTGGACTCCATTGATAAATGGTGCACTGTAGTTCACCTACATTTCCCCAATGTACATCTTCTCTGTATTCACTGATTGGGTACATCTTGCCATAACATGATTTCTCTGTTGAACAAATTCACTGTACCAAGGAAGTGGGTGTATGCCATTTCAAACCACAGACCCTCCTTTTAGTTGTCCTTAGTGAGTCCTACTGAGAGCATTAAACTATAATAAGATGAATGGACACAATATGAGCAAAGATTGGGGTTATAGTACCCCGCGACTGATGTTCATTCTCATGAGGATGCATTTTTACATATGGGCAGGGCAGTGCATTATTAAATGTGGGCGTATAGCTATGGAAACAAATGTGCAAGTACACACACACACACACACACACACACACACACACACACACACACACACACACACACACACACACACACACACACACACACACACACATGATGTTCCACACAAGCAAAGCAAAACACTTAACATTGATCATCCAGACAGGAATCTGGAGACATTTTACCTTTCTCTATAATTATACTGCTTATTTATCTACCATACTAACTAGGTAAGTAGACTGATCCACAGACCATATTCTGTCATACTCCAGGTACAAGGTTTCAAGCACATGCTTATCAAATATTGAACAATGACTCACTTGTGTAACACATCATAACCCAGAGCATAAAATTTCATATGCATTGATTTATGACAATGAAGTACAGTATCACTTAGAATCTGGTTAACAGTAGTATTTCGAGTACTGCTGGGGATATAAAATTTAATTTCCGTATGCTCACTGTCTTGCAATTTGAATAGCAATTATCACCTGTTAGAGCAGGGCTTAGAAATTTCTTCTTCTACATCTGTTATGGATCTAGGAGTTGTTATTAATGATGTTGCATTGAGAAGTCTTTGATCTGCCTTCTTGTGGCAGAAGAGGGTAACAAAGCCTCATTGGTTGAAACCCCAAAAGAGTGTTTTGATTGGCTAAAGGCTAAACTGTTTGATATCAGACTTCCTGTGCCTGTATAAACGGAGCTCATTATCTCAGATTTTCCACTCGCTTGGGTACCACACCATTTAAAGAGATTTATACTGAATCCATTTGTATCTACTTTTAAATATTTTAAGTACTGGTTTCCACTCTGTCTAGATTTGCTGTGATATTTACACATTTTACAGAGTTTTGCACTTGACTTCTGGATTTTAAATTTATTTGCTGTTACCACTGCATTTGACTGATATGCTGAATCCAGATCCATCTAGATTTGAACACCTAAAGCAATAGTTCTTAATAGGACTTTAAGTACTTTATTACTTGTGCTGCTCTGATATCTGTGCTTATTTTCTGCTCCACTTTAGTGTTTAATTGTTACTGTTTGTTCCTGCACTTCTGCTTGGTTTATCAGTTGTAACTAGGCTAGTTCAGCTTTTTGTGTACCCAGGCCATGTTTTTACATTAAGAAGTTTTTTGTCTGCCCTCTTGTGATAGCAGAGTTTAACAAAGTCACTTCTGAGCTGGGATTCACTGTTTGAAACCCCAGGAGTGCTGTTATGATTGGCTGAGGGCCAGGTTGTTTGTTCTGAGACTGAATAAACTGGTCTCATTATCTCAGATTTTCATAGTTTCATAGTTTCATAGTTTCATAGTATAGTACTAGGCTATCTGCCCTGGGGCATTTGTAAGCCTAGCCATAGTGATGTGGCTTTTGCCACCCCATGAAATGGTACAAAAATGTACAGAATAAATCTAGAATACTGTGCTTCTGTCTAGTAGTGACACAATGAAGGTCCCCTTATATAATAGAATTAGTTTAATGTGCCCCTGTCTAGCAGTGACACCGATGTGACCCCTGGGGTAAACTTACGATCTCCCATCCACTCATCAAGATTTCTCTTGAAGAGAGTCAGTGAGGGGCTCTGCCTAATATGAACTGGGATCCTGTTCCAAAGCATGGGAAGCCTCTGGGTTATGAATCTATCCCTCCAGCATGTCCTATTCATACTTGTGCCGAGGTTTAAGTCTTTAGCTCTCGTGGTCCTGATGGATTTGGATTTTTGAGGTGGAGCATGTCCATCAGATCCTGATTGGACATGGCCTTGTACGTCAGGCAGAGATCACCTCTGAGCAGGCGGTATGCTACTGAATAGAGCTGAAGTTTCTTTAGTCTGGCAGAATAAGACATATGTTGGAGACCCTTGATCCTTTTGGTGAGGTACTTTTGTGGTCTCTCCAGCTGTTGCAAATGCCGGGTGAGGTACATACCAAATGGGGCATTGTACTCAATCATGGGTCTGATGAGGGAGGAATATAGGGGTACAATGACATCCTTGGATCTGGATGTGAACCCTTTCATGATGAGGTGTGCAAGGTAGAATGTTTTTCTAACCACTTTGGCAACGTGGGTGTCAAATGAGAGGTCGCTGTCTACTTGGGTCCCTAGGTCTCTGATTACTTTTTCCGTACTCAGTGGGTTGCTGTCTATGTGATAATTTGTGGGTACTTTGCTTTTTCCAAAAGGGATGACTATACATTTTTTGGCATTTAGTTTAGTTTCCATTCACTTAGCTACAAAAACACCATTTGAAGAGATTTTATGACAAATCCATTTGCATCCACTGTTAGATAAATACTTTTAAGTACCGATTTGCACTCCATCTAGATTTATACTGGAGCTGCTGTGGTATTTGTACATTTAACAGTGTTTTGCACATGAATTCTGCATTTTAAGTTTGTTTTGCTAATACCATTGCATTTGACTGTTGTGCTGAATCCAAACCCATTCAGATTTGAATATTTAAAACCATAGTTCTTAATTGGACTTTAAATTGTTTATTACTTGTGTTGTGATTATTTGTTATGTTTCTGGCTATGGTATAGTACTTAAACCATTGCTATTTGTTCCTGTATTTCTGCTTGGTTTATTAGTTGTAACTAGGCTAGTTAGAGCTATTTGGGTGCCCACATAGTGCTTTTATATTAAGACGTCTTTGGCCTGCTCTCTTATGACAGGAGAGGGTAACAAAGCCCTTTCTGATCTGGGATTCACTATCTGAAACCCTAAAAAGGGTTGTTGTGATTGGTTGTGGGCTAGGCTGTTTGTTTTGAGACTTTCTGGGCCTTTGTAAAGTTGTCACTTTTGCGTGATGCTGCTCATTGGGCAGCAATAGTTAGTAGTGCCCTGTGTAGATGCAGGCAGACACCTAGTATTTAAAGTTTTCCTATAAAACTACCCCTGAAAATTTCTCAGTACTTAGTTGTGTAGAAGGCAGCTAGTTTGCATAATAAGAAGCACTAGCCTCTCAAATCTGGTCCTAAACAGTATTTATAGGAATCACTTCTAGCATAACCAAACTAATAACCTGTGCACGTCTTCAACACCATTCCCTTGTAGAACATGTAATAGTGTTCTATTGTCATGGATATCCATTCCCCTGCTATCTCTGCAGCTAGCCTGGTGGATATGGGCATCCTGAGGCAATGCAGCAATTGCCTCATGTATACTAACAGCCACCTAATTCTACAACAAACAGATATGGTATGTGAGAGATTAGTAATATAATGTCACCGGAGACAAGGGTCTCACATACAAACACCTATAATACCAAACAGGTTATCAGTAACACATATTTCACCCACCTCACACAGTAAGGGACAGACACATTGACCCACATATTCTGAGGTTCTTAAATATAATCTACTGAAAGAAACCACAAAGATCTCCTAGACACTGCAATCCAAAAATGTGTCCTCAGCAACTGCTAGAGCACTCAAGAAAAACACCACCAAATGGCATATACAAGCTCATCCTACAATGTCTCAACTTCTAAGTCTTCAAGTCATACCACTACACAACCCAACATTGTGTTCATAGGAGAGTCCATTGTGAGACATGCAGATGTCTTTCTTTTCTCATTAGGCTAAGTAAGGAGAGAGTCTATCAGGGGCCAGGATCCACCAAATGCATGCACCCAAGTCCTTGGATTATAATTACCAGTATGACTCTCTCATAGTGCATGTGGGTGTAAATGACCAGAGATGTACTTTGCTAGACAATTTGAAGAGAGACTGAGTGGAGCTCTTGGATTATGCATCCCAGGCCAGTATGAGCCTACCATTGAACAACATTCTACCTTCTGCAAGGGTGATGCCATAATATGAACAGAATACAATTGACTTTAGTAATTAGCTTAGTTTTTGGTGTCACTCCAAGGGGGTACAATATTTGTCAGCTTGTTAGGATATGGTTGACAGACCACACTGCTTTGTCAGGGATGGTCTGCGCCTGTTCCTTCTATTCTTTTGGATATTGGCTAAAAGATTATCCTCCCCCACTGTGCCTTTTTTAGGCAATGACAAAACATCCAACATAATGAAATCAACCCTAGAAAATCTTAAGGTATTACTGCTCAATACTAGGAGCTTAAACAAGAAATTACACACCCTCCAAACTCTCCTCACTTTGGAGAATGTAGACATGTGTACACTTACCAATACATGTTTTAAAGCAGAGGAGAACAAACCTGCAGTGCAGGCTGCAATTCATTCCACTCATTTAGACCAGCTGCTGCACAGGCAGGGACTAACAGTGGAGGTGTCATGATTGATCCAAAACAATTATTCCAAAAGGCTGGTCAGACAAGATGACATGCTTGAGTTCCTCCACATCCACATAATCATAGGCAAAGTCTCATACCATATCCTTGTAAGCTATATGTCCCCCTGTATGACCCAGGAAACCCATAAAACACACTTAAACTTATTGGAGTCACTCACCATTCAACCTGATATTATATTTATGGGAGATATTAACTACTCAACTATAAATTGTGAATCATACACAAATCTATATGTGTAGGCCCAGAGATTTCTCGACTTTATCAATGCAAACACTCTGGACCAGATATTTCATACACCCACTAGGGTTGGGAACATACTGGATATGGTCCTTACTAACATGGGAGAACACTGTAATATCCTCTCTGGTGAATTAGACCATAAAGCTGTCTCCTTTGAAATAAAAAATAAAAACAACAAAACCTGGGACTCCTGCTAACCCTGGAACATTTAGAAACTATTTTAAGGCAAACTTCCTACTATTAAGTGATAACCTGGCAAAATGACAAGCCCTCCAAGCCCTGAGAACACTGTTGCCTATGCAGAATTGCTCTGAGAGACCCTGTGCAATCATGGCAATAGATGCATGGAGACAGCTGTGTCTACCAGGAATAAACAAAAAACAAACACTACAGAGAACTGAAAAAAAGGCACTTTCACTTTGATTTAAGTACTTTTTTTTTTTTTTATCTATTGTCCTCTCTGGCTCATTTAAAGATACAACTGTTTTGTGTGTTTTTTGCTTTATTCTAATATTCTAAAGTAGTAACTATTAAATTTTGGTTTTCTCTGGTTACTGTTCGAATATTTTTGTTTTTTTAGCTGAGGAGGGGCTGCTCACTAAAGTGTGCTGTCAATGTACTAGTTTTATTTTATTTACTGTTTGTTTAACTCTCTTTCTAAAAAAAAAAAAAAAAAAAAAAAAAAAAAAAAAATGTTTTTCCTTTTTTGCTAGTAGCAGGCAGAGTCCTACCAGGGCTGTGGCTAATTGTGTTGTGTGCTGTGTGTTCCTGTGTTTGCCATTGCCTTGCCAGGCCAAGAGGGGATCTGAGCTGGGAGTGGGGGGGAGTGGGGGGCCAGCAGGCCAGCCTATCTGTCCCTCCTCTCATGAGCTGTAATTCATTAGCTTGCATTGGGTGGCCATGGATCTTTTCCCTTTTTTTCCTTTATAAGTATAAAAATCCGCTTTTTTGTTTATGCCTTTAGAGCTCCACCAAAGATCCTGCAGAGGGTCCCCTGCCTGGGGGAACTGAAGAAAGCAAACACTGAGCGACCACTTTTATTTATTTTTTTTTTTTTTTTTATCTTGTTTTTGGCTTTCATTTTTTATTTTCTATAACTGTTTTTGTTTTTTGTGTTTTCTGCTGTATCTGCGCCAAAAGTAGCATTTGGTAGCATTTTGGTTTGGACAATTATCTTTATTACTGTTTTTTGCTTTTTTGCTTTTTTGCTTGCTGAGTGTGCTGTGCTGTGTTAATCGATTGTTTTACGTGCTTTGCTGTGTTGTAACACTTTTTAAAAAACTAAAACAAAAAAAAAAAAAACAAAAAAAAAAACTCCCTTTGCTTCCCTACAAGACCAGTTGTATTCCTTGACCAGTATATGCAGGCTGTTGCTGTATCTGTGTTGGTCATTGCCTTGTGTGCCATTGCCCTGCCTGGCCAGAAGGAAGTTTGGAGGCTCACCAGTGGGCAGGGGGGGGAAGTGATCTCCTGAGGCAAGTTCCCTCCTTGGGGGGAGAGGGATCTTTCATATTTCTCTGTGGATTCATTCAGTAAAAATCAGCCTCAGGGGCTTTTTTAGATAACCTTCAAAAGCCTATACTTTGGCGTTTTTAGGGCCGTGTAGAGGCTCAGAACTCCAGGTGGGTCTGATTGAGGGTGTGTTTTGCAGCTTTTATCTAACTTTTCTTTAAGAATTTTTTACTTTTTATCTTTTTTTGTCTTTGTTACTGTTTTGCTAAGTTTTTTATTTATTCTATATTTTCTGCTTTAAAATAGCATCTTGTTTTATCTGCTTTTTGACTCTTTTCTGGTTGTTACTGTTTTTTTATTTAAGCTATTGAGCTGGCTGTGCTCTTAGTTTGCCTAATTGTTTTTAATCGATTTACTGTTGCTTCTAACTGCATTTTCTGTGTTCTTTTAAAAAAAAAAAAAAAAAAAACTCCTTGTTTTCCTTTCCAGCCTTTGCTGTAGATGGAGACCTGTGTGGCGGCTGTGTTGGTCCTTGCTGTGAGGAAGTCCTTACATGGCCAGCCGTACCTGGCTGCCCTCAGGCAACCTATCTGTCCCTGGAGCGAGTGGGGAGCCTTGAGGGGCCCAGCAGCACTTGAGGGGAAGTATTCCAGCTCTTTTTGGTCCTTCTGTATAAAAATCCCTTTCAGCTCTTTTTCTTCCGCATTATTTATAAAAATCCATTTAGGAGGGCTTTTTTATTCCTGCTTTTAAGCTGAGCTCTGCAGGGAGGTTTTATTTCTAGACTTTTTTGGAACTATTGGTCCTTTATTAAATTTCTTTTGGTTTTTAATTGCTTTTTTTTTTTTTACTGTTTGTCTAAGTTTTGCTTTTTTATTGAAGTTGAGTATTGTGTTAATTGTCGATAAGTATCTTTTTTGTAAAAATTATGCAATTGGAGCTTTTTTCTAAAGTGCTGACTATTTAAAAGTTTTTTTGCTTTATTCTTACTAAGTTGCAGCAGCCTGTTCTGTGTTAAAAACCAAAAAAAATAACTGTTGTTTTTCCTATGTTTTTAAAAAAAGTTAAAAAAAAAAAAAACAAAAAAAAATACCTGTGCTCGTATAGTTAAGACCAGTATTGCCCTGTGCTTCTATTTGGGCTTCTGAGCATTTCCTGCTGGCATCTGGGGCCTGCTTGGATTTTCCAGAGTTTCTCATTTCTGAGCTCAAAAGAGCAGATCACTTGAGCGAGCCTATCTGTCCTGGGGAAGTGATCTCAGCATGTCCATAAATTCATGATTTAATCTACTTTTGACTTTTTCTCTTTTCAAGTTCCTGTATGAAAATCCGCCTCCAGAACAACTTTTTGGCTTTTTGCCAACTGGAGGGTTCCAAACTTCCTGCCTTAAAAACCACACCTTTTTGGTGCAAGAACTGGTTTTTGGCATACTGTTTCCTTTTTTTTGCTTTTTTTTGATTTGGCTCCTGCAGTTTTCTTTACATTTGTAGATAATTTTGTTTTTTGGTTTTTTGTTTGCTAACTTCTATTGCTGTTTTTTCTTTTAGTTGCTCTTAAAAAATGTAGCCTGTGTTTTTTTCTTTTGAATTTTAATTGCTGGCAATTATACAGGCTTTGCTAATTTCTGGCCTGTGATTTAATACTCCTTTGTTTCCGCCTTTAAACTTTCTAAAAAAAAAAAAACTTAAAAATGTTCTGGGCTGTTTTCCTCCTTTTTTTCTCCTATTTGCTTTACTGGAGTCTTTGCTGCCTGTAGGTCCTGTGTGTGTAGTCTGTTGGAGTGGAGGCAGCTCTCTGAGACCACCGTGAATTCATGAGTGAAGAGCGGGGATTCTGAGCAGCCTATCTGTCCTGCTTAAGCACCCTCAGCAGTTGCTCCTGTAGTGCCTCAGACCTTGGACCATTTCCTTTTAGTTTTCCGCCTCGGCCCTAAGCAATGATTGCTCTGGGGTATATGCTTTCGCCTCAGAGTTTCCCCGCAGGTGTAAACTATTCTATACAGGTTTAAACTCAATTTTTCCCTTAGAAGCTCTACTCAGTCTATCTTATATCAGCACTTGTTTTGAACTTCTATCCGCACTCATAATAAAACCAAGCACTCTTACCCTAAAGTAAGCACCACAGGCATCCACTACCCCTGTGAATACCCACTTCCTTAAAGGCACAACACTCCTTATAATATTCTAGTATGTCGAGTGGTAGACCACTAGCATCCTCTCTTGTTCAGCTGGTTAATCTGGGAATCTTAAGACAATGTTACAATTGTCTCATGTACACAGACAACCCTCTCCTCCTTCCTACTAACACATATACTTGTGAGAGATGCAACTATATAGCCAGACTGGAGGCTGAACTCTCTCAACTCAGGACTGGCAAGACCAGTCAGGAAGAGATGGTACCCACACCCAAAGCAAAACCAGTCACACATATAACCACCACCCATGCAAACCAAACACATAAAAACACAAAGACATACTGGAGGCTCTTGTAAAACTTACCAAAACAACAGAGGCCTCCAAAGCAGACACCAGAAATACACCCCACAAAACACAACACCTACAACACATACCTCAAGCAACAGGTGTGTCACACAATCACAGCCCTAAGGCAAAATACTATGCCAGAGACATTAGTAATAGGTGACTCTATAGTCAGACACACCGATGTTCCACTTACCAGGCTGAATAAGGAGGAGCTGCCTATCGGGGCTAGGATCCGCCACATTACACACGCACTCAGGTCACTCCAAAGCAAGTACAAATATGATTCAGTCATTGTACATGCGGTGTGAATGACCTGACCTGGACTACATGAAAAGAGACATTGAGGAGCTCTCCGATTATGTAGCCCAGACTGGTATGACCCTGACCCTGAGCAGCATCCTGCCTTCGCCAAGAATGATGCCTCAGTACAAAGACAAAATGATCAGTTTTAACAATTGGCTTAATCACTGGTGTCATTCTAGGGGATCAATGTCTGTCAGTCTGGGATGATATGCTGGACAAGATGGCTTGCACCTGTCACCACTGGGCTTCGGATACTGGCCAAGGCTCTTGCCACCCCATAGTGCCTTTTTAGGCAATGCTCAAAGGACAAATCAACCTCCATAAAAACAAAAATGGAAAAAATTAAGGGTAAGTCTAAATCTCAAGATGCAGGCACGAAGCACTTCTCAGTATGGAGAACATCGATGTCTGTGCAGTAACTGAAACCTGGTTCAAGGCTCCTGAGAGCACTCCAGCTACCAGGCTATACCTCATATCATGGCCTCAAGTTCCAGGCGAACCACAAGGAGGAGTGTCCATTTCATAAAGGACACCTACACCTCTCGATTGGTGGCTACTCATGAAGCATCAGAAACCATACAAGTTTTACTCACCATAGGCAAAACTGCCATACAACTGGTCGCATGTTATAGAACACCCTCCCAATCCCAGGAATCCCATCAAGCATTCCTGAAAACACTGGAGGATATGAATGTCACACCAAACACCATCATATTGGGTGACTTCAATTACTAACATAGACTGGGCCCACTATTCTAGCCCTAACACCCTGGCCCAAAGATTTCTGGAATTCATAAACTCAAATGCTATGGAGCAACTGGTCAACTCTCCTACGAGGAGAGATAATATACTTGACCTGATTATCACAAACATGGGGTCCAAATGCTCCCGGATATAAACCCCTCACTAGTAAGATCTGATCATAAACTGATCACGTTGGATGTACATATCCCACCCCACCCCAGAACAAAAGACTACAGTGAAAAACTTTTCAAAAGCTGACTTTGCGCTCCTCAAGTCGGAAATGATATCCTTTAAGCCTACTGGGTTAATGGAAACCACATCCCAAAATGCTGAATCCTTCACAAAAGCCTTCTATGGACATCTCCAGGAATGCATGGATCAGGCAATCCCAACTAAAACCAAGACCCTCTCCACCAAGGGAAAATGCCGGTTGGGACTATAAACAAACTGTACAACAAAGAAGGAAGCTACTGCAGGACAGAGCCAAATCCCACAAGGGAAAGGCTTCCCTGATCAGCACAAGTAAAAAACTACGCTCTCTCATAAAAACATCTAAAGCAAACTTTGAAAAAAAGATTGCCAAGGATACCAAAGACAATCACAAAGCCTTCTTCAATTATGTCAGAACCTTGGGAGGAAATTCTCAGATATGCTCTGAGCTAGTACACAATAACAAAATTCACTGACCCTACTGACATTGCCAACATTCTGGCAGATAGGTTCAGTGCAAATTTCTCCCCTCCCTCACCCCCTAAAGATGAAATAACTATCCCTGCTGAATGTAACCTACCTGTCATCACAGACACACAGGTGAAATCAGCACTCAACAAGGCAAAAAACACAGCATCTATGGGACCCGATGGTATCCCGGTTGCGTACGTGAACTCAAGATGAACTAAACCCCCCCCTAAGAACTCTATTCAATCTTAGCCTCACTACAGGATATGTACCTGAACACTGGCGCACAGCAACAGTGGTCCCACTCCACAAAGGGGGTAATTCTACTGACCCAGGTAACTACCGCCATAAGTTTGACCAGCCTGATCTGTAAGGCTATGGAAAGGATCATCATGGAACTCATAAATGGCGACATTGGTGATCTGCAGACCCTTGATCCCACACAGTTCGGTTTTGTAAAGGCAGATCCTGCCTCTTAAACCTGGTTGACTTCTTTGAGACAGTCACTAGTGCCATCGATGAGGGCAAGGCTGTCCACACTGCCTATTTGGACTTGGCTAAGGCCTTTGACACAATACACTCTGGCATCATTGACAAGCTCAGAAGCCTAATTGTAATTCCATATGTCACATGATGGGTAGCAAATTGGCTAAAAAACAGAACCCATAAGGGTAAAATTGCTGGAGCCATGTCAGACTCAAAACCAGTCACAAGTGGTGTCCCACAGGGCTCAGTCTTGGGTCCACTCCTATTCGGCATTTATTTCTCAGATGTGAAAGCAAATATGGAAGGATTATGGCTGACAAAGTTTGCAGATGACTGCAAACTGGGTGCCATAGTGGATTCACCTGCCGACACACACATCCTACAGAAAGGTCTCACTGAAGCGGACAACTGGGGCGGGAATCATGGACACAAAGTTAACGCGAAAGAATGTATAGTCATCCCCTTTGGGAAAAACAAAGTACCCACAAACTATCACGTAGACAATAACCCACTGAATACAGAAGATGTAATCAGAGACCTGGGGACTCAAGTCGATAGTGACCTCTCCTTTGACAACCATGTTGCCAAAGTGGTCAGAAAGACTTTCTACCTTGCCCATCTCATCATGAAGGGATTCTCATCCAGATCAAAGGAGGTCATTGTACCTCTGTATTCCTCCCTTGTCAGGCCCATGATTGAATATAATGCTCCATTTGGGATGTATCTCACCCGGCACATGCAGCAACTGGAAAGACCCAAGTACCTCACCAAGAGGATCATAGGTCTAAAACATGTGCCTTATCCAGCTAGATTAAAGAAACTCCAGCTCTATTCAGTAGCATACCGCCTGCTCAGAGGTGATTTGTGCCTAACATACAGGGCCATGTCCAACCAGGAATTGATGGACATGCTCCATCTCGAAAAATCCAAATCCACCAGAACCACACGAGCTAAAGATTTCAACCTCTGCACAAATATGAATAGGACATGCTGGAGGGATAGATTCATAACACAGAGGTTACCCATACTCTGGAACAAAATCCCAGTTCACGTGAGACAGAGCCCTTCATTGGCACTGTTCAAGAAAAATCTCGATGCATGGATGGGAGATCGCAAGTTTACCCCGGGGGTGACCTCAGTGTCACTACTAGACAGAGGTATAGTTTACTAAATAATGGGGTTCCACATGTGTCACTACTAGAGAGGCGCAACTATATAGTATGGGGTGGCGTAAAGCCACATCACTGTTGGGCAGATAGCCTAGTACACTACTATGAAACTATGAAACTATGAAACACAGGGAACAAACCTGTCCAGTGGAATCCCAATATAAGTTGTTTGTACAACAAAAGAAAGAAAATATGGCAAAAATAAAGAAGTACAACACCCATCAAGATAAAATAATCTCTCATCAATCTAAACAAGTACCTCAGAATGCAAATCAAGTCTACTAAAGCCAAATCTAAGGTAGAAATATCCTCCCAGGCCAATGACAAACATTAAGACTTTCCTTAGCTCTGTCTGCAACCTCAAAAGCAGTACACAACTATGTGCACAACTAATTGTTAATGCAGCCACATACACTGAGCCTAAAGATATAGCAAATCTATTGTCTGACAAATTCAGTTCCAGTTTTACCCCTGTCTCTCTCGCAGCCACTCCTCTGGAAATTCCATCAAACATAACCCCCCAGCTATTACTAGAGAGCAGATCCTTGTCACACTTTTCAAGGGCAATAATACTACATCAATTATAATATCCCAGTATGCTTCCTAAATAGCATGAAGCATGACCTATCTGGAATACTAGAGTCGCTATTTAACTATTGCCTCCAGACAGGCTTCATGTCATGTGAATGGAGAAATGCAATAGTCATCCCTCAGCACAAGGGTGGGGCATCCACAGACATGGGAAACTACAGACCCAAAAGCCTTACTAGTCTCATATGCAAAGCCATGGAAAGAATTATCATAGAAATTGTTAACAATGACAGGAAATCTTGTCTGTTGTCTTGTCTAGATCCAACCCAGTTTAGTTTCATCAAGGGCAGATCATAACTGCTCAACCTTGTGGATTTCTTTGAGAAGGTCACCAAGGCAATGGATGAGGGCAAAAACTGTGCATACTACCTGCCTTGATCTGGCCAAGATATGTGATACAATATCCACTCTGCCATTGCAGACAGATTAATTGAATTAGATAGAAACCCCTATTTCAAATGATAAATAGCTGAGTGGTTCTTGGATAGGAACCAAGAAGTTAGGAGAGGGGACTTCATCTCCACAAAGAGCCCAGTGACTAGTGAAGTCCCTCTGGGCTTTGTCCTGGGTCATCTCCTTTTTGGCATCTATTTCTCTGACGTTAAGGCCAACATCAAGGGCCTCTGGCTGGCAAAGTTTTCTGAAACTGCAAACTAGGTAGTCATAGAATTACCCCAAGATACAAATATCCTCCAAAAAAGGGCTGACTCAGAGCCACAGTCTGAAACTCAATACTAAATAATGCAAAATAGTATCCTCTGGAAATTTAGACACTCCTGAAAACTACCTCAATGATAACACACCCCTAAGAGTTCATCCATTAGTTAAGGGTTTGGAGATGCATGCAGACAGTAACAGCATTCGGCATTTGTGTGTCTATAGAAGTAAGGAAATAATTCTATGTTGCCCAAATTATAAGCAAAAGTATGGAATAGGTCCAAAGAAGTCAATTTCCCCTGCACTCAGCCTTCATCAGACCAGTTATTGTGTAGAATACCCCTTGACCAGGCATATGCAGCAACCTGAATGTCCACAGACAAAAAGGATATAGGACATAAACATGTCCCACACAGAATACCTCTAGTCCTATCCTTGTACTTGGTCTCCTGCATACTGTTGGTGGTGATCTATGCTTAGAATAAAAGGCATCCTTGGTTCCCTCTTTGATGGACCTTTTGTATATCTGCAAAAGAAATAGCGTCAGAAATACACAATCTAAAGACTTAAACCTTGGATGCAACATAAATTGGACATGTTGAAGAGACCAGTTTGTGTTCCAGAGAATACCCTTTCGCTGGAATAGGCTTCCCATCCATTTGAAACAGAGTTCTTCGCTAAATCATTTTGGGCATAGTTTGGGCCAGTGGATGGGGAATTAGAAATTCATACTTGGTCTGGCACATATGTCCATAATAGACTGAGACAGTCTGTAAATACTTGACTACACAAGCCCTGGCCTGCATATACCCCTTTGAATAATCTTAAATTCACTAAACTTTTTTTATAAACAAGAAACATGTTTATTAAATGATCACATATAACATAGGCAGTCTTACATTTATATAACTGAAAACAAACCATATTGACACCATTCCCGTTGCAAACATTATACATTACAAACCAAGTTGACACAGTTGTAGATGCAAACACTGTACATAACTTATAATCTGTCCAGTCATTATCTGTCAAACACTGCCTAGCTCATTCAAATCCTGCCTTCTTTTAAAGCTACTCTGCATGTGATGTTCCCACAATTCCCATTTTTCCTATGTAATTTGCTCCTACCCTTTTCTAAATATCCCAGTTCCAGTTAATTTATTTCTGTTACTATACTTGCTACTTCTAGTAAAGTTTGTTTAGACTTTGGTTTCCATTTTCTAGTAATTACTTTTTGACAGCCACCATAATTAGACCCAGCAATGCCTTACTATGTCTAGACAATTTCAATTCTGTATCATAGCTCAAAAATAATTTCCTTAGTTACACCAATTTTCTAACCCAGTATCTCTGACAAAGCAGTCTGCAGGGAATCTTTAAAGTCTGCAAACTCATTACACTCCCAGAAAATATGCTCCCAGTTACCTCGTTCTTTCCCACCACACTTCCAACATTTGCAGAAAATATGTTCTCAGTTAACTCTTTCTTCCCCATCACACTTCCAACATTTACTGTCCACCTGAGGAAAAATTCTTTGGAGTCTACTTGGGGTATGAAATACCTATGTAAACACTTCCAGCCAAAGATCCTAAATCCTCTACACTTTGTTGCATATTTGAGAGACATACATAAATCATCCATTGTTTCTTTGTGAATTGCTTATCCAAACTCTCTTTCCAATCCTTTCTAACCTCCTCTGATTGAGTCTTATACTTATCATGCAATATTTTATATGCTTTACTAATTATTCCCTTTTTAATGGCAGCTTCTGTTCTATATTCTACTAAAAATTCTACCAGTACTTGTCTTTCCCCCCTCTATTTCTTTCTCTTTGCCTACACTTTGATATCAATCCTTGACAGGAAAGGCAACCTCTAACATGCAGTCCAAATAAATTCTTGGTGTCTTCCCATTCTGTAACTTTTCCCTCTCTAGTTATTTGATTCCAGTACCTTGGTTCCTTTCCCAGTTTTCTCCAATATTTCCAGCCCCCTTTTGCCTATTGTCTGTATACCTAATTGCAGTCAGCCTTATCATCAAAATCTACTTTCTCCATTCCTATATTGGCCCATTCATGCATGTCTCCAGACAGAAGACGCTCTAGCTGAGAATCGAACGGGACAACGTCTTACTGTGAGGTGACAGCACTACCTAAAGGAACTAAAACCAGTTTAACTGCCTGTATCTTACTATTGATATCCATATAACAGAGTTCACATTTTCTCAGCTTTTGTATTATCTTTTGTTTAGTGTCTTCCCATATATCCTTAGTTGCCCCAATTGAATCATTTTTAATCGATACTCCGATCCCTCATATATCCTCCTAATCAATCTTATAATTTTATCTGGGAATGCAAATGCTTCCATATCCCTACTCCTAACATCCCAGCTTACTCTGTCAAATGCCTTCTCTGCATCAAGAGCCACCAACAGCAGTGGTATTTTTCTTATATTCCACTTCCCTCTGGATCATCAGTGTTTTATTAATGTTGTCAAATGTTTGACTCCTCTCCACAAAACCACATTGATCCATATCTATCAAAATTGGCATAAAATTTGACATTATTTTAGTCATTATAGACATAAACACTTTATAATCATGGTTTAGTATTGACATAGGCCTGTATGGAGCTGGATCTGATGGAACTTTACCCTCTTTAGTTAATACAGCTACCACCACTTTCTTCCAGGATGTTGGTACTTCCCTTCTCTTAAAATACTGTTAAACAAAACCTTTCAGATCTTTATCAGATTTTCCCACCTAGCTTCCAAACTTCCACAGGAATACCATCTGTTCCTGGGGACTTTCCTGTAGATTGGTTATACACCACCATTTTTTATCTCATCTCTTCCTATCCTGTTAGTAATTGAGCCTCATCTACCTCTAACCTTGGCATATTAAATTCTTCCAATAAACATTTCCATTTGTACCTTTTCTTGATTTCCATGTTTTTCTGCTTTATACAGATGTTCATAGAATTTCTTAAATATTTCTAATACTTCCACAATATTTCTTGTTATCTTCCTCGGTATAGGCACCCTAAGCTTGGCGACAGCCCTTTCTACTTCTGTTGCCTGAGTTGTTGTGCTAAAAGATTTTGTGCACTTGAGTAATTATCAAAGCAGAGTTGTTTAACAGCAATCTTTCTAAACTCATGCATATTATCAAGGTAATCCCTTATTTTCTATTTAGCATTCTGCAGTTGCTCCTCTTCTTGTTCTGTGGGATTCCCCCTGATTTGTAATACTTTAACATTTGTCCATCCCTCTAAATATTTTTTGTTACTTCTTAGCCATATTTCCCTTTCTTTTATTTCCACCCTGTTTTTAAACTCCGCTTTAATTTTATCCCACTCCCTAGCTATATTTTCAGAAGAAAACTTTATCTTCTCTATCAGCTCCTGAATAATTTCTACCACCCATTCCCTAAATTCCTCTCTTTTCAACAGATATGTGGGAAAGAACCAGTGTCTTATTATTATTTCATTACCCTGTGTTTTTATTTTAGTTATTATTGGTGCATGCTCTGAAATAGTTATTGGGTATGTATCAAGACCTTCAGCTAAATGCACACATTCCTGTGAAATGTAAATTCTGTGTAGCCTAGCCCAGTTTTTGTATCTTGCGGAATAATATGTAAATTCACTCTGAACTCCTAGTGCTGAATTCACATCTTCCATGTCAAATATTTTCATACACTTCTTCAAAAATCTAGCCTCCTTTGTTATATTTCCCCTTCTGGGCCCCCAGACACATATTTGCTGTTGTAGAGCAAATTCCAGTCCTCACCTTTAGTAACATTCCTTGCTGAAAGCTCATTATTTCTCTCAGAATTTTCTTAAGCTCTGTTATAGCATTTTTTGGTGAATATAAATACATGCCAGTGCAATCCTCCTCCCTTGCCAGTAGCCCCTTAGTACTACAAATCTACCATTATTAGATTTTTTTATCCTGTTCTATCACTATTTGAGCTTCTCTTGCAATTAATTTAAGTACTTCTCTTTTCCTTAGCCCCAGGTATTCCTCTGAATAACTACCCTGAAAACCTTTCTTTATCAAATTCACATGTTCATTTCTTTCTGTGTGTGTCTCCTGTAGCATAATTATTTTCACTATACATTTTAATATAGTTCACTACTTTTTCTCTTTTGTATTTATCTGTGAGATCATTTTGTTTAAAGACATTACAGAAAGCATAATATTCTTAAAAAGTTATCATTCCCACATTTTATGTATAACAGCTTTTTTGTTAAATGTCTAGTTCCAGCGTTTGTGTTACATGCATATACTGTTTCACAGGTTACTCTTTTATACAGTTGTTTCTTGTCATCTCTGTTTGAGCCTATGTCACAAATTATAAAACTTTTTGGTTTATTGAAAGCCCTCAAAAAACCCACACCCCCAATATCCCTGAAAACCTAATAACTTAATAATAACACACAAAACCATATACATCTTCAAATATTGATGTTTTGCTCTCTGCTCTCCTAATAGGAATAACTGTTCCACACTGACAACCACACACACAGACTTGACATAACCTAAAAGAAAGGTTGTCCATGCTAAGACACATGGTACAGCCTGTGCTTCTACTAAGTGCTGTCTGGCTTTGTTTTATCTTTGTAGCTCTTTCAGCTAGGAGAACACTTGAATGTTTTCAGAACTCATTTTCTCCTAGCAATTTCTTTTATCAGGTTTTCTCCTAGAGATAATAGAATGAGACACAAAACTGCCAAACTTACACTTGTTTACTAGAAAAAAGCTTGATAATATTCAATATTATTTTTCATTTACTTGCTTTCCCTTAAAACATCCAGTCATTCCCTATGCAAGAATGAGAGAAAGCACACTATTTTTTTCTTTTATCATGCTATTTTAACCATATTTTTCTTCTTCTTTTTTACATTGCAGTGTCTATATTTCTTAAAATTGAGCAATGAAAAAGAGAGAGAAAGAAAAAAGAAGAAAAATACAAGAGCACCTGTTTACATTAGTATCCCCTTTACACTTAAAAATAACTGAGACAATTTTATTTTGTGGCATGCAAAGAAAATCATTCACTATTAAAATAGTTCCATTAAGAAAAAGTTTTTTTTACTTACAGTTAACTTTCTCCTTCCTCTTCCCCTCACCTGAGTGTTTTTCTGAACATTAATGTCATGAAGTAGAGCATATGCTTTAGAGTCCTATACAAGTTTAACAAAGTTCAGACAAATCCAGTATTTCCAGATTTTCTTGTTCTGTCATGTTTCACAGATATAATTATTGCTTTGTAATACCACTTTTGTCAATTTCCAAGATACTGGTTTTATTCCTGCTCATCTCCATCTCCCAAATCATGTCTCTGCTTCATCTCCAATATTTTCTCAATTCTTCTAGTCAACTCTTATGCTTTTTTCCTTCTCTCAAGCATTTTTCACTGAAACATTGAAAAGGGTTTCACTGGCACAGTCTCTCCGTGGTCTTTATTATCAGAAGAATAAAAAGCAGAATCTCCTTCTGTTTCACAGCTCACTTTTTGCTGGATAAACTTTTGTATTTTTTCTTAGGATGTACTTCATCTAAAAATTATTTTACCCCTCCAGGGAAAAATATTTTGAAGATAGCTGGGCACAGCAGTTTGAATCTCATGCCTGCTTCTTGACATTCCTTGAATAATGGAATAAATCTACTCCTCTTCTGCCTGGTGTGCAATGAGTAGTTATTCTCAACAAACACTCTGCTGTTTCCCACTTTTAGTACTCTGTCCTTCTGCAGTGGTTTTGTCAGAATCAACTCCTTCTGCTGGTAGGATTGCATCTTTACTATTAAACTAAACTAAATTAAAAACTAAATTAAACTGGCTAGAATTTGCACATTACCTACATTGCGCACAACTTAGTTTGCCCATAAACTCATTTATAAACCCGAGTTTTGCCCTTCCCTAAAAAATATAATTGAACCTTATGTCCCATCCAAAAATCTACACTCTAACAACAAACACCTACTTAAAGTATCAAAACCTAGTAAAAGAGCAGGTTGCTGCCTCTATTCCCATTCCATAACTAAGCTGTGGAATGCCTTCCCATCATCAGTTACAGAATTAGACAACATAATCGCCTTTAAAAGAAAACTAAAACAACATCTCACTGATGACCCCAGCTACACATGCAACACATATCCACAGCCTCCTTAATCTAGAAAAACTGTTTCACATTGTAAATATACTTGTGTATATGTCATACTGTTATATCATATGAGTTATCCCTAATCTTTATTATCCTACTCCACACATCTATACAACTATCTTAACACATTTTCTCTTCTGTCACTTTCTACTTTTAATACTACCATTAAATACATACCACGTATAATTTACATATTCCCAACACCTAGCTATAAGGTTCTAACTATATCTATCCTACCTTTAAGTTTAACTTTCTAATTCTACCTTCCCACTACACTTGCCTTTCCTTTTTCCTACTCCCCCCCCAAAAAAAAGAGCTATATTGTTAAATATTTCTAACTGTTTAATAATTTTAGCTGTATTATTAAATATTTCTGTTTAATTTTCCTACATGCTAATCTTCCATTGTTACTGTATTGTGCCTTTTTACAACATATGTGCTGTTTAGATAATTTTCTATATTATTTCACTTGCTTTACAAGTAATTGTTTCCTTACAAATTCATGTAATGATTTTCATGTAACTTGCTTTTCCTCTCCGGGCCTCCACTGAAAATGAGTTCCAAGCCCAGTGGACTTTCCTGATCAATAAATAAATAAATAAATAAAGGTATAAGTTTCTTCTCATAGCCAGGTTTGCAGCATAGACATGATGTGCCCTTTCAATTATCAATTCCTATTGTGGATTACCAGCCTAGTTGTTTATTTGTGCATTCATAAAATTAAAACACTCTGTTCCTTCCAGCTTCTCTGGTACAGCAGAAAATCTCAGGTTTTCCCTACATGCTCTGTCTTCTATTTCTATTATTTTTTTAAACATCTCTTCTTGTGCTGTCTCATATTCATCCAGCCTTTTCTTTTGTTTGACCTCTGTATTTTGCAGTTTTATCACCTTATCTGAATACCTGTTTAAATCTTTTTCCATTTTTTCCAGACTTTTATTGTTTGAGTTGATATATTCCATCAGTGTTTCATTTATTTTAATAAGGTCTGTGTACAGTTGGCTGATATTTTCCTCTAGGTTACTGGAAGTACTTTTCCCAGTCAATGTTTCTTTGTCACCTTTTGTAGCTGATTTAC
Source organism: Protopterus annectens (assembly GCF_019279795.1). Classification (NCBI taxonomy): domain Eukaryota; kingdom Metazoa; phylum Chordata; order Ceratodontiformes; family Protopteridae; genus Protopterus; species Protopterus annectens. The sequence goes on along the minus strand of NC_056735.1, from coordinate 846,920,763 downwards.
CACAGGTTTTCTGTATTTCTTTTTTCCTAGCATCCAGGCAGTGTACTTAGTAGCCAGTTACTGAAATTCATCCAGAAATTTAAGCTCACTGGCTTTCTCTGCTAAGTTCTTGTTTTCATGCTAAGATAGCTAGAATTAAGCTGTTACTCAATGTACAGCCATCTTGGCTTAAGGTCACTAAACTTATTAGACACATTTGAGATACATGGCCAGGCTTAAAAAGGCCCAACTTATTTATTTATTATTTTATTTTACTTTTGTTGACCGGGATTGTCCGACTGAGCTGAAGAGCCCTTTTTCAACAGAGGCCCTGGGAGAAAAGCTCCAACATATTATACAATTTTCATTATAGATTAGCATTAAACAACAATGTTGCAGGATTATTACAAGGCATTAAGTAGCAATACAATGTTATACAGTGTCAATAATCATGAGTATAGCAAAACTATTTAAAGATGTATAAAAAGAAATATGTCATTAAGATGAATATAGTTTTTGGGGTAAGTGGTTACAAAAACCCAGTTTTATCATAATGTAGTTTAATGAAGGCAAGACAGTTACAATAGAATGTTTCTCTGAGGCAATTTGCTTAATAGATTTTAGAAGACAGTAGAAAGAATAGTCAAAGAAGATTAGAGAGACCTAGTGAGAAGAGTGAGTTAAGGGCAGAAAGTAGATTAAGGTATGAGAAGTAGTGGATGTTTAAGGAGGGAGAGTGCAGTGGCAGGACCAGTGACTTTTAAAGTGCTCTTTGGTGGCTGTCTTAAATTGTTTAGGATGTGTAAGGGTCCTGATTTCTAGTGGGAGCCTATTCCAGGCAATATTGAGGTGATAGCTGTACATGTTGCATCCAAATTTAGACTTGGGTTTGTAGGTTTGTAGTAGGTCTTGGTTAGAGCTTCAGAGAGGTCTGGAGGGATAATAATGGGAGGTGAGAGGGGATAGTGCTGGGCAGTAGGAAGGCTGGTATAGGATAGAATGGATGATCTGGAGCTGAGAGAGAAGAAGCTGGTGGGGTAAATCAAGCCAGTTTAGGTGTTTTAGAGAGAGACAGTGATGGAATTTGTAGGTTTGTTGGGCAGCATATCTAGCTACCTTGTTGTAGATAGATTTGAGTTTGGTCAGGAGTGCTGAGTTAAGATTTGTGAGAATTTGAGAATTGCACATTAGACTGGGTAGAAGGTAGGTAAGAGAGAGAGTAATCTTGGCTTCAGAGGTAAGGAATTTCTTGTTACTGTAAAGGAGCCCTAGTTTTGAATGAGTCTTTTTGATACAGTTATTAACATGCAAGTCAAATTTAAGCTGATCGCCGATGGTTATGCCTAAGAGCTTAGTGCTGGATTCTAACTGAATGGGAATGTTATTTAGGGACTGTATAGAGAAGGAGGGTTTAATATTGTTGAACTTTTCAGGTAGGAAGAGTAACAGCTTTGTTTTCTTAGGGTTAAGGATGAGCTGGTTGTTGGAGAGCCATGTTTCAACTAAATTAAAAGATGACTGAGTAGCTCAGAAGAGCTTAGAGGGAGAGTTGGCTGTGGTGATGACTGTAGAGTCATCTGCGTATTGCACTAAAGATGACTGAGGACAGGCATTATAGAGCTGATTAGTAAATATATTAAAAAGTAAAGGCCCTAGGATAGACCCTTGAGGTACACCCATTTTTACAGGGAGAGGAGGGGAGAGTGCAGAGTGCCATCTCACTGGCTGAGATCTATCAGTGAGGTAGCTGGAGAACCATGCAACATCAGAGGAGAAGTTGAGGTTATGCAGTTTGTGTAGCAGAAGAGAGTGAGAGACAGTGTCAAAAGCTTTTGAGAGGTCCAAGAATAGGCAAGAAATAATTATAATTAATTATACACCTGTGAAGATTACTGAGGTGAGATCTTAAAGCTGACCATCCACTTACATAGGCTTACCTAGTAGGATGCAAGGTTGCTACTCTGCTTGACGTGTAGAGGAAGTTTGTTCTAGAAGTGGGAGATACATTGGGATATGTATCTGTCACACCAAATGAGTCTTTTTGTATCTGTCGACAAAGGTTTGGTTCCTTTAACTGGGCATTTGGGAAAGCATTTATTCTGCAAAAGTATTGGAGACCAAAAAGAGTTGGAGCTTTTCTGGTTCAAATGCCTTATCACAGATCCCCATAAGGAGGCTATAAGACTCTGAGTAGAGAGAAATGGCTGCCAGTCTGTCCTGATAAGTAAGTTTTCTGAGGCCACTTACCTTTCTAGTTATCAGTTTCTGAGCTCTGCCAGGTTGAGTGATATGATTAGACAAATTAATGCTAAAGGGGGCATTATATTCAATAATGAGTCTAATGAGATATGATTAAAGGAGAGTTAAGACTTTTCTGGATCTAGAGGAGATGCCTTTGGAAATTAAATGACCCAGATTAAAAGCTTTCTGAACTATTATAGAGACATGATAGGCAAACGATAAGAAGTTATCAACAGTAGTGCCTAGATCCATTAAAACAGTGGCTGATTAGAGTGGTATGTCACTCAAATGGTATGAAAAACATTTGTTTACCAAAATGAAATGTACTACTTTTTTTCACATTTACAGACCATTGTACTTGAAGCAATTCTTAAGATGATCTAACCCATGTTACAGCAATTATGAGTTAGAGGAACATTGAATAACAACACCCAGTTTACAGCCATCTTCAAACTTAGATAACCACCACACTATATTGGCATCTAAACAATTGCAGAGGTACAGCTGCACCCTTTATAAACAAGTGCAGAGCAAACCCCTAAAATAAACCCAAATGGTGGAAGCATAATATCAACAAGTTTTACAATAAAAGGAAGATAACGTTGACCAAATGTAAGATGAGTAATTCACAGAATGTTAGAGCTCTCATCATTGAACTAAACACCTAACTTAGGAGCTTAATACAATCCACCAAAGCCAAGTCTGAGACTGAAACAGCTACACAAGTCAAAGACAATCACAATGCCTGTTTTAGTTATGTTCATAGACTCAAAAGCACAATGCAGCAATGTGCAGAGCTGATTGTGAATGATGTTACCTACACTAAGGCTGAAGATATAGCCATCCTGCTGGCCAATAAATGTATCTCTAACTTTACCCCTGTCTCCTGTCATTCTGGTTGATGGAAAATTACCATCAGTGACTTTCTTGCCTTGGACACATACATAGCATTTTCATTCATATCTTTCTGCATGTCCCTCTGCTACAGTGCCTAATACCATTCACTCTACATATGGACCATTATCCAGCCATAATTGTGTTTGTCATAATGGAGGGATCTAAGATCCTTTCCTACTTCCTGACTCCTTGCCCCAGAAAGACAGCTAACCATCACCCTACTATTATCCAGCCTAGTGAAGGTCTTATCCATAATCCTGACAATAGAGTCACCTATTACTAAAATAGTAGCATGGATCAATGCAATCTCAATGAGCCTTGAGAGCTTGGAGTCTGCATCCTTGTGATATTTAGAGGTATGAGTACTGGCTGTGGGTGTGCAGGGTAAAAATGGGGGTGATGCCATAAGAAGTAATGGCTGAAGTATCTTAGTCTTTATCCTGGGGGGGCTTAGGCAGTGTTCACTTAACATCAGCATAAGATGGTTTAGTAAGGGTACTCTATGCTGTATGTGTATGTGTATGTGTATGTGAGTTGTGCTTAAAATATATTCTGGGATGAGAAGGTGGTCTTTCAGTTTCACTGAATACTTACACCTCTCACATAGTGAATAATTGTAAGGTAGCCATGTAGTATCAAATACAGGATTGTCAGGGGTATATTGGCCCTTGACTATCATATAAAGCATCACAAGATGATTTTTAAGATGGCTTTTTAACACTACAGAAGTCATACCTCTCACCTGTCCAGGTTTTTGCAAAATGTCCAAATTTTTGCCTCATATTTTTGGTCTGTTTCTCATAAAAATGTATGGTTTTCTGGCAAATCACTGAGGATTTACTTCACTAAATAATGATGTACATTTGAGTTTCAGACTTCATATTCTTCATAAAATGCATGCTAATACAAATCATGTTATTCTAACAACTTCCAAAGTTTAAAAGAACAATATTTAAAGATCTGTCCCTATTTTTGGGCCTTTGTCCTTCTATTATTTTTGGCTTTGTCCAGATTTCTTGTGCTATGAAGCTGAGAGGTATGACGTAAGTGGGTCCCGACTAGGACATTATATTTCACTAGAAATACTTTTTTGACAGTTTTAATGACAAATACAAAAAAAGTGCTTTACTCACTATATTCCCAAGTACTGGAAACTATTTATTGTAAGATAACTGAGGTTTAGCAACCATAAATATATTTAAATATTTCCTTGATAACTTCACAGGAATGAGAACATTTTTGTACAAATTAAAGAGATGCACATTCCTCAAGTATCCTGTAGTCTAGAAAAGCTTTACATTTAGATCTGTAAGTCTTTAACTTCAGTAACATTTATATTACAGTATACACAATGCAGTTCTGCCCTGCAGTGCCACCTGTCAGTGTATGGAGTTCTCACTATTAGAAAAAAATGCACTGTGTACTGTGGCCACTAAAGCCAGCTGTATGGCTGTAGTTTCAGATCAGAGTAACCTTTGAGTCATTTTGGTTCAACATTAGCTTAGGCCATGTTGTAGCCTGATAACTCCATATCATAATTCTGTTATCTTGGATGCATTGACCTCCTGCATACTTACAAGTGCACACCAGTACAGACAAAATTGTCACATGCAATGACATTTGTAGAATATGAGAACAGTACTGGACTAAATCAGTAACCAAAATGATCCTTATATGATACTAACTGTTAGCACCTTTCCATTGTAGAGTACACCAACTCAAATGCTGCTGTGTAAGGCTGCAGGGTAAATTAAAGCCATTACTAAGGCAACAGCAATTGTCCTATGTTATACTGCAGTACAAGTGGGTGTACTGTACATCCAAGTGTGTAGTGCTAAAGGCAGGTAAGAAGTCCTCTTCTCATGAAGCATTACAGTACATCAGTGCATTACATTAATTTGCTTTATCTCAGAAGAAGGCAATCCCATTCAATTTGCCCTTCAAGTGCCTTTTACATTTTACCCCCCTGACCATTTCTCGATCTGCCCTATGACATCTTTTATGTTTCTGTGGCATACCTTTCCACTACTCATTCTGGTAATTTATTTCACGGATTTACAGCACTCTCTGTTTTGAAGTACTTTCAGAAAAACTGGTACAAGTCCTTACAATCTGCTGCCTGTGCCATCTCCTTCCACCTCTTTCCTTCCTGTTACTTATAAACATCTCCCTGACATGATCATATACACAAGTGTTATGTCTCCTTGTATATTCTGCAGGCAATATCCCTTCCTGCTTCCCACTGTAAGTTCAATGAAGGTTTAGATGCTCTCTTTCTAACAGTGAAACTTTAAGTACAATGTGGGTTAAAATATGCAGTTCAAAGTTTATCTAGCTATGTATTATCTATAGTATAGTCTTTGGGGAATTGCTTTAAATGTGTAACAGTGAGTTTCACAGTCTGTTATTGTTTTTTCTCATTATCACATTTAAATATTTGAAATTACAGGACTCACGAGATTGAGAGTCAAACTTCCAACAGAGCACCTGGCAGCCTAATGTTCTTTTCCTGTATGGCCTCATGAACTGCACGGGTCTATATTATAAGAGCAAGGATTTCAATATTCGAACACCATATGGGCGACACCAAATGGTCGAATATTGAAAACCTCACAAATGTGAATGGAGATCGCCGTAGGAAATTCTTCCCTTTACTTCAATGTAATGTGGTCTCGGAGTTGGTATATTTAAGTAGCGGGGGGTGTGGGTGGTGCAGGGGGACTTGCCCTACTGCTCAGAGTGATCAGGAAGGTTTTTGTTTAATTTGTATATTTTTTATTTTTGTTTCGAAATTTCACAACATCACTCATATGGTGTCGCCCATATGGTGATCAAAGTTGTGAAACTTTGTTCTTATAATATAGACCGAACTGCACATAGTATGCAAAGTGTGACTTGATCAAGGTCCTGTAGCATGGAAGCATTACCTTTTTTGGTTCTAAAGTTTATCTCCATAAGGATATACCCCAGCATTTGGTTTGCCAGTATTACTGCTATCTCACTCTGCTCCTGCTGGTCCAGTTTGAGGCTGATCAACTCTCCCAGATATCCAGTTCAGAGTTTTATGTTCCAAGTGCAGTAATTTGCATTAAATCTCAGCTGAAACCTTTGTAGCTCCCTTGGTAAGCCTTTCCAAATCCTTACACTGACTGTTTCTCACACCTTCCACTGCTGCAACTAGCGTCATGTCATCAGTAAGGAGATGATACTGATATCTGTTCCTCAGATATGTCTGAGCTAATAAAATGAAGACTATTGTACCAGGCTACATTCCTGGGGTATTCCACTAATAAGTTTTCTATTTCCTGACATCATCTCTTTCACCACAGCTATCTGTGTGTGACCATTTAACCATGCAACAAACTACTGTAATATGAACTACTTACTGCCATTCAAAACACAAGAGGTACATACAATTTATCTATTATTTCTTTACTGGGAAAGTCCAACTTGGAACAAAGCCAATTTTCAGCAGAGGCATGGGGCGAAACGCTCCAGACACAAGTCTTTGTAATGTAGGAGGAAACCCACACCCAAATGCTAGGAGGACATGCAGAATCTGCACAGAAGGCACCCCAACCAAGAATCAAACCAGAGAACCTCTTGCTGTGAGGCAACAACACTGCTGCTGCACCATCCAAATGCCACATGCTCCCCGTCAAGGAATCTAACCCCAGTCTTCCACGACAGGTGGGGATACTCACCACTATACTAATGAGGAATACAAAAACTCACATACATCCTTTAACTACAGTGAATCAAAATATAATGCTTGCAACAGTTCTATATCCCCCAAATTAAACGCTGTCATACTAAAAGGTGTAAATAACAGATATTATAAATTCCATGCATTAAAAAATAATCAAAACATGGATAACTAAACAACAAATTTATTGCCCACATAATTAAAAATAAAGCACACTGGCAAGGCAATGCTATTTGATGACAATATTGTGGCCAGCAATTGATGAGCATTTAAGGAAGAAAAACTATAGACAGAGTACTTTGAAGGACCTCAGTGCAATATAGAGTATTTATGTTCATAAAGCCCACATGTGTTGCAAATAGTGTGGTGCAAACTAATGCACCAGTCAGACATTCAATATTGCAGATCTTCATAAGTAATTTAAGGGATGTCAAACTCTATATGCAGACATATCTTCACACCCTGGTTATGTAAAAAGCATCAGCTCAAGTCGATTCCCAGCCTTGCAACTCTCTGAGTCATCTGGTGATGCTCGGAAGCCAATATTCATGGTATTATTCACATTTAAGACTTGTGACCGCCCTGTTCTGAAGTACACAAGCAAACGGACCCTATCAAGTCACCTGCAACTTGCTAAAGCCTGTAATTTTCTCATTGCCGAACTAACTTGTAAAATTATCTAATTTAGTCTGCTCTGTCTCTTCCTGCTTCTCGTATCACCAGGATGTAGCTAGCCCCCCAACCAACCACCAACCTCCCAATATATTCACTTCCTCTGCCTAGGGTTTGTCTTCTCAGCACCCTTTAAACACAGGTAACACAGACCTTCCTGCTGTGACAACAATCTAAAACATTTATAGGTTAACTCTGTCCCATAATGTTCCCAGACACCACACCTCAGACTTCCACCACCACATAGGTTTCCGTCTGGTGAATACTGAATAGTGCATAGTATTCTACTGATATAGAAAAGTAAGTCATTACTCACTGATTATTTTTCTGCTGTAGAGACTTGAGACTTGGCTCTCTGTTTGGTCTCTGGTCACTATGCCATTACTTAACGACTAGCCCAGTAAAATAGATTATATACAGGGATATGAATTACCTGGCCCCCCTCCCTTAATCATTTGCGGCATTGAAAAATCACACTACAGTGTTCAGCACCATTTTCTCTAGCCGATTCCCAGCCTAGCCAATCTCTGAGTCATCCAGTGATGCACGGGAGCCAATATTCATGGTATTATTCACATTTAAGGTAATTATTGTATGTTTTTTGTCTCCAGCAAACATTGATAAGTATATACGTCAGTTCATATGACTGCATTTGTTTACAACCTAGTGCTTTATGGTTTTGAGGTATATGCGACTAGAGTTATTTCAGAAACTAGGTGTTTTATAGTTTTGTGTCCAGCACTGTTGATATCTGCAACCCTTTATGTGTACAACAATATGTTTAATGGTGTTGCCTCCTACAAAACATTGCTAGGTGCTTCCTGTTAACATCTGCGACTGCTTTTGTCTAAAGACAGGTGTGCATCTTAATATGTTATGCTATATGGTTTGCCTGAAAAGTGTAGTTGGTCACGGATTGTAATGCTTAGCTGTTATCCACCAGTAGTGTTTTGTAACTTCATGCGGCTAGTTAGCCCAAGTCTGATTTAATTATTGCCCAATAGGTTCTGGGACATGATTTGCCTCTGGTGACCCTGCCATCTTTTTTTTTCTGCATCTTTCCCATCCAGTTATTTTACTTTACCATACAATTACTTGTACTAAGCAACATTATGTTTTTTCAGGGGAGTCTAATATGCTCTCTGCATTCTGACTTTACTGCTGAGTTATGGTTACCTGTTGTAACATGCTTCATGACTTTATAGCCGAGTAATGGTTAACTGCTGTAACATGCTTCATAGTTTAATGTTTCATATTAAATTGCTGGTTAGCATAGCCTGCTCTCTGATCCTACTTTCCCTGTGTTTTACTGCCAGTCAGCCAACTGCACTTGGCTCCTTGCCCACTTTCACCTCTGTCTCCATTCTCCTCATTGTCCTTCTCACTCATTTCGTCCCCTTGTTAATCCTCCCCCCCACTAACTTGCCTACCCAACTTACTCCTCATAGATAACTCTGCAACCATTCCTTCTCCTCCCAGCTTTATGTGACCCAACACTACTCCAGTCCCTTGCCCTGTTTCCCACAATTGCTCTTATTTTTGTTTTTGAATTCTATACTTGCGATCACCCTTTTCTGAAGTACACAAGCAAACTGACCCTACCCAGTCACCTGCAACTTGCTATAGCCTGCTTTATAATAATGTATGTGTAATTTTCTCATTGTTGAACTAACTTGCAAAATTATCTAATTTAGTCTGCTCTGTCTCTTCCTGCTCCTCACATCACCGTGACATAGCTAGCCCCCCCAACCAACCACCAACCTTCCAATATATTCACTTCCACTGTATAGGGTTTGCCTTCTCAACACCCCTTAGACACAGGTAATACAGACCTTCCCACTGTGACAATCAGCTAAAACATTTATAGGTTAACTCTGTCCCATAATGCTCTCAAACACCACACCTCAGACTTCCACAACCACTTAGAAGGTTTATGTCTGGTGAATACTGAATAGTGCATAGTATTTGACTGATACAGAAAAGTAAGTCATTGCTCACTGATTATTTTTCTGCTGCCAAGATTTCAGACTTGGATCTTACTGCTCCATTTGTCCTACAGGCTCACTCTGCTCCCCTACCCTGCCCCCAATTCCCACCCCCACTACATGTACACTTACACTTGCAAACTTCTCCCACTACCTCTACACTAATCACAAGACTCCTCACCCCTCCCTACCACTATTTTATACTTCACTACCCTTCCCCCAACCCTACCACTAGTAACATCCACACTATTTAACACAAATACACACATCTCTATTTCTACTGACAACAGCCTACATCCTTTCCTCACTAACAGTTCTTACACTACACAACAACTGCACCTTTTCACTACAATCATCCATAACTCTTACATTCTCACCCAACTCATATTTATATGCCTCCATACTCCACATTCCTCACAAACCATACATTACTCCTACCTCTCCTCTGCACTTTATTACACCTAACCACCCCTTCTTCCTTTACTCTCTCACCCACTTCACCTACCATCCCCATAGCTACCTTCAGTAATGTCACCAGCTACTCAAACATATCTCCTCACCTTCTACAAACATCAGCTGTCCTCCATTTTAAAATAAAAAACTTTTTCCTACTCACCCAAAAACAACATCCCTAACTGCCATAACAGAACCCCCTGCTACAACACTAGCTCCAAACAAATCACTAAGCAAAAACATACAAAGTAAATACTCCATTTCTCCACCTTACCTTTATCTGGCAACATTCACCCAAACCCTGGCCCCCACTAAACCTGAAACAATAGCCCCATACTTCCTAATCAAGCTAACCCCCACACATTTCTCTACTTGGTAACAATAAATACCCAAAGCCTTTGCAATAAAATTCCCAACTTCCATTCACAGCTCTCCCACAACCAACCTGACATCATTGCCTTAACTGAGACCTGGCTTAAACCCTACATTAAGGATTCCAAAATTATATGCCCCCTCCCCTGGTTATGAAATAGTCAGAGCTGATAGACCCAACAGAAAAGGTGGTGGAGTTGCAATAATGATGTTCCTTACTATAAAATATACTAACCATCCATCAACATTCACATTCTAATGCTGAATAATAATTATAATTCTAAAAATAAAATAAACAAAAACCTCTGCCTCATTGCCCTATACATCCCACCTACAACATACAACCGATTGAAACAAATATTTCTTCTTTTTATTCCAACAACAAAAAAAAAACAATTAATAAATAAAACAAAGAACTATACCAACTAGCTGGACCTTTAACTCCACCACCCACAACTTAAACCTACTCAAATTCATCCAGCTAATAAACTCCCTAACCAGACCATACAAAGACTACATATCCGGGTCCATTCTGGACTGGGTACTTGTCACTCACAGTACAAAGACAGAAACCTTCACAAGTACGGCAGGCGCAAATGGCCAAAAGAGTCCAAGTGCAAACAAAAAAGCCAGCACCAATCAGGATTCACTGAGGAAGGCAAAAATGCCGAAACCGGTATGATGCTATGTAACAATTAAACTATTTATGCTACAACACTTTGGTGCTGGCTTTTTTGTTTGTTCTTGTCACTCACCCCAACAAAATATCAGAAGCAGGCACCCTACCTGACTCCCTAAGTGACCACCTTCCCACATATATCTGCCGGTCTTCAAGCTCCCTACAATTCCAACACAATATAAGGGAACTCGCAATCTAACAAACTTCAACCCACTACTCTACTCCGAAACCCTCCAAACTATAAATTGGAACATACTAAAAACACTTCCACTCAACAATGCCATTGAATATTTCAACACTTCCTTCATCAACACACTAAACCAACAAGCACCAATTAGTATAAAGAGAATAAAAAGTAACCCTGCCCCTTGGCTGACCAAGCCTACTAAGGATCTCATACACCGTAGAGACAAAACACTAACATCCTACAGAAAAAACAAAAATCAAGATTCTTGCTTTTTAAACAACTCTGCAACCAAGTAAAGAAACTAGTCCACAAGGATAAACAAACATAATACACAAAACTTCAATCCAGCCACAATCTAAACACCAAAAAGTCTGGAATTACATTTCATCCCTCCTTAACCCAGGCACCAAGGAAAATCCATGCCCACATCCAGACAAGTGTCCCCTAGAAATAGCATCCCTTTTTAACTTTTTCTTCATAAACTGCATAGCTGATATCACTGCCACCTTTCCTAGTACTAGCAAAACTTATAGCACTCCTTCCCCCAACTCACCCTCCCCTTCCTAACTTCCCAGCACTCCTCTCCCTTCACTAATTTCAACCCGTGCCTCTTCCCAACCTTACACTACAACCTATCTCCACCTCAACTGTAAAATGATTACTCCTAAAGCTTAAACCCTGCTCTAATACTCTTGACAATCTTCCACCCACACTCCTAAAGGTAGCTGCTAATGTCATCACTTACCCTATCAGCATCCTGATTAACAGAGCTACACAGGAATGTTATGTACCCAATCTGTGGAAAAAGGCTTATATTCTTCCTGTACACAAGGGAGGCAAAAATCATGATATATCCAACTTCTGCCCTATTGCCATCCTCTCCCCAATCTCCAAGATACTATAAAAATGCATCTACTCCCAGATCATGCCCCATCTTTCCCATAACCACCACCTAGCTCCATCTCAACATGGCTTTTGACTAGGTCATAGCACTACCACTGCCCTTATATAATTTCTAGATACAGTAAGCAAGGCCCGTGACTCAGGAAAAACTGTTTGCAACCATACTCCTCAACCTCTCAAAAGCCTTCGATGCCGTCTCCCACCCCCTACTACTATCACAATTTTCTCACTTCTATCTCTCTCCCACCCCTATAACTTGGTTCTCTAGCAGTCTCTCTGACAGGCAACAAGCAGTCAGATGGCAAGATGTCTACACATCATACCTCAATATCCCTACCGGAGTACCACAAGGGTCAGTACTTGGTCACTTATTATTCAACATCTTTATCAATAACTTCCACACCTCTATCCCCAATGACAACATAATTCAATACTTAGATGTCTCTACAGTCATCTACTCAGCCGAATCAATCTCTGACCTAGTACTCAAAACACAATCTGCCTTCTCCACTACTGAAGACTGGATGAAAACCAACCACCTATCTCTGAACCCAAACAAAACAAAAATCATGATTTTCACCCCATCAAAATCCACCTTATCACCCAAAGTGACTTTCAAAATATATAGCCAAAATCAGTCTTTAACTGAAGTTGTCCTCCACACAAAACTCCTCGGAGTAGTTATAGACAAACAATTAAAATCTGATAATCACATACAACAAAATTTAAAACAAAACCCATCAAAAACTGGGATTGCTCTACAGAAATAATCGACACCTAACCTACTCCTCTAGAAAAACAATAGTATTCTCCTACCTCCACCCCTCTCTCGTGTAAGGTTCACCTATACTCGTCAACCTCCAATCCTCCCTAAAAGCCAAACTAGAAGCCTACTACAACAAGATATCCAAATTTGCAACTTACTCAAAGCACTCCTCCCACCACTGTAAGGCTGTTCAGTATCTAAACTGGCTTGGACCTCCAGACTAACTGGCTTGAACTTCCAAACTACCTAGGCTATTTACAACTTACTACCGCTCATAAGCTTATCTTTAAACCCTCTGACTGCCCATCCCTTAGTTCCATCTTTACCTCCTACATTCCCAGTAGGCCTCTTAGATCCAAGAAGACAAACCTACTCCTGGTGTACAATCCTAAGCGTTCACCTGGGCAACTTATCTTCTCTTTCTCCCTTGCCAAAACATGGAATGCTCTCCCACTATCCCTTAGAACTATCCACAACCATGCCACCTTTAAATCTTCTCTGCACTCCTACCTCTCCTCTTCCTGAAAGTGCTCCTGTCCTCAATCCTCTGTTAACCTCCACCATGAAACTTCTCCGCTTTATGAGTACTCATTCATTGACAAGGCTTACCATTAGCTAATATCTTATCTTTGAATCATACTGTGTATAAAGTCTAGATATGTTATATATTTTCTGTACAAATTTCATTGTGTGTAAAACTCTTTATGTGAATTGTATAACTCTTCTGACTACTACAATATTTCTGTAATGTGTAATCTTTCTATTACTGTGGAGCTTTTCTCCCTGGGCCTCCACTGAAAACAGGATCTTTATGGCCCAGTGGATTATCCCAATTAACAAACTGCAAAAAAAAAAATATATATATAAATAAATAAATATATGTTGATTACACAAGATGTGAAGTCCTGACATGAACTTTATCTACAAACATGAAGTAAATCATGACAGACAGCCTTATGATGCAGCAATGATAAATACACAGCAGCAGACCTTGAAAAGTCTACATCAACCTATCCCTTTGCACAGGAACAACATCAGCAGGCAGCAGATATATCAAAATAATGCAATAAAGACTCAAGGCAGGTATGCTGTAAAGCAGAGAACACCACATACCTAAACAATTTAGCAAAAGTAGACATATCCATAATAAAATCCACATACAGCTGTTGGCTCCATAGGAACTGTTTCATGACCATAGTGCAACTGTGTGGTATGAACTCTCTGTAAATGTAGGCATATCTTATGGGCTGTACAAAACAAAAATGTCCACACATATCTGACTTTAAAGAACAACATAGTTACAGGCTGGGAATAAGTGTAGGACTAGTTAAGCCTGATTGGTTCACACACACACACACACACACACACACACACACACACACACACACACACACACACACACACACACACACACACACACACACACACACACACACACACACACACACACACACACTCAAACACATGCTTGATAATCCAATTAAGCCTGCTGTTAGAAATGTGTCCCCTGATGTTTGACAACAACATGACATGTACTGCACACATACAAGTCATTGATGTGTGTACATAGTGAAAAACTGAAACATACACATATCAGTAAAATAACCTTCATTTTCCAGCACTGCATTATGAAGACTGCTTGTCCATTAAAATAGTTACATGAAATTCAGTGGTGTACTACTAATAATAACTAAACACAAGACATGTACATAGTGCATTACACATGTACAGTGTGTTGACAGCAGTGTCACGGCAGTCTGATAGTACATGCCTATGAAAGAAGTTTTATACATGACATAGTACTCTACAAACATCAATGTATTATGTAAATAGATCTGTGTTCATACTGCACATAGAAAATAAATTCACATATATATATATATATATATATATATATATATATATATATATATATATATCACCTGTGTTTGTTACAACACTGTTGTCATTTTACACTTTCTCCTCATTAACAGAGACATGCATGGAAAAGAATCATAAGATAAAGGATGAGAGCACATGGCTCAAGAGATATAATGTGGGGTATCATATCTGTGGATGGTAAATATGCCTTTTTACATTTTGAAGAGCTAGTGCTAAAGGAGCTTTGAATGAACAAATGATGCTGTTGAGATAGGAAAACAGGGAAGTTAAGTTAGTTGATATGAACAGATACATAATTCAGATGACATGTCACAGATACACAAGGTATAGAACAACACACAATATGTAGGGTAGGCTTGAAGACTGATATATTAACATTGCCTGTGGGTGTGAGACCCATATCATTGTGAGATGGTGCTGTGATGCTACAAATTGCACATCTGTTTACATATAGCAGTTGGAGGTTAGTGCAGTATCATTGTTGCATACTGTAGCTATAAATGGATGTTAACTGGATCTGTGGCAGGATGGACTATGGTCTTCAAAGCTAGAGTATTTCAGATAAATGCTGCCCAACACCATGTGGCAATAGCCTTGCGGCAGTCAACATTATATGACACTGGAATAGTGACAACACACAAATGTTGAAAAATACATCCGCAGTTTGTGTCTTGAACATCTTGAAAGTTACATTACACACATGTGTGTGTGTGTGTGTATATATATATATATATATATATATATATATATATATATATATATATATATATATATATATACACACATATATATATATATATATATATATATATTTATGCATACATACACACAAACTTACACACACACACACACACACACACACATACATATATAGTTCCCCCCTCTTTGTATGGAACACATTAGTGTCCAATAATGCAGTAAACTTGCTTGTACTTTATCATCTCTGGTGGCCAGACCTGTATAGGTTCATAGGTTCACAGGTTCATAGTAAGCTTGTGGCCAAAGGGTCATTAAGAGGGTTAGGCCTAACACACTTTGGAATTTGCTCCATCCCCATCTCCATCTCCAAGGGACCTGCCTGATGGTTCCTCTACCATCGCCCAGCTGACCCATTTGTTCAATGGATGGTGAAAGACAGGCATTCCTGGGCTATTTGAGAGCATTACGGTGCATTTGTTCTTGTCCAGACAGCTTCTTCAGTGCATTCATTCCCTATATGATGACAGTCATTTGGCTGGGAGTGGAGCAACCCCAGGCCCAACACAGTGGCCTACCTTCCCTATAGAGCTAGCCCCACGGTGTTTCTCTTGTGCTCCCCATAGCATACCCTGCTAAGTAAGAGTGAACACCACAAACAGTTTGTGCTTTGCAGGCTCATACCCACAGGAGCAAAACCCAGTGATCCTGCTAGGTGTCACATAAATGGTGAATCAGAGATGGTTCCTACATTTGAGGATGGGTGAGCTGACAGCAGCTGCTTATTATCATCATCTCAGCCTGATCCCTCTAGTGCTTGTGCTTGGCCTGGAGCACAGTAAGAGCTTCATCCCTTTGTGCAATGGAGCTGAGGTTTTGATATCCCATGCTATATATTGTATATTAGTAATACCTGGTAAGATTATTTTCACATAACCCAGGCATAGGTGTATGGTTTTCCAGCCAGTCATTAAGTCTAGCTCTGAAACTAGCTAAAGTGCTACTTTGTTTGACATGCATAGGGAGGTTATTTCAAAGGTAGGAAATATGGTGGGTTACAAATCTATCATAACAATAAGGACAGTTGATTTTGTAGTGGAGGTTAAAGTCTTTAGCATGAGTGTTACACAGTCCATTGTTAATGTGAAGGAGGTTTAAAAAGGTTAAGGCATTCAGTACTCAAAAGACAAACAGTGATCACCCATCAGGAAAGACATCTCTACACTGTTTAACATAGCAGGCGGAGGCAACTTACCAATATACATGGTTACGCATAAGGGAAAGTTAGCCAGATATGAATAGTGAACTTGTTGAAATATGCAAACATTATTATAAAATTATCAGAAGTGACACTGGAAAAGAATTTGTTACTCACTGGCAGTCATATGTGCATCTTGGATAACATTGCCAATAATAATTTTATCAACTGATGCAATCTTATTATTAATTAAATTAACATATTTGTAAAATGCTTTTTTATCTAAGTAATTACAGCTTTGTCAGTGTGAGAGTAGTTAGTAAGGATGAATATAGGGCTGTACTAAGTTTGTTTTTATTTAAGTTACTTTAGCAGTAATGCAGTTTTCATTGATAACATGATTCATGTTTAGTCTACTTAGGGCTATGTACTGTATAAATGCAAGAGAATGCCTGCACAGTATGCTTTCACCAACATACTACACAGTTGTGCGGTTATGGCTCTTTGTTGTTTGACAGCATACAGTTATGGACTTGTTGCAAGTCAACCATTATGATATACACAGATTCAGACATGCTTGCATCACTTTTGTATTGTAAGACCGGGAATCTTTGTTTACTAGTATGGCATATGTGATTGTGTTACAAAACCCACTGTTTGCATGGCTGTTTGGTGGATATCAGATGTATTATGACAAATGTAGATGACTACTAACATCAGACTGACAGCACTTCTGACATCAGAAAGTACAGTTGTGTACACCTACCATAAATGTAGATGTTCGAGTGTATTCACTGTTGCAGTCATTACATTTGAGTTATCTGCTTGCAGGTTGCCCTCAGTTGGCCTGATTAACAAAGTCTTGGGTCCTGCATCGGTTGCTGTCCCTTCTTCCATGACGTCAGGTTGTCAGGGGTATAAAACTTGATAGCCAAAAGAAGTTAGGGGGCTGGAGGCAGAGTAACCAGGATTGCAACAGTGAATACACTCGAACATCTACATTTATGGTAAGTGTACACAACTGTACTATGTTCTTTGTGTTTCACTGTTGCAGTCATTACATTTGGGTAGATTCCCAAAGCTATGGTTGGGAGGAGGGATTTAGATAGCATTAGGGCCAGCTATAAGGCCCTGCAAGACTGCAGTGGCAAAGCCAGCTCTGGATTTAGAGAAAATTGGCAAATGATAATGCTTGGTGAAAGTATGTACAGAACTCCAGGTAGCAGCTTCTAGGATGTCTCTGGTAGGGACACCTCTGAGAAAGGCTGTAGAGGTAGATGCAGCCCTGGTGGAGTGAGGTCTGATCCGCTGGGGATAGGTTTTCCATGGTGCTTATAGCAGAAATGAATGCAATGGCTTATCCATTTAGAAATGGTTTGCTTTGAAATAGACTTCCCCTCTGCCCCTGCAGCAAATGCTACCAGTAGTTGTTCAGATTTCCTTTGAGGTTTAGTCCTGTCCAAGTAGAATCTAAGTTGTCTGTGCACATCTACGGAATGCAGTATCTGTTCCCCTTTATTCTGTGGATTGTGAAAGAAGGTTGGCAAATGAATGGACTGATTAAGAGCCACACTGGATACCACCTTTTGCATGAAGGATGGATTGGTTCTGAGGGACACCCTGTCCGCATGAAAAATGATGAAAGGCTCCACTGCCAAAAGAGCCTGTAATTCAGATGCCCTTCTAGCTGAAGTGATTGCTAAAAGGAAAGCTGTTTTCCAAGAAAGAAATTTTAAGTCTGCAGTAGCAGCTGGCTTGAAAGGAGGCAGAGTGAGTTTCTCCAAGACAATGTTAAGGTCCCAGGCTGGGGTTGGAGCTCTCCTGGGTGGTCTCAAATTTCTGGCTCCTCTGAGGAACTGCTTGAGCAATGGATGAGAGAAGAGGGGAGGGGAGGTTCTGTGTTATAATGAGCTGAAATGGCTGATGCATGGATTTTAATGGAGGAAAAAGACAGGCCCTTGTGAAGCATCTCAGTTAAGTATTGTAAAATCTGAAGTAAATTGGGCGCTGCTGTGCTCATCCCTTGAGATTGGTTCCAGGCACAGAATCTTTTCCATTTTTCAGCATAAAATTTTCTAATACTAGGCCTCCTTGCCTCTAAGATGATATCCATCACAGGTTTGCTGAGGGATGGTAAAGGAGATATTAAGTAATTAGCCAGGCTGCAAGGTTCGGTGTTGGTAGCTGAGGGTGCAGAATCTGGTTCTCCTGCTGAGACAGCAGAGAAGGAGTCTGAGTCAGATGCCATGGAGATAACCATGACACACTGAGCAGGAGGGAGTAGGCACAGCCAGTCTGGAGCAATCAAAACCGTCCATGGTTAGTCCTGTTTGACTTTTAGTAGTACTTTGGAGAGCAGAGGCAGAGGGGGGAAGGCATAGACTGATAGTTTTTTCCAGCTGAAGGACAAGCATCCACTTTCCAGGCTTGTTTGTGGGGAGTCCTTGTGCAAAATTTGTCCAATTGGCAGTTCTGGGGAGAGGCAAACAGGTCTGTATCTGGGCTCCCCCATTTGCTTGTCAACATGTTGAAAATCTTTGGTTTCAGTTTCCACTTGTGTGGGTCCATGAGGTTTCTGCTTAGTCCGTCTGCCAGTGTATTTAATTTTCCTGGCAGGAATTGAGCTTGTAGATGCACTTGGCAGATCAAGGCTGTGTTCCACAATGCCATGGCTAGTCTGCAGAGGGGGTAAGAATGTGTACCCCCCTGCTTATTTATGTACCACATAACAGTGGTGTTGTCCGTCTTCACCATTAGTTGTCCTGGAAGAATGTGGTCCTTGAAGGCTGTCAGAGCATTCTGTACAGCTAACATTTCTTTTTGATTGATATGCAGGTGCATTTGACTTGGGTTCCATTTGCCCTGAATGTACTTGCCTGCCAGGTGAGCCCATCATGCATAGTCTGATGCATCTGTTGTTAGGGTTTGGTGGCAGGGGGTGGTGTGAAAGGTAGTCCCTTGTTTTGGTGGCAGGCCTCTGCCCACCAAAGGAACTCTAGGCGTAGGCAAGGTATGATAGGAATAATTGTTTCTAGGTCTTGAGAATGTTGACACCATAGGCTTTTTAGATACCACTGTAGTTTCCTCATATGCAGTCTTGCATATGGAATTAGAAGAATGCAAGAGGTCATGAACCCCAAGGCTTGCAGTATTTGTCTTGCAGATAGCAGGGTTTTTGTGGCCACTTGTTTGAAGTAGGTTGTCAAATGAATTTGCTTTTCTGGCGTGAGGTAAGCCATCTGGGAAGTTGTATTCAAGCTTGCTCCCAGGAATATAATTTGTTGACAGGGTACCAGGTGTGATTTCTTTTCATTTATGGTGTACCCCAGACAAGTTAGAACCCCTTTTACAAAGGCCAGATGATTCAAAAGTATGTCCTGGCTTTCTGCCTGAATTAGACAATCATCCAGGTATGGGTATATTTGAATATTTCTTTGCCTGCAAAATGCAGTAACTGGAGCTAGGCACTTTGTGAATACCCTGGGTGCAGTAGATAAGCCAAAGGGCAGTGCAGTGAACTGATAGTGCGTGTAGCCTGCATTGAAGCATAGGTATCTTCTGCAAGATTCCCTGATTGGGATGTGCAGGTATGCTTCTTTTAAATCTAGTGTTGCCAACCAGGCATCTTTGCCTAGCATAGGAAGTAATTGGTGAAGAGTCAGCATCTTGAATTTTGGAATCTCCAAAAAGGTGTTTAGAATAGACAGGTCCAGGATAGGATGCCATGAATTGTCTTTTCTGGGTACCAGGAAAAGTCTTGAGTAGAAACCTTGTCCCTTTTCCTCTTCTGGTAACAGTTGAATAGCCCCCATGCTTAAGAGAGAAAGTACTTGTTTTTGGGCCTCTGCCCACTGATTTGGGGGTAGGTCCGGCCACCCACTTGGTGTTGGCAATGTGTTGAAGTGAAATCTGTATCCCTGGGACACTGTATTTAAAACCCATTTGTCCTGGGTACTGAGTTCCCAATTCTTTGCATGAAGAACAATCTTTCCCCCCAAATGGGCAGTCAGATGATAAGTGCTTGGAAATTTTAAAAGGAAGTCATTGAGACAGTTTACCATGGGGGGAGTCTTATTATTCCCAGACTTGGAAGTGGAGGCCCCCCACTGCTTAGTTCTGTGAGTCCCCTGGGACTGAAACCTGGGGTTTTTGCTGTGTCTGTGTTTGGTTTGAGAAGACCTGGAAGGGGCTGGAAAGGACCAATTCTTAGAGGGCCAGTGCCTACTAAATCTAGGAGGCTGAACTTGTAAAAAATCTTTCACAGTTTGCATAGATTAAAATTTATCTTCCATCTTTTTAAGAACTTCCTCAGCCTTGTTGCCAAACAAGAGGTCTTGATTTAAAGGAGCATCCAACAATTTAGCTTTAACATGGTCAGGCAAAGATTGCTCCTTAAGCCAAGCATGCCTTCTGAGCACAGACCCAGTAACAGCAGCCCTGCAAGAGGCCTCTTATGAATCAAAACCACATTGCAAAGTATGTTTTCCAACTTGTTCGGCAGAATGCATTAAATCCTGTAATTCTTTATTTTCCACACAGTCAGGAATCAACATAATTTTCTGTTTAAGCAGTCCAATAACATGTTGCTGATATTTTAACATATGAAACTGGCAGTTTAAAGCCCTAATGGTCAAGGTTGCAGAAGTGTAAACCTTTTTACCCCATCTATCCAGTACCCTGGAGTCACTATTAGAAGGGGTAGGATTTTTAGCAGTAGAAGCCTTAATGCCCTTGGGCCCCTGTGAAATGGTCTCTGGATCTGCAATAGGATTTTTGAAAAGGAACTTGTGGGACTCAGGGACCCTGTAGTATCTGTCAGGTTTTCTGGGAGCAGGAGGCAGGGAATCAGGGACCAAACTAGATTCTGAGAAAGTATCATCAATAATGTCTAGTACAGGAGGAATAGCTAAAGGCCTATGCTGAGGTAGGAGAAGTAAATCCCTAAGCCTCTTTTTTGAATCAGAAAAATCCTGGCTTTCCCAGTGGAAATGCTCCCTTAGAGTATGTAAGGTTTCTCCAAAAGAAAAATCCTCAGGAGGGAAGCAGAGGGAATAGAGTCCTCTGCATCAGAATCCTCATAAGTAGGTAAGGACAAATCCAGATCATCAGAAGAGTCAGAAAAAACAGAATCCTGATCAGAAGATTCATAATCAATCTCAGTCCTAGGCCTCTTAGAAGGGGGGGGGGTTGGCTACCCCTGATTAGAGTTAGTAGGCATAGAGGCTTGAGCACGTGGCCTGGGCATCGGTTTTTTAGACATGGATCGAAATTTAAGCCTAAGTAATGAAGGAGGCACTGATTTAATATTCAAGTCCGTAGGCCTGAATACACCCTCAGAAGCCGGTACCTGCACAGCGGCTCCAGACCCATCCAAGGAAGAGATATCCGCGGGTGCCATAGTTGAAGCATCTTGTGGCATACTGGACTCCGAATGGGTCTCAGTAGAGGCCTGTGAATCAGAAGTAACGGGTATCAGGGGCTGCAAAAGCACCTCACTGAGTACCGGTAAACTGGCGACTAGCTTAGGAGAAGCGTCTTTGGCAGTTTTTGACCTCAGCGGCCTGTCTCTGTCTTTATCTTTGTATTTTTTTAGAATCCCGGTAGTCGGATTGCTAACCCGACGACATTTCTGGATAATTAAACTGAGAACCGAAATATTTAGAGGCAAAAATATACCGACGATGGATAGTGCACTGATTAAATAAAGCACAAAACCGACAGCAAGGTACATCGTCCTCAGGGCCTAGGCAAGGAATACAGTATGAATTAAAATCTTTATGAGGTATTTGCTTTTCACAAGTAATGCAATTATTAACTTTTACTGACATCAGTAAGGAACAAGAAAAAGTTTCCCCAATGGGGTACTTAGCTTTAGTTGAAGACTTTGGTTCTGAAACTCAAAAACAAAAATTTCAGGAGTCGGCCAACCAGCACTTGCAAACTGCTTCTGCTTTGGGCACCACACGGGAAGAAAGACTGGTGTAATGGCATTGGCTGCATGTTTTATACCCCTGATGACCTTAAATCATGGAAGAAGGGACAGCAACCGACGCAGGACCCACGGCTTTGTTAATTAGGCTGACTGAGGGCAACCTGCAAGCAGATAACCCAAATGTAATGACTGCAACAGTGAAACACGAAAAACATCTGTATACACACACTGCACTGTCATGCATTACTGCAGATGAGTCTGCAATGCGCATTGATTATGCAGGCAATGCATGTTACTGAAGATGAATTTGTGACAGGTATGTGTTATGAGAATGCTCTCATGTGTTAACTTGGAAGCCTGGCATGATATCTGCTGCTAGATTTCTCTAACTTCACCGTGGAAGATCATTTCATCACTGGTGTCACTTGTCATCCAGCCTACGCAGCCCTGCAGTAAGCATAAGCTCCTCACACACCACCTTCAATGCATTTGTGAAAAGGAAGAAAGGTCCCACTGTGCTAGGTAAAACATGGTGCAATGCCCTGAGTTAGGTGAACCAATTATGTCTATCACACTCAGACAGGTGCTTTCTCACATCACCAGGACATCTAGGCTTTAGGGAAATACACAAGAGCAATAATATATGCTTTTATGGGACAACACTGTCAGACAGTGTATGCTGTGATGATGTAAACTGCAAAATGGTACCTGTATTAACTTGTAACTGAAAACCTCATGTCTTTGTCTGTATATAGTATTGCACTATCTGATACAATGATGAACTGTTTTTGCTAAGTGTAAACATCTTGCTTCTGGTTGTATAGTATTTGTAATGACTGCTGTATGGTTAAAGATATTACTTTTAGGCAAATATGCTTATCACACAGAGATTCAGAAAAAGAGAAGGTGGAAGGTGGAGGTGGGCATCACCAAGTATGCTAATATTTACCTGATGTTTCCTTAAGCATGCTGATTGTTGTAGAAATATTGATTGCAGACACTAATGTTTTACTGATGTTGGGAGTTATCAACAATGTTTGTTATTGTGTGAGATAAACTGAATATTTCCTATAACCTCTGCCTTAGTTCTTGTTTAGTTTGCATGTTTATATTTCCTATGCTCTCTGCCTTAGTTCTCCTTTAGTTTGCATGTTTATATTTCCTATGCTCTCTGCCTTAGTTCTCCTTTAGTTTGCATGTTTATATTTCCTATAATTTCTGTCTTAGTTCTCCTTTAGTTTGCATGTTTATATTTCCTATGCTCTCTGCCTTAGTTCTCCTTTAGTTTGCATGTTTATATTTCCTATGCTCTCTGCCTTAGTTCTCCTTTAGTTTGCATGTTTATATTTCCTATGCTCTCTGCCTTAGTTCTCCTTTAGTTTGCTTGTTTATATGTCTTATAATTTTTGCCTTAGTTCTCCTTTAGTTTGCATGTTTATATTTCCTATGCTCTCTGCCTTAGTTCTTCTTTAATTTTCATGTTTATATTTCCTATGCTGTCTGCCTTAGTTCTTCTTTAATTTGCATGTTTATATTTCCTATGCTCTCTGCCTTAGTTCTCCTTTAGTTTGCATGTTTATATTTCCTATGCTCTCTGCCTTAGTTCTCCTTTAGTTTGCATGTTTATATTTCCTATGCTCTCTGCCTTAGTTCTCCTTTAGTTTGCATGTTTATATTTCCTATGCTCTCTGCCTTAGTTCTCCTTTAGTTTGCATGTTTATATTTCCTATAATTTCTGCCTTAGTTCTCCTTTAGTTTGTGTGTTTATATGTCTTATAATTTTTGCCTTAGTTCTTCTTTAGTTTGCATGTTTATATTTCCTATGCTGTCTGCCTTAGTTCTTTAGTTTGCATGTTTATATTTCCTATGCTCTCTGCCTTAGTTCTACTTTAGTTTGCATGTTTATATTTTATCTAACCTCTGCCTTAGTTCTCCTTTAGTTTGTGTGTTTATATTTCCTATGCTCTCTGCCTTAGTTCTCCTTTAGTTTGCATGTTTATATTTCCTGTAATTTCTGCCTTACTACTGCTTTTGTTTGCAAGTTGTGTCATTTGTTGTCTGTTCTGATATTCATGCTGCTCATTCCTACTGAGATTCTCACCTGCATATGATGCAGTTGTTTGCATCTGGCATTTATACAGGACTTTCTTTGTTAATAAGGTTTTAGGACAAACTGATCATTTCATTATCATGTTCTTCATAGATTGTCTTCATGCAACATATGTTACGTTATTTTGTTTGTGTTTTGGGTCCTTATATATGCTATTGTCCATTTATACTGAGGTACTGGTTTACACCTCTTCTTCTCCATTCGTGTGTTGTACAGTAGCTTGTCTGTTGCAGAAGTGGCTTCTTATATGCTGCACACACATTTTAGCATGTAGTGATAATACTTTAGTGTTTGTTCTGATGTAGCCATTGTAACATTCACAATGATGCACACCCACTCCCACTAAAAAACCCTCTGTGAGATAGAACACTGCTCATATTCGAGTCACTGGGTCCTTGTACATAGCTCACACTAATTCTACCAGTGTTTCTGGGACTTCAAACCACCACAGGACTGCCCAAATCAGCTTTCTTTTGACCTTGTCATATGCTTTCTCCAAGTCTAGGAATGCCCATTTGGACTCTTTCCTCATGTCTAGCTTATTCTCAACTATCTGTCTCACTGCAAACATTGGGTCATTCGTGCTACATCCTGATCTGAATTCAAGATCTACTTTCCACTACTATGCGTATTAGTCTATCAATCACCCTCCCCAGAAATTTCATGCAATGTGACAGGAGTTTGATACCTCTGTACTGCCCACAGTTGTGAATGTCCCCTTTGCGGTCGAACACTGGCACTAGTTTGCTTAATTTTCCAATCATTTGGGATTTGGCTTTCTCTCCACATTGCTATGAGTTCCCTCAGGATCCATTTCACCCCTATCTCACCCAGCCTCTTTATCATATCTGCTGTGACCTCGTCTGAGCTCGCTGCTTTTCCTGACTTCAATATGCATAGTATCTACTATAACACATTTACTCATTTGCACATGCATATATTATTTTGAACACAGTTGTTTCTATTTCATTCAATGTGACTATGTCACTATCACTGGATTCGATAATGGAGACACTGTACCTTGAAGTATAGTAGTTATCATGCAGGCTGCAATGTAAGGGGCCTCCCATGTAGTGAAGTTCACTACAGTGGGAATATATTTTGTACAACAGCTGGAGTCTACTGTTGAGGGTTGTATGGAAGACTCTGATTATATTACACACATCAGAGACACTTACAGACTTGGATAATATGAGGCTTAAGCATATTCTGCATCTGCTAGGGAATGCATCAGGTATGCAGTGTACATAAGTGCAGATCATACAACAGTAATAGATACATGTGTAGATCTGGTACATTGTCGCATGTACAGCACAAACATGTACCAGTGTAAAGAAGGGCAAACTGCATTAAGCACAGCCAACTGGTGTCTGATTGTGCACCTGACTATGGCAATAACCCTACCTCTGTACACACATTACAGATAGTCTCAGACATGACTGCAGCTTACCACATGCTTTCAGACCATAGATTGCCAGCAATGAGTTTACAGTCCCAGATATCTCAGCCAGTCCACAATCATCCTGGGACCTGTGTGTGGAGTGCTGTGCCTACATGTCAACACTTATAGTCTCAGCTGTTGTCTGTGTACAAAGTGTCAAGAACATTTCACTGTCCTGACATTAGGAAGTGCAGAACATGGCCAGCTCGATGTAAATAGAGGCACAAGTGGAGAGGCAATAAATGTCATCATGATAGTGGTGCCAGATGTCCTTGGCATCTCCTTGCTGTCATAATTCACATGTGCACCAAAGATACTCACAGTTGCAGGCTTGGTAGCACGGCAAAATTCCCTAGGCATGGACTATGGAATAAAGAAATGCATGTCAAAACATGCCATGGTATGTGAATACCCGTGAAAATGTTCTGCTGTCTCTCACATTATGATTGGTACTGTATGAGTTATATGCAGTGTCATCTGTTTGTTAAACCACATTAACAGTTGTTTAGTTCATGCATCAATATTGAAATGCACAGCTTTGATTTATTTAATTAAACTTTATTAATCAGGTAGATGGACTAGTTCAAAGACCCATTTCAATCATGACCTCAACCATCTGGTAGTGACAATTGTGTAATTATCAGTGATAACATGAGCAACAGGAATAACGCATTGAATTTAGTCATATTCATGCATCATGCATTATAGTACAGACATATATACACAGTAGTTTGGAAATGGACATGAGTTTAGATAAATAAAGGTATCATTTTATAGACATATAATAGTATCATCTTTCCGACAGCTTTGCATATTCCCACATCAATGTGTGAACACTGAAGGAGCACTGTTGCACATACATTATTGCACTACTCTTCATTATGTACAGTTTGATGTACTTCCCACCAATGCATAGACAAGAACAATAATGTACATATCATTACAGTTCAGTGCACAAATATAAATGGTAGTGCAAATATTATTGCAGATCACATTTCCTACCACTGTTCAATTAAAAATAATTGCCTGAAAAGTTTTACGTGTCATGGTGATTTTGGATATATACATGCACCATAGTACAGACATCCTATATCAGCATATTTGACATTTTTATGAATTCCATGATGAAACACAGCTTCAACACATTTATGCATTTTATTGTCTGGTGTAATACATGTATCATATGTCTTTTAACCCAAGCTGTGGATAAAAGAGGTCAGTTATGGTTCATCCCGCAAATAAAAATTACTGTTTCTTATTTTACATAAAAGTTTCTTTATGATATCTGAAGGGGGTCACATTGTTTCCCAATGTGCACACCTACCACGAAGAGAGAATATATTTTTGTCACTTTGCTAATTTCAGCCAAACTGTTATTGGTCATGACCTTGATTTTATATATGTGGATATATATATATATATATATATATATATATATATATATATATGGATATATATATATATATATATATATATATATATATATATATATATATATATATATATATGTCTACTTCATAAGATCGACAGACCATTTGATCGACATTCATTTGGTTGACAGCTCATTTGATCGACAACCAAGGCATTTAACAGGGAATTGCCCCCCTCCCCAATGTTGTGCGACCCTGGAGTTGATATATATAGTTGGGGGGTGTGTGGGGGGCAAAGCCCCCCACCTATTTCCTTTAAAACATGAATAAACAACAAAAACTACATATTTGAAATGAAAATAGGTGGGGGGCTGTGCCCCCTAACTATATATATCAACTCCAGGGTCGCACAACATTGGGGTGGGGGGCAAATCCCAGGTTTTTGCCTTGAATACTGGTTGTCGATCAAATGAGCTGTCGACCAAATGAATGTCGATCAAATGGTCTGTCGATCTTATGAAGTAGACCCATATATATATATATATATATATATATATATATATATATATATATATATGCGCAAATGGTCGATTGTGTGTGTTAAGTCAACCACATATGGTAGATTAAGCAACTGATCGACAGGTATATGAGATCTTACAGGTTCCCTGGGTTGAGAAATTTGACCTTACCCCATGTTTATGAGACTTTGGAGTTAGTATATATAATTAGCACTGTGTGTGGGAGGTGCAGTCCCTGCAGCAAAAGATGAGATCCTTCTCAACATGTATAAAAGAAACCTTTCATGAGTAGTCTTCACTGACATCACCAAAGCTTTTGATCTTACTGATAACCTCCTGCTTCTCACTTCCTCCAAGAAATTGAGGTTAGCCCCAGCACTATCACCCAGCTCCATAATTTCTTAACAAATAGGTATTTTTAGAGTCAAAATAGGCTCATCCCAGTAGCCTCCAGCACTCTTTTCCAGAAAAGTGCCCCAGGGATCCATACTTGCTCCACTGTTGTTTTCAAACTTTTTTTTAACAAACTACCCTTTGACCTCTCTAACCTTCCCATCACTCTTTGTGCAGATGGCACTGGCATCCTTTGATCCATTTCCTCACATTCAGCTAATCAAACTCAGTTTCAGTCTAACCTCCACTCCCCTAATTCTTGGCTTAACAACAATCAGATCCTCTTAAACCCTTCCAAAACAAAACTTATGATATTTGAAACCTCACAAAAGCTGAAAAAAGCTCATAAAATTTCCACACCACAGTTCTTAATGGTCCTCAATGGAAACAACTACATCCTTTAAATACTTAGGTTTATGGCTAGAGCAGTCACTTAATTTCCAAAGCACACTGAAACATGAAAAAGATCTGTTCTTTTTTATTATGGTCCTGAAAAATATCTCACTTTATTTCTAGACCAGCTAGAGCTGCAATAGGCATGGTGTCATCTTTGATCAACTTAAATATGGGCTCCTCATCATAGCCACAACTTCTAGGAAAAGTCATCCACTCTACAGTCTATTGGAAACCACTGCACCATCCTCTCAAAATCCAAATGGCTACTAGTCTACAGACTTAGTTTCTTCTTTTCATATTACTTCATACCAGGTACCTTCCTACTTATTGCAGCTAAACTCCTTAATAAAATTGCCCCATACAACCTCCACATCGTCTCTCATTGAACTCCCTCACTCCAGACACCCCAAGCCAAACTGCACTGTATCGACCATTACTTCTCCATTCTTGTTACCAAACTTTTGGAATCCAACCTCCACTCCCAAAAGAAGTAGAAAATTTGAGAGGGAAGCAGCAGGTAAAAAAAGAAGCTCAAAGCTCAAAGTAGAAGTGAAGTGGGCGAGGAGTGAGTTAGGTTATGTGTCCAGTGGAAAAGCACTTGCAGTCAGATTTTTGACACAGGCGTCTTTTTAGCTGTGCTCTGAAAATGGAGTAGTAATGGTTGGTACAGTACAGTTTGGTTTGGGGGTGTGTGGAGTGAGGGAGTTAAATAGGAGAGGTTGCATAGGTTGTAGGGTCTGGTTTTATTATGAAGTTTAGCTGCAATAGGTGGAAAGGGACCTGGTTGAAGTAGCTTAAAAAGAAGAGACCCTAAGGGTAGCTCAACTCTATAGGAGACTGGTAGCCATTTGGCTTTGGAGATGGTGATGCAGTAGTTTTCCTGAGGGAAGGGGTAACTGGAAACAAATTGGAAGATTGTATTTTCAATGGGCTGTAGAGTGGTTAAGTTTTTTTATAAATAGAATTATTGCATATTGTCAAACAACTATAAAGTGTATGTGAAACAATCAAGCCAGACTATTAGTACAAATAATTCAAATAATTGAAGACTGTATTGGCACTTTAAAAAAGAAAATTCAGACATGCTAAGTAATTAATCAGTATTTTATGAATGTGGCTAGGCAGTGATTAATCAGTGGCTGGAGAGTATATACATTTTATTACTGTGGTGACCTTGGTGAAGGAGGCACTGACCTGTGCTTGTGATGAGGTAACACATAACTACTGGACATCACACTGACAAGAACAGACTGAGGAGGGCTTCATTTTTTTCTAAGTGAATAGAAGATCATAAGAAGAATAATTTGAGGAATATAAAGAATTATACCTCATGTGATAAGAAGTGGCCTCCTTCCTGATGAATTTCATAACACCTTGACAACTTCCTTTATTACTACTCATTTCTCTTTGTGACTATGTGCTCATACAGCAGACTGCTACAACCTCACTTATTATCTCCACTCAGTTTTATCAGCTGTTTCCTGCTGACTGGTAACTCCTTTATAAAATAGTGAAGTGAGGACCTGTTTCTGTTTCCAAGATGTTTTAGCGCTACCAAAGCACAGACCAGGATACCAACTGTGACTGCACAGTAGTAGTGATAGGTCACTGCTTGTCATACAGGCTGGTCAGAGAGGAAGCAAGGTGATTTATATATTCTTGGCATGTGCATGTAGACATTTGTGAGTGTGTTTTTGTGTCATGAAAATAATTTTGGTTTCCCACAGGATGTGAATTACGGTTTTGACTTTCTTTTTCTTCTTCCAACTTCTCCTTTATCTAGTCTGCAGTGGTAGAAACAGATACCCTATGATATATGTACAGCTGCTTTTGCATAGTCAGATTTGTCTTTCAAGACAAGCTTTGCAGCAACCTGAACCAATGTACGCTTGCAGTTTTGCAGTGCGCCAGACAGAAACATCACTCCTACAGTGGTAGAACATCCATTGTTTCACCTTGTCATCACATGAACAGCAATGAACTTTATAAATGTGATTACCTGGTACTGGTGTTTCAGGAATATATTTCTATATATGTTCAATGATGTGAATACATGTTTTTCTAATATATGCGTGCATGCGTACAAGCATGCTGTAAATAAGAAAGCATACCCTAATCATTGTAGCACATTTTTTGGTTCTCTTTTTTCCCACTCCCTGCCAATCATCAGCCTATCTTTGCCAGTCTGTCATTTTTTTTTCTCCCATTTCCAGGGGTAAGGGGCAGCTAAGAGGAGCTATTATGTAGGCAGCCATCAGGGGTGGTTTAAGATGTTTCATTTTTATTCTTACCTCCCTGCACTTTCCCAAAGACAGCCATTGGTGGTATATGCAGTGTACATCTGTGGTGTTCTACCTTTCATTTCTGCAATGCAGGACTGAAATTAACAGGACTGCTTTACTCACCAGCAACAGGCATTGTACAGTTATTTCCACAGTCTCTGTTAGGGAAATCAGCTTACACTACTGTGCCACTAAGTGTCACCAAGCACCAAAGTCACTATTCCAACTTGGATCGCTAAAACCATAGTAAAGGCTTTCTCCCTCTATGCCACTGCAGCAGGCTTGTAGAACCCTTTAAATGCCTCTCATTTATATGTGGGATTCTTTAGGGGCCACCAAAGTATCAACCGACTGAGTGACAGAAACATAAGGTTTTACGTGGGAGCAAGTTCACAACAGCTTTTGAAAAAAAAGCAGCACTTATAGTAGCCATGGTCTGTATGGGTTTTCCAGATTGATAACTGATCTTTAATGACTGTCAGCACAGCCAGACATATGGTTATGGCAAATAAGTACTGTCTACTCAAGGAATTAGGGTGTCATAAACTTTTTTAGCAGGCATTTTACTGTTCATATTACCATTCTGCATGTATTAACATTTAGGCCACATTGACGTTATGGTTGGTAATAAAAATAATAGTGATAATAGTGATAATAGTGATTGGGGTCTTACCTAACATTTTCCATACCAGATCGTGTCTCTTGCATATTGATTTGCTTAGCTATTTATCTGTACTTCTAGCTGCAATCATTTACAATGGCTCAGTAACCAATAGGCTTCATTCCAAGAGCAAGGTTATTAGTGATAGGGTATAGGCTCTTACACGAAGAATATCAGTCTATTAAGATATAAGCAAATTTATCACCTGCTTCCATTCTGTTTCTCACCAGAAGAGGCTAAACATTTTTAGGGAATTGCAGGACACTTGTTTAGACAGCCATATAATAAGAGCAGCAGTGAGCTTAGGTTATCTGAAGGGGATAAGTAATTGTACTTCTCCATTTGTGAAGGAACAAATTGATTAAAGTAGTTGTTCTTAGACATAAAGATTCTATTATATTTTAAATACATTTGAGAACAGATCTAAATGAGAAATAATTGCCAGGATTTTACTTGGACTAATTGTAATAATTGTATCCATTCATGTGGGATTTTCTGGCAAAATTGTATCATCGCATTAAATTCTACACACAAGCACACAGACACACAAATATGTATACAAACTTGCAAACCAAAAAAATCCAGCTCCAACTAAAAATCCCTTTATTAAAAGCAGGACTTTACAGAAGACCCAGGTTTTCATCTGTTCAGGCTTTGTCAGTACTGAACCATTACAGTATACTCAGAATGTTATTATTAAAAACTAATTGACATGCTAACCCTCCACCAATTAGTAAAGTGCAAGTCTGATTAAAAATTATCCTTCTTGGTAAACAAGTAATGGTTAACTGACTGGTGATGAAATTTAACTTCCTCAACTTAATACACCATTTAATCCAGGAGGAGTAATGCTCCTAAAAACATTAACCATCTCCTTTCTTTATTATTAAGCAAAGTAATTCTTTCAAAGCAAGTAAATATGCCTGACAGAAAGTGTGTTAATGTGTAATTAATGCCCGCCCAGGGGTGTTATGATGCCCGACGCAGCAGGTGGAGGGGCTCTACACCCCTGGAAGGACATTAATTACACATTAACACACACCCTGGAGGGCATTATTGCGTTTACAGAATGGGCTTGCTGCAAAAATTGTTGGGCCGAATTCACGAAACCTCTGTGTAAGACTTAATATGTCTTACTCGGAGGCTGCAGTTGAACGGGATGTCGTCAGCGTTCCATGAATATTCATGAGGGCACGCTGACCCATCCATAACTCTTTCACGGACTGAGTAGGCAAGCAGGGGGCGTGTCCGACTGCCGAGCAGTCTAAAAGTCCACGCCCCTGCAAGGTTTTAAAAAGCATAATGTCAGCAGACAAGAGCGAGTCTGCTCAAATGTACTTGCACTCAGCACCACACTCCCTGACACTGCAAACCCCCATCAGAGGTATAGAACGTAAAATATTATTTTTTTTTAAATCCACAATTTAGCTGCCCATATTTGCGCGGGTGTGCCCATTGCTTAACCACAGTTAACAATTGTGACATTGAAGAGCATATAAGAACTACTTATGCAAATTAATCCAAATAGCAATAGCGTAATGGTAGAACGTGTACACAAAAAGAAGGCATTCACGGTTCGAGTCCCACTACTCCCCTTCTTATTTATGTTTTAAATCAGTATTTGAAATAATACCAGACATATATGATTAAAATTTTAGTAAAAGCAGTGACATGGCCAATGTATCAGTGAATAAAATATATATTTTTAAAGGACCCAGATATATAATAGCCTGCTGTTAAGCAACGTTTTACACAGCTAAACACAGGTGCCCATAGTTCAATAGCACTTTACCCAGCTAAACAGAGGTGCCCATAGTTTAATAGCGCTTTACCCAGAGTTGCCCATAGTTTAATAGCGCTTTACCCAGCTAAACAGAGTTGCCCATAGTGCAATAGCGCTTTACCCAGTGCAATAGAGTTGCCCAAAGTTTAAAAGTGCTTTACCCAGCGCAATGTGTTTGCGCAGACGTGCACGCCACGCCAACCAGGGCACCGTAGTGCACAGGGGAGCAATGTAGAGCTAAGTTGCTTAAACTCAGCCACACCCCCTAGCCTCTCTAGACAGCATTAAAATAAAAGAATGACAAGGTTTGAACCCAGGACTCTTTGCATCATAATCAAAGTACAGAACCACTAAGCCATGACAACATAGGAGAAACAGCCACTATTAACATTCATAAACTTAGGAATGGTAGTTTAACCATTACTAAGCAGGTCTGCAGTCAGCCGAGAATTTTACAAAATGGCCAATCACAAAAAAGTGCGGGAAATGCGGCATATTTAAGACCCACAGGCGGGAATACACGCCATAACTGATTGTAGCTCACATCTGCGGTCAGAATGTCTGGTGTTGGAGAGGGAGCACGCTTCTGAGCGCAGAGATGGGGCATCGAGGAGTCCAAATACATGGTTTGGCTCCTAGTCCACCGTCATGAGGCAAGACTCCTGCAGGGCCAGTTCCAAGGGACGGAGTACAAGGCAGAGGCTTGGAACTGGTTAGCTCATGACCTCACCAGTGCCACAGGCATTCCTCGGACTGGTGAGCAGGTCCGTCACCACCATGCGGACCTGAAGAGACGAAAGGAGGACTGCCTGAACCAGTGGATACAGGAGGCCCGTGGGATGTGGGATGCCCCAGTACTGAGTATGTAGCCATGGAATGCAGTATGTAAGAATTTAAAATGGAGTATGTATAACGGATAGGAATGTCTCAATATCCCTTCATTTACTTTACAGCTGCAGGTGACCGTGTTACTAATCAGCAAGCCTATGCTGATAGGCTGCTAAGGCTGTGCCGCCAGGCAGGTTAGTGATTATTCTGCATGTATTGTTATATAAAATATGGGAGAGAGCATGAAAGAAAGTGTTGTAGTCCAATAATACCGCCATAAAATGGACTGAATAAGTCCTCTGCATGTACTGTCAGATAAAAACGTTAGATAGTCAGAAAAAGAGTGTAGTAACCCATTAAGAAAGGTAACAAATGTCTGGAATAATATCTCTGCAGGCACTGTCATATAAAAGAATATGTGAGTGAGCCTGAAAAAAGAGTGTGCTAACCTATTAATAAAGGTATAATATGTCGTGAACATGTCTGCCATATATACCGTTAAAACAAATAAAGGAGTGAGCCTGTGGAAAAGTGTGTAATGTCATTAATAAAGGTCTAAAACCCAGAGTGTGTCCGTTTCACTTAGTATGAAATGTTGTTGTACCCTTGCATTATACAAATAGTAATGTGTTAGAAAGTGCTGCCAACCCAGAGTTCTGCAGTCCCATCTAAAGTGGGTGATGGAAGTGCTAGTAGCTGTGAAGTAAATATACACTCCTCAACAGTCAGTTACTGGCTGGCATGCATAAGTAAATCTGGCACATGAGTAGCATGCTAATATGTTCCCCAGAAATGTAAGTGTGCTTCAGTAAATGCAGGGTACTGTACAATTAGAAGTGAAAATGTCATGTGAAAACATCCAGATATGTAGATAAAGAAATATAAATGCAACCATGAAATATGTAGCAGTAACATCTGCATCCTGGACAGTTAGTATGTGAGATATAGGTCAAGTATAGATTGAACTAGCCAAACCCACTACACAACCTAATGCATGGTGGCAAGTGTAATAATACATGAATACATGTTGGGAATATACACCTGCAGTCACTAGGAATGTAGTGTAGAGTAAAAGTGTTTATAAGATGTTAACGGAGGTTTTTTCTACACCCTACTGTTTGTGCATAAACCATGCAATTTCACACCTCAATGGGTATGTGTAATCGTAAATATTTGTTGGGATATATGTCCAATTGTTCTATAAATATTTGCACTCATGTTGATGCATGTGCCCTGTTCAAACACCACGTTCGTGGTCGCCTGTTGCTACCAATTATCCCTGCATGCGGTTGGAATAACCACTGTTGTTCAATATATGCATGTGTTATGTTTGCTGTTCAACAGTTGGAACTGTGGTGTGTTGGGTTAATGGGAATATTACTGCATGCTGTTACAACTAATCTGGAATGCTGTTGTTTATGTTGTAATGAAACACACCTAATCACAGAATGTATGGGAAGGCTGGTCCCAGCGGACCCACCTGTCCCTCCTCAGTTGGCGAGTGCACCTGGCACCAGTGGCTCTGGTGCCCAGCCTGGACTCCCCTCCTCCATTGCTTCTGTGCCACCTTCAGGTGGAAGTGCTGCAGGGGATGGGGCTCACCCCCCCGTGTAAGCGTGGGTGGAGAAGGGCCACCCGTCACCCTTCGAAGGGTCCAGGTTGTGGTGCGTAGGGAGATCCAGCATTCAGTCGCTGATCCCCTACGCCAGCTTGAGGCGAGAGTGGCGCGTCTCACGGGTGAGTCTGCCCATCCTTCTCAGCCCCCAGCACAGCCACCCCCGGGGCTGTGAAGGTTTAGTGGTGACTGCCCATGGGTGGGGATCTCAGTTCCACTGTTACCATCTGTGGGCTTATGGGCTTGCGATTTCCAAACAACCTTCCCTGTCAATTGTGTTCACCCACCCCATGTGTCAGATTCCGCCCCTGTATGCATCTTGTTTGTCTTGTCTGTTTACCTCCCCAACCTACCTCCCCAAATATACCTACTTCCCCTACATCACTTACCACTCTCACCTGAAAAAAAAAAAAGGGCAATCTGTACCCGAAAAAAAATTACACCCCATACATAGCTTCCCATTTTGCACACATGTCCATAGGACATGTACACTGATAATTCTAATTGGTAGTGCAACAAACTATGTTGTCCTCACCCCTCTCTCAGGGGTGGAAGGTCTCAAAACTCACTCCAAATTTTCAACATATGCACAGCTGTTGCTGTTAAAGAAATGGGCAGCTATGGGCCTTCCCTACACCCTTCCTTCACATCCCAAGCTTGTTTTCCTACTGTCTGTCCCTCTCTGTGCCCCCTTTTTCACCACTTTCCTATCTCCCCATTTTCTTTTCTTTAAATGAAATTAGCGCGGGGGTTAGCGGGAGTAAGCACTTATAAGCAGTAGTTAGCGGGGATGTGCAGGTGTGAGCTTGTGTGCGCTTAGCTAAGGATTGCTAAGCTTCATGAAAACCCGCTTACAACTGCTTAAAAGTGCCTTAGTCACTCTGTATGACAAGGCCCTTGTATTGCTCAGTAGCAAAATAAAAATACCCTTGTCAGTCTCGAACCCAGGACTTTGGACTCACAGGTCTGCATGAAGTACCACTGCACCACAGCAGGTATACAATCACATAGTGCTGAAAGCAATTTATCATGCATTACCATGAGTGAATGTAAAAGGAAAATAGGAATGGCATAACACAAATCTTGTTCTGTGGGCCTTAACCAGCAGGTGTTGTTGAATTGCATGACATGGCTGTGAAAAGAGGATCAGCCATGCTAGTAGGGAATAAGCTTATAGTAGCAGCTTACACACCCCACACAGTATCAGGGCAGGATAAACACTGGCATATTTGCATGGGTCACAGGCCAGACCTCCCAACAGTGACTGCTCTACAGTGATGACCCTGATTTGTAAACAGATGTTAGCTGTGCCCCTCTGACTCCCTGTGAAATGTACTAACAGTAGGCAGAAAAGTGTTGAATCTCACTTAATAACAAATGTCAATAAGTGAGAGTAGATACCGCTTGCACGTCAGAAAAGGTGTAGTAATAGAAATGCTCTGAATCACCCAAAGTCTGAACTGCAAAATGTCTGAACTATATGACAGGTGTATCCCAGTTATATGTACCTTTCCCTGAGGCTGTTCAAATATATACGTGAGAGTATCTGAGGCCTGGAAGAGTCAGAAACACACAGGCATATCAGCTTGTCTGCTGTACACACTCTGCAAGTAGCTGTAGAATGAATCCCACAAGCATGCCCTTATGTAGAAGTACAACACAGAAATAGCAAAGGATGTAGCCATGTACTGCTAGCAACCACCTGTGACAATGCCATTGTTCAGGTGCTGAAAAGACTGCTGTGGTGCACAGTCAAAGAATACTAGGCTGACCTCTGTCTACCATCTGGATATGTCCACAGGTGGGAGCTACTCAGACAGACTACAAGCCTTCATAGACTTACAAGTACACAGCAACTCTGCATGTTCAGTAAGATAAACATCACACAATAATAAATAATGCACACTGCAGTTCTGCACCCCTACCCAAAGGTAATATATACCCGTGTAGTCAGGCACAACCAAAGGTGTAGGTAGGCATATACAGTACAGAAATATGTCCAGTCGTCCTGAGCAGACTGTGCTAATCCCAACACAAACCACAAACTATTCAGATGTGAGTAACTTACTAATGACAGTATAGCAATTCACAAACAGTGCATGTGCCTGATATTCATAATTGGTAGTACAACATACCTAAATGTCCTCACCACTCTCTCAGGGGTGGAAGGTTTCAAATATCCCACCTAATGTATTGCATATGCACAGCTGTCGCTGGTAAAGAAATGGGCAGCTATGGACCTTCTCCACACCCATCATGTACATCCCATGCTAGTTTCCCTACTGTCTTCCCCTCTTTGAGCACCCTTTATCACCACATTCCTATCTCCCCATTTACTTTTCTGTCAAAGACATGAGCGTGGGAGTAGTGGGAGTGAGCACTTGTAAACAGTAGTCAGCGGGTTTGCACCAGTGTGCGCATGTGTGCGCCTAGCTTAGCATTGCTAAGATATGATAAGCTACGCCAAGCTGAGCTTACTATTACTAACATAAAATAAGCTAAGATAAGCTTAGCTTAGTATTGCTAAAATACAATAAGCTAAGCTAAGCGTCGCTTAGCATCACTAAGCGTCACGCAACCCCGCGCCAACTCACTTACAACTGCTTAAAAGTGCCTTTGTAACTCTGTATGACAAGGCCCTTGTATTGCTCAGCAGCAAAACAAAATACCCTTGTTAGTCTCAAACCCCACACCATGGACTCACTAGTCTGCATGATGTACCACTAAGCCACAGCAGACATATAACAACTTGGTGCTGAAAGAAATATAATATGCATTACAAGGAGTGCATGAAAAGGGAAAATATGAAAGCCATAGGAGTACATTGCAATAAAGAAATATGGCATGCATTACAAGAAGGGAAAATAGGAAAGCCATAGGAATACATTGCAATAAAGAAATATAACATGCATTACAAGGAGTGAATGTAAAGGGAAAATAGGTAAGCCATAGGAATACATTGCAATAAAGAAATATAACATGCATTACAAGGAGTGAATGTAAAGGGAAAATAGGAAAGCCATAGGAATACATTGCAATAACTACTGTTGTATGCCAGTTAATTCCCTAATTCCAAAAGAAAGTACATACTCCCATGTATCCAGTGTTAGCATTAGGAGGTGTGAGTAAACTTAGACACTGAGAAGAGTGTACTGGAAGAAGCAACAGTCAGGTTTCAGTACAACATGCATTTCACTGGCTATAACCCAGCTTCAGATATGAGACATATACCAACCTTTTGACTGACACAACAGTGTCCACAGCAAACAAGCATGGTCCCCACCTTGCAAAACTGAAAGGTCTATGCCTACCTAACCTATCATTTTATAGCAGTGTCCTGAAATCACAGTGTGGAACTGCAATTACCACACAGCAGGCTGCATGCAATTACTAAATGGTGGGCACCAATTGGTGCAGAGGCCATCACATGCACATGTGCAGATACCTACAAAAGCAGCCTGTACTTGCTGTCCACACTTGCAATAATATCATTGCAGCAACCGGAGAGAGAGAGAGAGCAAGCGAGAGAGACAAACAGACAGACAGACAGACAAACAATCAAACAAACAAACAAACAAACAAACAGAGGCAGTTGGAGACCAACCCAATAAATAACAACAAACAGAGGCAGTTGGAGAGACCAACCCAAAACAAAAAAAACAGAGGCGATTGGAGACACCAACCAACCAAAACAAAAAAAAAACAGAGGCAGTGGAAAACACCAACCTAAACAAATAAAAAAAAATATCAACAGGTACAACAGACTGAGGAGAGAAATACAAAAGTAAGGTATGTAACAGATGTATTTGCTGGCATCCGAATGATGTGTCTGAAGGGTACTCTACATTCTGTGAACACTCCTTATGTGGTAGCAGTCTGTATCTATATGTATATGCAGATGTGCATAGGACAAGGGACATACTGCAACTGTTAGGGAAGGCTGGACATATATATGCATTTGGAAGTTGCTATGTGCACATATCTATGTAGGTTGTAGTGTGTGGCATTGAAAACAGCAAGCAGTGCAGGTATATGTCATGTGGTGGTTAAATGCTGTGGGACTGAGTTACAGCCAGTAAGGTCTGCTACGGCTATATGGCCTGAGGACAGCGAAATGCATTCTGCACAACACTGTGCAATATTATTACATAATTGTATGTCTCACAACTGTTCCATAATTGATATTCCCACCAAGAAAGGTGGGCAGTATATGTGCATATATGTGCATGCATATGTACAGCAGTGGCTGTTTACAAGTATGTATATATATATATATATATATATATATATATATATATATATGTGTGTATATATATATATATATATATATATATATATATATATATATATATATATATATATAACATTGAAATACTGAAATGTCGATATATACATATATAGTATAGTATAGTATATACTGATTTCAGGATTATAAAGTTAATCCATATATATATATATATATATATATATATATATATATATATATATATATATATATATATATATATATATGCATATATATAGATATATACATATATAGATATATATAGATATGTAGATATATAGATATATACATATATAAATATATATATAGATATATGAATATATACATATATAGATATATATAGAGATGCATATATATATACAGATATATATGGATATCTATATATATATATATATATATATATATATATATATATATAGATATATATATATGTATATATATATATATATATATATATATATATATATATATATATATATATATATATATATATATATATATATATATATATATAGATATGTATATATAGATTGATATATAAATATATATGTATATAAATATATATATATATATATATATATATATATATATATATATATATATATATATATATATATATATATATATACACATAGTGAGAGAGGGAGACACAGGGCCAGATGTATTGCAACAGGTGCCTGGTGACCAAAGCATGGACTGAACACCAGTGTTGATACTGCAGTGCCATACACCATTCCAAAACACTTTACCAACTAACTACCAAATAGGTGGTTGCCTGACTAACACTGAAGGTTTCAGAAGGGAACATGGGACACAGGTGGACAGTAGCCTCCCCTTTGATATTCACAGTGCCACACTAGTCTTGTAATCTGTCGATGTGGTATGTGTCATCACAAACAATGTGTCATGTATGGAAATATAGGTCAGTGTTCCCCTGTACTCATCACAATGCCCCATGTGGTATGTACCTCACATGACAACTACAGCAAGTGGAAAGGCCACAGACATACCTCCCAAAGGGTAATACTGCCCTGAAACACATACCCTATGCAGACTGACTCACATAACCACAGCTACAGTGCGTTGCATACTGGCCACCCAGAGGTTACCTCTGCCAAGCATACAGAGGTATGCCACACCCATAGCAGTCAGACAGCCACCATGTCAACACCTCACAATCCCACCGGGATACACGGCCTAGGTCCCTAATCCCCGCAACCTCACTAAATAGCACATGCTGGAGGGATAGGCTCCTATTGGCAAATATGCCATACTCTGGAGTAAACCACCCAGCATGAACAAACAAGGCTCCTCAGTAGCAGATAT
Source organism: Protopterus annectens (assembly GCF_019279795.1). Classification (NCBI taxonomy): domain Eukaryota; kingdom Metazoa; phylum Chordata; order Ceratodontiformes; family Protopteridae; genus Protopterus; species Protopterus annectens. Next base: position 846,879,208 of record NC_056735.1, on the reverse strand, counting down.
CAGACATACCCCTGATGATTGTCTGGGGGATAGGTAACATGTCCTGGGAATCACCTCTGTGTATCAGGTTGACAGGATGAAGTGAAATCTAATTACATGTGTGTCAAAGGACAGGGTAGCATATGGCTAGGCTGCTGTAGGCCCCAGGGACAATAGCGTATTACCTACTTATGACACAATGCACACAGACATGTACACAGTGCAATACCTGCTATGTGAGGTGGAATGAGTGTGACAGTTAATGTGTGCAAGGTCTGTGATGGTGTTATAGCTAAGTGTGAGGTTGTTTCTGTCATGGTCATTTGTGTCCTAAGTGTGAGGCCAGAGAAAGATGTGTCAGTTATTGGGATGCAGACATAGTAGGATGGTATATATTGTGACATGGTTCCTTGTGTATGACTGTGGTGTCCCATCATAGGCTGAAGCAATACATGTGTGCTCAGTAAGTGGTACTGCTTGTGAATCCAGCCGACATTTGAACTGTTGTACCACCTGAAGCTGTAGGCCTACACAGCACAGTATTGTGTATGTTCACATTCCCTGGTAACACTGTCTTGTGTGTTTCCTGTAGTCTGCACAGATTACATTCCTCAGGCATAGGTATCTGTAAGTAGGGGCACACAGTACTGTAAGGTACATAGCAAATGCTCATCTGTGTCAGCATACATTTGTGTGTTGTATGAATGTCTGATGTGTGTGTAATGATGCCTGTACCATGTCTGCAATCACATGTGTGATGCAGGGTTTGCGTGTGCACCTAGCAATATGTATACTCTGTTACAGCAGTATGCCAGCTATATTAACAACTGTGCACATATGTTAGGTAGGGGTATGGCATCAACGGTTAGGGTGGGTTACTGGTTATACTGTAACTGTACTTCACATTCATTGCAATGGATGACATATTTTTGCATGCATTAGCTTGATATGTACCCCCTGGCAAGGCTGTGCATTGGATCTCAAACAGTGAGCCGAGTACTGGTGTATACTGGTGTGTCGGAGTGTGGCAGGCACTGTCAGCCATTTGTGGGCTGAGCACTGATATGTGGTATTGAATGTGTGTATCCTCTGACAGATGAACAGATGCTATATATGGCAGTTAACTGATATCTGTACTGTATAATGTTAAGTGTGCCACATGACTTGCTCACACATATTGTTTACTTGTCTTCCAGGATTATGGCTCATCACAGGAATACCTGCTACACAGCTGCAGAGGAACAGGAAATCCACCACAGCCTGGTTCAGCACTATACCCTGCTGTTTTCCAGGGCCAGCCAGCACCAACAGGAGCGTACTGCACTGTGGCAAGAACTTGTTCGACGGATAAATGACATAGGCATGCATAACCAGACATATAAGCAGGTACATCATCACTGCAGTGATTTAATTAGACATGTCCAGTGGCATGTGTCTGATATCCACGGACAACAGCTTGCCACAGGTGGTGGGGTGGCCATACATTCCCCCCTCACCAGAGTGGAGGAACTGCTGCTAAGTGTGGTGGCTCCTGGCCTACAGCAACAACAACATCACACATGTATCATCATGGAGGCCGGAGCCACCCAGCATGGTGACATGGAGCATGCAGGTAACATGCCCTAGCTGTAGACTACTGTTACCTGTATTGTTAGATTATGCATGTGTGCAATTTGTACTGTGTTTAGCAGTTGTGCTGCCTATTGTGTGCAATACTGATAATTTGAATAGTATCTGTACACCTATGCCTGTTGTTCTACTGTAGTTTAACACACTCACAGTAGTAATGCCACAGTTATGGCCACTGACAAACTGTGTCATATTCTTGCAGGTCCCTTTGGTGTGACAGCAGGGCAGACGTTACATGCTGGTGAGTGTGTTAACACTTTAAACTTGGTATCGAACTGTGCATGTCATAGGTGAGGTGTAGGCCATGTACACATAACACACCTACGCATAATGCATGCTGTGCATGTTTGCTGTGAGATGTGAAACATCTCAGTAATGTCAGTAGCTGCCTCAATCACATGCAATGCACATAGCATCAGACACAAATGTGGCAACACTGTACTGCACATTGGATAGGCATAGTTGACACACATGTACACAACATAACACGTTTGTCATACACAGTACACCTCAACATGCTACACATAGTGTAACCGGACACCCGCTGCCAGTTCACACTTCAGTATCCCACATGTCATCCACACACCACACATAATATACTTGAGGGGTAGGGCCCTAGCATGGGGCTGTGCAACACTCCTCAACACATAACACAGTCATGTTAGGCAATGCTCCCTATTGGACACCTCACACACCCTTGTGCAACGTGGCTGTGTAATTGTGAACTTAGCCACGGCACTGCGGTTCAAGTACAGGATGCTAGGCGGTGGTCTAGCACACTTTAGTGGCCTTGAGTTACCACATGATGCATGATGATGATGGCTAATGGTACTACACCCCATACTGTTACAATGGCCATGTCCAGGATTGGTATCCCATCACGTATACATGCACCACTCATCCCGTGTGTGTACATAGCATGCATGTGCTACACCTGTGTCCACAATTATCTGCTACAGACACAGACACTGCAATCAGACATGGAAATCCATGTGACACACAGATAACACATGCAGCCATGGTATGTATACCTGTGTGTGATGGTGCACAGGACATTGCAGAGCTTATAATATTTGCACAGAAATGTTGTGTCCTTATACACATTGTGTTTCAGGGTGTAGGCAATCACTGAACATGTACACACATACACCACAGCCATGTACACTGTCATTAACTATGGCTGTCTACACTCACACTGCATGGACTTGATCAATACTTATTCTGCATGCTGACACATGTGTGTGACTGTTTGCATTGTGATACTGTCACCCACCTTCAACCAGTTTTGAGTATGATTTGGATTTCTGTTGGTGTGTATCTACTGTAGTGAGGAGTGTGCATGTGTTTCTGTGTGCATGTGTTCCTATGTTCCTGTCTTCCTGTGTTCCTGTCTTCCTGTGTTCCTGTGTGCCTGTGTGCCTATGTTCATGTGTGCATGTGTTCATGTGTGCATGTGTGCATGTGTGCATGTGCAGACCGTAACGTGTGTTTCCTGTCTTCCTCTCACATGTGCTGAGGTAGGGCTTGGCGAAAGCAGCAGGCGACCTGAAGCCACTGCCATGGATAGTGGTGATGATGACACATGTATTTTGGCACAGGGAGATTTGACAGTGTCTGTCGTTGGTTCACCAATCGACAGTACACAGCGTTCAACCCCATCTATGCGCACACTCATACTGCCATTACATCCCTCACCACCAATGGCCATAGGGGAGGGACATCATACAGTTTATATTGACCAGGAGAGTGTGGAACCCATGGCACATGCATCCCCTCACAGCAGCCATAGCCATAGACCCGGAATGGTAACACATAGGTGGAGGTCCAGGGGTTCTCGGGGGAGCACCACTGGACGTATTGCCCCTGGCAGGCATGCCCTCACAGGTGTTACGATGACCACTATGTTCCGGGCTGTAATGCAGGCTCAGGCACGTATGGAACGGTACACCAGGCAGGGACTTAGGGCACAGAGGGCACATAACACCGCTATCAATGACAGCATCCGTGACCTTGCCGGTGCCATCTGGACATACACTGAGGTCATTGATAGATGTTGGGGGGAGACAATAGATGCCCTCCACAACATGTCTTCCTCAAGCCAGGACCATGCGGGATGGTTGCGACATCGATGCAGATGCATGCTAGCAACAGCAACAGCTGGCAGTGGTCGTGGATGGCCCACAGCTCACGGCCGCTCCTATAGTGGCAGTACCAGCCCCAGCAATGCTGGGGCTGGTCTGTCCATTGTCCGTCCCAGTAGACCATGTGCACGTGGCTCTGGCCAGTCCCAGCAGGGACATGGGTCCAGTCATCATACCTCTGCCTCTGATGACAGTACCCAGTCAGGGTTGGTACCCGATACTGTCCGTAGCACCCCTGCCAGGCACAGGTACTGTGTCCATGGCCGGAGACAATGATCTGCACAGCCAAGCAGGTACAGTCTGTGGCTGTCCCACAAACCACCATATATGGCAGCCACATGGTGGATCTGTGTGCATGCAGGCACACACACATTAAGCAAACAACTAGGTCTCACACACACACACACACACACACACACACACACACACACACACACACACACACACACATTACATCAACATTGGCCCATGCTCTACTGTTGTCCCTCACACACACACACACACACACACACACACACACACACACACACACACACAGACATGTCGATTGGATGGGTCAATGTCAGGCTCTGGCAAACAACAAAACGTCCTGTGCATATGATGATACCTGTGCCGCCTCCTGTCATCTGAATTATTGATGGAGGGACAGGCTAACATGGTGCTGATACACAGGGTGACACTATAGCAGTGTAGCAATAATAGAAAGTTGTCAAGAAGGAAGTGTAACTACATCCTTGTAGGTATATCTGAGCAGACATTATGCATCAAAGCTCTGATTGTCAATGTAGCATTGTTTACACCACTGTTAGGTCTGAGTATGTATTATCCACCCATGTGCCACTTGGCTGATGTGTGATGTATTGCCAGCATGTGTTAGCGAGTGAACAGTATGTGTGTGATGTGTTCAGTACAGATTAGCAAGTGTACATCTGTGAACATGGTGGGTGTGCACTGTCTGGATGTACGTGCATAGTGGCCACATGGGACATGTGGCATACCCTGTCGTACACATTATTAACATCCCATTGCATCTTTCAATGGCCAATATGCATTCTACTACAGTTATGTACTAACATGAGTAGACGTGTGTATGACATGGGTTGACACTATGCTGTGGGTGATACTGTTAATATCAGTCAATGATTTGCAGTCTGGTAGTATACACAACCTCAACAGCATGACTATAAGCAATCACTGGATGATGTCCTGACAAATGACACACAGTAGTAAGGAACCCAGTATCAATTGGATCCTTCCAGTGCTACACTATAACACTAACCAGTGGTGATGACCACCACCCATTACTGTGACCACACCTGTGTGTCATATAGCCCCCTTAGGTACATGCAGACACACTAAGGATGTGTCCATTCAAATCTGGAAATGCATGGAATGGCCTACAATGCATTCCCTGGATGGGACGCATATCCTACACAAGGGTATCATACAGACAGATACCTGTTGTGTGATACATGCTGTATAGCAGTAAGCGGACTATGGCATAGTCATCCTCATGTACTAAACATACTATCCCATCAGTACCACACCGGTGATAGCCCTCAACATGTATGTCAGGTACCATTGTGTACATACAGACCCCTGTTATGTCATGTATCCCTTGGTATCCACATATCCATAGGTATTGTGGAGTCCCAAGGTGTATCACAGACATTAGAGGCCTGAATGCATATCCACAAGGCAGTCGTACACCTATAAAGACTGTCCATTCTTGGCAGACTTTGTTGTGTATGACCATGTCTGACATGTACCCCAGGCATATACCCTCACTCATACTACTCTTAAATAACTGTCATGGGTGTGTGTGCCACAGATGACCTTGGCCACAGAACACGACAGTGGACGGCCTTGTCACATACATACATATGTGACTTACGATCTGAGTAGCAGCGGCACAACCTGTCAATGGAAACAAATGTATTCATGTAGTATGCAGGCTTCACACCTATGTACTGATTGAGGGGACATGTGCACATATATATTTGCCACGCAGATACTTGATGTCTGTAATGCAAAAACTGTTGTCATTATACTATGTCATACCATTATAAAAGCAAAACCCACACCGTGTTGACCAACAGTGACACACACGCAGTCAGCATTTGCAGGATTCAAGCCCCTACCTAATTATGTTATGATACTAGAGAGTGACGCATTAACATGGCATGCTATTTGCTTTACTGGCTGGTTTGCCTTCTCCTGCTGTATTTGTAGGATGGTGACATCATCAGACTTTTGAAAGAGGAATGTACCTCTTTTAGTGTGTTTTCACAGTCTCCAAAAAGGGCACTCTTTTCAAAGACAATTGCACACATACACACACTCACAGTTTGCAGGATTCAAACCCCTACCTAACTATGTTATGATACTAGAGAGAGATGCATTAACATGATGCGCTATTTGCTTTATTGGCTGTTTTTTCTTCTCCTGCTCTATTTTTAGGATGGTGACATCATCAGACTTTCGAAAGAGGAATGTACCTCTTTTAGTGTGTTTTCACAGTCTCCAAAAAGGGCACTCCTTTCAAAGACAATTACACACATACATACGCACACACACTCACTGTTCGCAGGATTTAAACCCCTACCTAACTATGTTATGATACTAAAGAGAGACACATTAACACGGCGCACTATTTGCTTTACTGGCTGGTTTCCCTTCTCCTGCTGTATTTGTAGGATGGTGACATCATCAGACTTTCCAAAGAGGAATGTACCTCTTTTAGTGTGTTTTCACAGTCTCCAAAAAGGGCACTCTTTTCAAAGACAATTGCATACATACATACACACACACCCACTGTTTGCAGGATTCAAATCCCTACCTAACTATGTCATGATATTAGAGAGAGACGCACTAACATGGTGTGCTATTTGCTTTATTGGCTGGTTTCTCTTCACCTGCTGTATTTGTAGGATGGTGACATCATCAGACTTTCGAAAGAGGAATGCACCTCTTTTAGTGTGCTTTCACAGTCTCCAAAAAGGCACTCCTTTCAAAGGCAATTGTACACATACACTGTTTGTAGGATTCAAACCCCCTAACTATGCTATGATACTAAAAAGAGACGCATTAATACGGTGCACTATTTGTTTTATTGGCTGATTTCCCTTCTTCTGCTGTATTTGTAGGATGGTGACATCATCAGACTTTTGAAAGAGGAATGTACCTCTTTTAGTGTGTTTTCACAGTCTCCAAAAAGGGCACTCTTTTCAAAGACAATTGCATACATACACACACTCACAGTTTGCAGGATTCAAACCCCTACCTAACTATGTTATGATACTAGAGAGAGATGCGTTAACACGATGCGCTATTTGCTTTATTGGCTGTTTTTTCTTCTCCTGCTGTATTTGTAGGATGGTGACATCCTCAGACTTTCGAAAGAGGAATGTACCTCTTTTAGTGTGCTTTCAGTCTCCAAAAAGGCACTCCTTTCAAAGGCAATTGTACACATACACTGTTTGTAGGATTCAAACCCCCTAACTATGTTATGATACTAAAAAGAGACGCATTAATACGGCACACTATTTGTTTTATTGGTTGATTTCCCTTCTTCTGCTGTATTTGTAGGATGGTGACATCATCAGACTTTCCAAAGAGGAATGTACCTCTTTTAGTTTGTTTTCACAGTCTCCAAAAAGGGCACTCCTTTCAAAGACAATTACACACACACAGTTTGCAGGATTCAAACCCCTACCTAACTATGTTATGATACTGGAAAGCAACGCATTAAGACGGCGTGCTATTTCGTTGCTGGCTGACTTCCCTTCTCCCGCTGTATTTGTAGGATGGTGACATCATCAGACTGGACATGGTGATGTGTGTACACTTTGTTTTATGCCATTCCAGGAATGGTCCATGTGGGTCAGCAGGTGTCAACAGCTTGAACATGACCTCAGAATCCTTACCTTGTGTGATCTATCTGTGGACACATTGACATTCTGTCATATGTCAACACATATGTATGCACAGCTTCTTAGTTTTGTGGATACTACGTGTCTGGGATGTTGATAAAGGGCTATTCAAAGTCTATGTGACACATGTGTAGATATGTTCATTGATGTATGTCCTGGGTGGCTGCCTTGCAACCAGTCTAGCATGTTTGGGAACCATGTTCTGCACATGAACATACCACAGTTTGTAGGGTTGTGTGTGTGTCAGCTTCCGATAGCTCTGTTTATGACTGCAACCATGATGTACTCCATGACCTTGCAGATCAAACCTCATAGGCGTACTGGACTTGACTTCACATGTTGTGTTGTGCACCAACACTTGTGGGGAGTGCCATATGTTGCTGTGACACATTCAACAGTTCTATATCCTGTGTAGGGGGTGTGGCTCAGCTGTCTGTTCAGGTGCATGATCTGTTTGTTCTGTAGTTTGTGCATGACACATATTGGGACTCAATGTATTGCACCTGCTGCCATGCTTTTGGCAGTGGGGGTAGCTGCTCATTCATTCTACATGTGATATCTCCTGGTATGATGATGTGGACTGTTGTCAGTGGGGGATGGGTATGTACATATGGGCCTGTCTGTCATGATGTCAGCATTGGCACTCAGGTACAGTTTGCCCAAACTCAGGACATATATGGGTGTACATTGATATTTATGACATAGCTGAAGGAGGTGTCATGATTCAGTCTGGACTCCTTCTCAGCTCCTCTTTACAAAACACTAACGAACATGAGCACTAATACCTGTTATTCTCTTTTACATGCTTAACACTCTACTGATCCTTTTTTATCAGGCTACAGAGTATGTCATGATAATATTCTCGCATGTCCAGGGGCCGGTTTTGTGTGTACTCTTCAGTCCAGCTGTTGGATATTGTGATATTGACACAATGTCACATCTGCCTCATGTACACTGACAACCCTCTCCTCCTCCCAACAAACTCAGATATATGTGTGAGATGCACCTATATAGACATACAGGGAGCTGAACTCTGTCGACCCATGACTGGCACAGTCTATCAGGTGGTGAAGGTAACCACACACACCACATATCAGTCTAACATATCCTCTAGCAACAGCACTCAAACCACATTAGCACACATTGACATACTCGTATGCTGTAAATGAACTCTACCTAAGCAGCAGAGACCTCCAAATCAGACACACACACACACACCTGCTACCCCACTACAATACCCACATATCACAAAGTTCACAATGTCAGTGTGCCACACAGTCACTGCTCTTCGGGCTACACAACACACCTAATACACTTGTAATAGGCAACACTTATGTTCAGACACAATGATGTACCACTCACCAGCCCTGACAAGGGAATAGTCACTTTGGGCTGTCTGTTGGGTGCCAGGATCTGCCGCATAACACAGGCAGTCAGGTCACTCCAAAGCAAGTACATGACTGGCACCATCATTGTCCATGCTGGTGTGTGTAACCTCAGACCACATGACATGATACATGGAGGTACACTCTGATCATGTAGCCCAGACCAGTATGACCCTGACCTTGTCTAGCATCTTACACCCGCCAATTATGATGTCACAGTATACAGACACACATATCATATTTAACAGTTGGCTAACAAATTTGTTTCATTCATAGGGGATACGGTGTCTGTCAGCATATGGTGACATGCTCAACATGCCATGTAGCTTCACTATGTACAGCTTGCACCTGTCACCCTTGGACTTTGGTATGCTGGCTAAGGCTCTTGCTACCACCATAGTGCCTTTTGTAAGCAGGGCTTAGAAGACAAACCCACCTCCATAGACATTACAGGTTAAATGATACTAAGGGCAATGCTGCTCAACAACAGTTGTGTTACCCTCATATCGTGGCCACTCAGGACTCTCCTCAGTATGGAGGAGAGCAATATCTGTGCACTGACAGATGCCTGGTTCAGGCTCGCTTATGCGCACCAGCACTACCAGGTTATGTTTCATACCATGCTGTCTGACAACAAGACTTGGAACAGACAACACAACTAGGGGGAGTATCCTTATACATCACAGTTACACACACCTCCGGGTTAGTGGCACTGCACAAAGCATCACAGACCATACATATACAACTACCATTGTACAATACTGCCTTTCAGTTTGTTGCGTGTTACAGAACACACTCACAAACTCAGGAACCACACTCGGCTTTCGTGGGAACTATGGAGAATATGAAGGTCTCCACAAACACCATTATATTGTGTGACTTCATATAAACAAATATTGACTGGGGATACTACTCAAGCCCTGACTACCTCACCCAACAGTCACTACAATTTGTGTACTCATATGCTTTGGCACAACTAGTCAGCACAGCCACAAGGGGGAATACATATTGGACCTGCTCATTACCAACATGGGGACTCTATGTTCCACACCAGCAATATACCCCTCATTGGTAAGGTCAGAACATACATGTATCTCACTGGGCATACATATACCCTCCACACACCCATCTTGGGTAATCTTGGTGAACTTGTCATGAGCCAACATCTCACTTCACCAAAGCAGGGTGGTATCCTTCAGGGATCCTGAGACAGTGGCATATACGGCTCACACTGCTGCATCCTTTACATGCACATTCTATGGACACCTAGTGGACTGCATGGATTGTGCTATCCCAAATAACAACAGGACCCACTACTACAATGACAGGGGACCTGTCTGGTAGACCCCAGCCATTAATAAGCTGTACAATGTCAGGAGGATGCTACTACATGATAGAGCACAATCCCAGACTGGGAAGGCATCTGTGATCTGTACTAGCAGACAGCTACACTCACTCATGGACTTTTCTAAGGGCTGCTTCTACCGGACAATTGCAACTGACACGTAGGACTATCACACGGCCTTCTTCGGTTATGTCAGGATCCTGGGTGGACACTCACTGATATGCTGTGGGTTACTGCATACTGACTAAACCTACTCTGAACCCACTGGCATTGCCTACATCCTGGCAAACAGGTTCAGTGCAGATGTCTCCCACCCATCCCCCCTAAGGAGCAACTATCCATCCCAACAGAGTATAACCTCCCTGACATCACACAGTAACAGGTGAGTGCTGCCCTCCCCACAGCGTACATCACAGTATCAATGTGACCAGATGGTGTCCCAGCCTGCATCCTACACGAGCATCATGACAAACACAACCCTCACATCACATCACTGTTCAATATCGGAGTTACCACAGGATATGTACCCAAGGAATGGCATACTGTGACAGTGGTCCCGCTCCACAAAGTTGGTGCCACAACGGACCACAGACAATATTGCCCTATAAACCTATGTAGCCTGTTCTGCAAAGCTATGGAGCATATTGTCATAGGACTCCTACACATAGACATCGGGAACCTACAGACACTGTGTCCTAGACATTTCAGCATTGTTGTGGGCAGATCTTGCCTCTAGAACCTGTTTGTATTCTTTAAATGGCTAACAGGTCCATCAACATAGGGACAGCTGTCCACGCAGCCTACCTGTACCTTGCAAAAACCTTCAACACAATAATCCAGTAGGCCATTATGCATAGGCTCACCAGCATCAATATGGACACATGTCTCACACAATGGATTGATACCTAGATCAGGGATAGCACCCACATGGTCAGAATTGCAGGTGCCATGTCTGACTATACACCAGTTACACATGGCATCCCACACGGCTTGGTCCTGGGATCTCTCTTGTTCAGTATATATTTGTCTTACGTACAGGCTACCACAGCGGGTATATTGCTGAGCATGTTTGCACTTGACTGCAAACTGGGTGCCATGATCAACTCTCCAGCTGCCACATGCATACTCAATCAGGGTCTCACAGAGATGGATGACTGGTGCCTGAGCCATGGCCTACAGCTAAATGCCATTAGTTGCATAGTCATCCCCTTTGGGAGTAACAACATGCCCACACATTACCACATAGGTAGTACTCCATTACATACGGTAGGAGTTGTTAGGGGTTTCCGGACATGACTTGTTCATACTGTCACCTTTAACATTGATGTTGCCAGAGTGGTTGGATACACCTTCTATGAGGGCCACCTTATCCCATATGGTTTCACATCTAGATCGAGTGATGTCATTGTGCCCCTATACTCATCACATCCATGCTTGGTTACAATGCCACATTTGGGGTGTACCTTACCTGACACCTGCAGCAACTGTACTGGCCATGGAAGGTCCTCACCAGGCAGATCTAGGGACTCACACAGATGCCCTGCATAGTTCAGATGCAGTAACTCCAGCTCTACTCAGTCGCTTACCACCTACACAGATATGATGTGTGCCTGTTGTTTACAGATATACCCAAACCAGACTTACTGGACATGCTCCACCTCAGGATATCCAACTCCCTTGGAGCTACACACTCCAGGGACGTATACCTCAGCACAGATGTTAATAGGACATTGTGGAGGGACAGATTCTTATCCCAGGGGCTCCACTCACTACAGAATGTTATCCCAGTTTCACATAGGCAGAGCCACCCACTGACCACTTACTGGAGACATCTTGATGACTGTATGGGTGATTGTATATTTACCCCTGGAATATCTTCTGTGTTCCTGCTAGACAGAGGCATACTAGCCTAAATGTACATGGGCTATCTTGTGTGACCTACTATTCCCACACACAGTGTAGTAATCTGACAGGGTTGCAGATGCCAAACACACTCTGGCTAGGCTTGTACATGCCCTAGGGCAGATAGCCTAGTATCGACCTCTGAACCTATGCTAATGTTCATGATGCACAATGTTTATTGCTGATACTGTTTGCAGGTCTTTATCATCTTTGCTTTACCAGTTTCCATGAACAACTTCGGTATCTGCAGAACATATTTGATTATGACAGGGTTCCACTATATTATAGATGTGTCTGTTGTCATATAACTGTGTGCACAGGGCGGATTGCTGTATAGTGACAGGTTCCTGGGTTAACACATGCAGCTGCCAGATATGCGTGGCCCACTGCTGTACTCAGACATGGCCTAAGTGTGTGAGCATGCCCAGTTCTGCCATTCCATGTTTTGTTGCCTGACATTTGTCTCATTTATGTGTGAGCATGCCCAGTGTGACTCTTCAGTATGTTGCTGTCTGAGGTTCACTACATTTGCTGATGTGTGCGAACATGAACAATATTGACATTTATACTGTGTGTGTTGGAAGTCAGGTTCTGTTCTCACTGCAGGACTCACCTTTGTGTCATAACTCAACAAGGATTATGCTGTGCCTGCAGGGTTTCTATGGAATACTTTGCATAGACTTATCAACATTCCATCATACAGGTGGACCACTGCAATACTGCCATGGCTTAGTGGTTCAGTACTTTGGCTATAGTGCACAGTATTCTGGGTTCGAGGCCCATCACTGCTTTATATTTTCATACTGAGCAGACCAGACTGCTTAAGGGCCTGTTAAGCAAATATGAGCATGTTGGTTTTTGTTCAGCTATGCCCTGCTTAGACCAGGCTTGTCCGACATTGCTCAGTATTAACCACCATTGCTGGACGTTGGCCAATATTAATGAACGTTGACCACAGTTGTGCTAGTTGGTGTGTGCAATTTTGTTTGCATAAACTACATGGTGGTAATTGCTGTTTAGCACTGCTTTATACTGCTTAACACATGGCATTCATGCCTTAGGTGGTGCTGCAGGGCTGCTTATGTCAGATGCACATACTACACTCCATGCACATGTTTGGAAGTGTATGTGCTATGCATTGCCTCTTTGCCAAGGCCAGAGCATACTGGGCACGCCTCCTTCTGCCTACTGGGGCAGGCTCAGGTTGTTCCTCCTCCGAGTCACGCTCTGCCTGTGATGGCCTTGGCAATGGTGGGGGGCTGTTTGGCCCAGGCCTATGCTGGTCCTGCTGCAGCTGTTTTCACACGATCATGTTTTGTAGCATAGCACATACCATGACAATTTGGGTACATGTAGTTGGTGAGTACTGCAAGGCTCTACCAGATGTGCCAGGCACCGGAACCGTGACTTGAGCAGCCCAAACACATGCTCTATTACATTATGTGTTTGTGCGTGTGCCTCATTATGGCGTTCCTGTTCAGGTGGGTGTGCATTTCTGATGGGTGTCATCAGCCATGGCTCCAGTGCATAGCCAGCATCCTCCACTAGGTGACCATGTGGGATGTCCCCATTGGCAAATGTCTGGTACAGCTGCGTCAGATGCCAGATATGGGAATCATGGTAGCTTCCAGGGAAGCCTGCATACACATTCAGTATTATGCCCTGGGCATCACACATGACCTGGCAGTTGATGGAGGGGAAGCCCTTGCGGTTGAAGTAGACCCTACCCCGCTCACCGGCTGGTGCTTTGATGAGTATGTGCGTGCAGTCTATTGCACCCACTAACTCAGGGTATTCAGCTATTTGCTGGAAGAGATGCATATTGCTGGCCAATACCTCACAGGAATTGGGGAAATATACATGATCACTGACATGTGCTGACATGGCTTCCAGGAACTGGTGTAGTACCCTGGATGCTGATGCCTGTGATATCCCCATCATATCACCAGTTGGTCTCTGGGAGGTACCTGTTGCTAATATTCTTAGGCCAACACATAGCTTGGTTTCCATTGGGATGGGTTCCCCTCTGTTGGTTGTGTGTGTGAGGCATGGCCTGCACAGCTCAACAATTTGCTGCAGGAGGTCTCTGTCCACTCTATAGCGCTCCACTATCTCCAGCTCATGTAGCCCTTGGTAGGTTACCCTGGGCCTGTATACTCTTCTCCGTCTCCTCACTGTTGGTTGTCCAGCAGCATTCCCATTGTCACCACCCTCAGCATGTTGCATCTGTTGCCTTATAACAGCAATGGCAGCCCCTAACATTTCTTTGTCTCAGTAAAGCTTTTTCAGTTTTCACTTCTATTAGCTTACTGCAGTGTCTGTTGTGAGAAACATAATGGACTGTTGTTGGCAGAGTTTTAAGTGCTAGGCTGGGCTGGGCTAGTGTACTGCCTGTGTAATTGCCTGATTCTGATTGTTTTCACCTGCTAGCTCTGCTAGTACTCCCTGGTAGCTTACTACTATTTGTTGTGCTTCCTTTTTCCTTTCTGTTTCCTCAGGGGGGGAAGCACCATGCACACAAGTGCAAACACGCGCACAGCAGCTCACTCGTGTGCACACATGCTTACACGGACTTAATCTTGCTTATTCGGGTTAAAACGCACGCACACCAGCGCGAACACGCTTACAACTCTTTAAACAGCCTTATACATGCTTACTGCAGCTTAAACGCACACACTCACGCTTACACATGCGCACTCTGTCTTACTCGGGTTTACAGGCGCGCATATGTGCTCATGCACGCTCAGCAAGAAACTTTGGTGTTATCCACGGCATACACCTTCCATTTCTTGTCTTTCCCTAGCCTACCTGTTGACACACCTCTTTCCATGATGTCTAGATGACAGCGGACACATGCCACTCTGCTCCAATGAGCTTTACTTCTTTCATACATACCCCCCTCGTGATGTCACCTATCTTCTTCTCTGTTACTCCCCATATCCTACTCCTACACTCCACTGACTGTGCTCATTTGCTATGTAAACTAGCGATTCACTATCCTAACACTCATTTACATAGGATTGCCTACTAATGCTTGGTTACATGTCTTAGACTGAGCTTCCCCCCTTAGCAACCTCTACTTGGTGGCCATGTTGTCTTCAGCCTGCCATTCCCTTGCATTATACATTAACAATTTCAATAAAATCCACATTTGTGGGTTTTAATTTTTAGTATTCTGGGTTTTAGAGAGCAGCCCGTTTGTGCGGCACTGTACTACGCTTAAACATCGGAAATCGGCGAAAAAAATTTTTTTTTTATTTTAATTTTGCATCAGGGAACATTTCCAATGGCCGTATATTTGGCCATTGGCATGCTTATTGCACTGGATGCAACCTTTATTTGGAGCTGTCACGGCTCCGTTTTGCTATTTGCAGAACGATACTCAGTTGTCAACTGAGTACATTTCTGCAAATAACACTGCTCTTACTCGGACAGGTTCGGGTTTCCTGAATCGCAAATCTACCTCATTTGCATGCCTTTCGCCTGCAATTGAGGTGATTTGCATATCCTGGCCCTGTCCGTGTAAGAGCCATTTTAGGAGCTCTCTTACACGCCCCTACAGGCTGTTCCTGGATCGCTCGTCGGACATGATGGCTGTGTGGAGTCTTACTCTACTCTTAGACTCCGTGCAAGCCATCATGAATCCGGCCCGTTCTGTTTTACTGGCTTATTTATTTTTGTTTTAAGTACAGTATTATTTTTTTTACATATTTTTAATATAAAATAGTTCCTCCGCCTAATGTTTTAAACTTGCTGTAGTATATGCTAATGGTGTTGGAGGAAACATTTTACATCAAAAATACATAAAATAAATAATATAGTGCTTAAAAATAAATAAGTAAAACAACAATTTTGCATAGAGCTCATTATCTCTCTCTCTCTCTCTCATACACACATACACAGTCTTTTCTGCTTTCCGACACACATACATATACACACACAGTCTTCTCTGCATTTATGCACACATTCACCCACACAAGATCAATCTCACTCTCTTTCTCAGTCTCTCACAGACACAGTCTCCGCTGCTTTCATACAGGCATTCAGTCACCCAAAATTGCTCTCACTCTTGCTCTCGATCTCTTATAAACACAGTCTCCTCTGCTATCAAACATGCATTCACACACACAAGATCGCTCTTCCTCTCTCTTGATCTCTCACACATACATACAGTGTCCTCTGCATTCATACATGCATTCAGTGACACACAGTCACTCACTTGATGAAGAAAGTGGTATCCCTGCAAACTCTGCTCTTTCTCTCCAACTCTCTCAGTCTCTCTCACACACACACACACACACACACACACACACACACACACACACACACACACACACACACACACATATACACACACAGTCTCTCTTTCTCTCTCTCTCTTTTTTTACATTTTACACTCGATGAACAGCAGAACCGCTGCTTATCGAGCATAAAATAATGGCGACAGTTATTTTTTTTCCAGTTCGAGCTCCACGGCAGCTTGATATGCTTCCATGAAATGATGGACTCATTTTTCACTGGGCATTACTTGTATATTAATACACTGCTGGAGAATGCTTGTTCTCCAATCAGTGTAGTGATGTACAGGTTGCTCATTTTCTAAACAAGATATATCACCTGTCACTTGATCAATACCCATAAAAAATAAAGGTAGCACTTTTATGTTCCTAACACTATGTACACTCCTGTGTGTTAAAGTATATACACACACACACACACACACACACACACACACACACACACACACACACACACACACACACACACACACACACACACACACACACACACACACACACACACACACACACATACACACACAGTCTCTCTTTCTCTCTCTCTTTTTTTACACCTCGATGAACAGCAGAACCGCTGCTTATCGAGCATCAAATAATGGTGACAGTTATTTTTTTTCCAGTTCGAGCTCCACGGCAGCTTGATATGCTGCCATGAAATGACGGACTCATTTTTCACTGGGCATTACTTGTATATTAATACAGTGCTTGTTCTCCAGTCAGTGTAGTGATGTACAGATTGCTCATTTCCTAAACAAGATATATCACCTGTCACTTGATCAATACCCATAAAAAATAAAGGTAGCACTTTTATGTTCCTAACACTATGTACACTCCTGTGTGTTAAAGTATACACACACACACACACACACACACACACACATATATATATATATATATATATATATATATATATATATATATATATATATATATATATATATATATATATGTGTGTATATATGGGCCTACTTTTGTTTATCAAAAGCTTGTTCTTTTGAAAAACAAAAGTACAATCCCAATTATGTGAAAGTGCAGTTAAACGAAAGTAAAATAAAAAAAAAAATAAAACACTGCAAAGGCAGTTTTGTAGGGGAGCAAGCCCCCCCTGCACCACCCACACCCCTACTACTTTATATATATTAACTCCGAGATCAGACTACAGTGGGAAAGAGGTATACTCCCTTATCCCCACTGCAGCGTGCTTCTGTCCTGCAGTGCCAGTGAACTGGTATTTGCGAAAGTGCACTTTTGTTTAAGTGGACTTTTGCATAAATGGGGTTGGACTTTTGTTTGTTAAAAGAATGAGTTTTTGACAAATGAAAATAGACATATATATATATATATATATATATATATATATATATATATATATATATATATATATATATATATATATATATATATATATATATATATATATATATATATCTAGGTCTACTTGTAAATGTCATATTACCAGTAGACCAAACTTCAAAATATCGAGACCAAAAGATAGAAAAATCAAATTACTAAAACTTTAGTAGATTTAGTGGCAGAATACTGCATTGTTATGTGAATGTTAAAGGGTAAGTGGTGAAATTCTGTTCTGTCATTTTAAGGTTTAGTGCTAAGTATGTTAAAAAAATGTTGTGTAATGTACGTTTCTTTTTCCTGGTGTCGGTGGAGAAGTCTGTGTAAGTAAAGTTTAAGAACATATAGGAAGTGGCAGTAATTGTTTGGTATGTGTTTGGAATGGTATAGCAGTTATTTTATGTTTAGGTAGTTGGAAGTTTAAAACATTTGTTTATTATAAAGTAGGTATAATGTGGGTAGTGGTATTTTACATAGAAGTTAGCTGTCAGGAGAGATTGTATAGTGATCGCTAGAGTGTTACACATTTATAGTTTAAACTGTTTATATTTTCTTGAGAAAATGTGGCTTTTTTGTTGTGTAGTATTTGTCAGAATACATAGTAGAGGTGTTGGCTAAATGTCGGCTACCTTCCAGCAGTCAGTAAAAGTGAAGTGATTTTCATACCAATGGCAGCATGAATTTTTATTGTGTATTAGTACTTTATGCTTTTTCTCAATGCAGTGCGATCTTGGAGTTGGTATACTTAATTTTTGGGGAGTGTGGGGGATGGCCCCACAAAAGAGTAAGAAAAAAATAGTTTTAGTTTTTTATGTGTCAGTTAGTGAGGCCATGCCCCTTTGCTTAGACCGGTATTGGAGATAGTGTATTATTGTAAAGTAAAGTGTGTAAAGTCATGAAATATTGTTCTTAGGATATACTTTTACTCTGAAGTATGTGTTGATGTTAGGTAGTGTAAAATTTGATGTTATAAGATTTCGATGTTTTAACATTTAGGATTGTAAACTTTCATGATACTGGACTTTTGACATTGTGGTCTCGGTAGTTTTGGTATTTGGTATTTTAGTAATTCGATGAATAAAAGTAGATCCAAATATATCTATCTATATATCTATATCTTTGTAAATATATATATATATATATATATATATATATATATATATATATATATATATAGTCCCAACTGTGTTCACAGTCTGCTTTATACTATCAAATAGTGTGCATGCCCACATTTCATACCATACTATATTATACTTAATTCCAGTATGCAAGGGAAAATACTGGAACTAAGTGATGAGTAATACACAAAAATACAAAGATGTAAAAACAACAGTATGGCGTATTCGTTTGATGAAGAAAGTGGTATCTCTGCAAACTCTGCTCTTTGTACTGAGGTAGAGAAATCAATTTCCTGTGATTCAAATGAAGCAGTAGTCAGGACCCTGCCTTCTGGTGATAACCAAAGACAACATTTATTGTATCTATTGCAGTGTATCGAATAACTGTGGTTTCATTTCCTTTTTTCTAGAGATTAGATCAGCGATTTAATAAATGATAATGATAACTGTCGCACTTCATGTTTTAGCTTTGATACAGTGCTATTTTAGATTGTTCTTCTTAAAGACATTATGCACAGGCTGGCTCACATTTTACTCCAGATGTGAGGATGCTGGTTCTTTCAAGAAATGCTGCAATACTTGGCACATTTTATATACTGCTGTATATTTCAAAGATAGCTATAAGTCTTGGAGTTCTTGTTATCATCATTGCAATTTATGTGCTGTAGTTTATAAATAACCATAAGAAATGTCAAAAAAGCAAAGCTTCTTCTAATCTGAAAAAACTTCTACCTTGAAGTTCAATATTTTGTGTGAAGGTTTCTATTTGAAAAAATATGTCATATAGACTGATGTGAAGAAATACTGCAACCCAGTGGAGAAACTATTGATAGTCAACAAAATTCTAACAAGTTGAAGACAGACGTTACAACCATACATCGTTAAGAGTGTTGTTTATCAGGATCTTGACTTTACCAGCACAGTCAGGTCATTACTTTTAAACACTGGCTCTGTTATTGTGCTTACTCTCATGGAACATCTCTTTGTTATTTATCGTTTTGTGTTTGACTTCTTTGTCTTGATGAATATCACACAGCCTTATATAAAGGCATTCTAAATATTTTCATACAGTCCTCTTACCTGTATGAACTTTTACAAATGTGTTTTTCTGGATAATATCTTACTTCATCCAGTTCTGTTGAACACATCATGGTTTCCATTACTGGACTGTTACATGACATGGAGATCTATGTATGCCTCTGTTAATCTTTAATGACAACTGGAGTCTTATGGAATAGCTCCATTGTAATCTGTCATTTACTTACTCTTAAATTACTCTTTTATTTCAGTGTTGTCCAATGGATTGTTCTTTGTTCTTAATCACTATGGTAAAAGGCAGTTCTGAATAGTTATAGCTAGTTACTAGCCATGTAGTCTAGAAGATCACTGAACAGCCTAGTCCAGTTTACCCTAGACACTATCTGGCTAACTGAGTATTTTATAGAGTCATACAGTAGACCAGGAGAACCAAACCTGGACTTGAAGTAGCTTGTTTACAACTCATAAAATTATGTCTCCACACAAACTGTCAGACATGGCAGTTCATGGGTCTGTGGCCAGTAGATCTTTATTTCATGTCAGATAGGTGATGTAAGTTAGTTGAAGAATAAGAAAGAAATGCATGCCTCTGCGATAGCAATTCTTTACTGTAAAGGTAATTTGTTTAGATGAAGCTGTCTGTAGCAGATGTCTGAGAGCATCTATTAAGTTAAGGGTAGAAGTGTGATGACATATTGTATAGGATTATCTCCTAACAGAGTTGTCTGGTTCAATAACAACATAACAGCAAAGCATGAACACTATAAAAAAAGGTCTTATTAGGCTATGAGGCATCTTATCTGTGACAGCAACTTGGTTGTACAGAATAGAATGGACATAACTGACCACACTTGCAGATGTTAGGAGAGGGAAACCTATGGGGATAGCAGATTATTAAACAAATGTCTGAAATGACAGAGAAGTTCTTGGTGGTAGATTTATGGTTATGCTAGTCTATCATATGCAGGTGCAGCTATGGCAAAATGTGTACTGAAAAGATGATCTGAAAAGTCAAAAAAATATTTTTCCTAATTAAGAATAGAAGCCAAAAGACTATATCTACCATCATGGAGACCTTAAAAATTGCAGAAGATTCCCTGTAAGCTGTGTTATGAGGTAGTGCCATATGTGACAGGGGGAGTAGGGCAGTACATGTGTACATATGCCAGCATAGCTAGCTAGGGTTTTGTAAAGGATTTTGTGTTATTTGACTATCTCACTGATTTGTACAGATGTTTCAGTTAAAAATATATTTGTACAGTTACTTGTGTTAAAAATGCATCAACAGTGGGTCCTGCTGGACAGAAAAAAGATATACATGTATGCCAGACAGTATTATTATAACTGATTAAATGTATATGTTTTAACATAGAATCCTGGAAGGGTGGAAAGTTTGAAATTGTGTTATAGCTTTCATATGCTGCCACAGATCTTTGCAAAGCTCTTTGTGTATATTGTACCAGAGTCATATGATGTCATCCTCTAACCAGGATCTGGTTTCTTTGGAACTCTTACAGCAGCACTTTGGAACCTGACAGGAAAGATTTCTGACAGGATATATATCTCACACATTCACACAGACAAAGAGAGACATAATCTGGCTTTTGCTGTGGTAAGACACTCAGTACATATCGGCTTGCCTTGCTTTAGTAAGTAGTTAGGGAACAGTAATTCTTTAGTTAGTCAGGGACATTTAGTGAGAATAGTTTAGTATTGTTTTCTTCTGCATGTCCTCCCTGTGGTCATGTGGGTTTCCTCCGGGTGCTCTGGTTTCCTCCCACATCCCAAAGACATGCTGTAGGTGGATTGGATACTCCAAATTGGCCCTAGGTGTGAGTGTGTGTGCCGGGCTGGCAACTCAACATCGTAAAACTCCACTGCCAATCATGAGCTGACAGGTGATCCGCTGTGGTGACCCCTAACCAGGAAAAACCGAAAGAAGAAGAAGAAGAAGTTTAGTATTGTTTTCTGCATCTGTGAGAAACTATTCCACTGTATTATTTTTTATATCTCTGTGGATGAAATTCTGTTGTTTATTATATTCGTATTCTTCTGTTTTCTGTTTTATTATTTATCATTAAATATTTTAATCAATTTCATGGTGGCTGGTCCTTTAGAAAATACTCTCTTGAGAGTACTTATGCTTGTTTTAGTGACACTGTGGCCACTTCTGAAAGTCTTGCTGGTTTGGTCACACCCTACCATTTGTATTAGTATTAATTTTACACAGTATAATTGGGTACCCTTTGTAAGAGCCTTAGGGTTGCTGACTGGTGGCAGCATGATTACCTCAAAGTCTGAGCAGAAAGGGGTACAGCTAGCTTTTCCAGGTGTGTGTGTGTGTGTGTGTGTGTGTGTGTGTGTGTGTGTGTGTGTGTGTGTGTGTGTGTGTGTGTATGTGAAAAACTCAAATATCCAAATCTGTGTGTCAACTACTGGGAACAAGGAACACAAGGCTCCAAATTGGTCAGTGTGGAGCTTTGTGTGGGTCTGGAGAGAGAAAGAGAATCCAACCCTAGGTCTGTGTGCTCTTAAGGGAAATTGTGCTTGGTGCAGGGAGCTGCATCTGAAACTACTATGTGAATCCATCTTTGCTCTTAGTCACTGTTCCTCATTGGAGTTAATAGTGAGGACTGAGGCTCCTTGATTGCTGGCTCAGAGTAGGGACTCGTCATATAAGCCATAAAAATGACATGAGTATTCTGCATTCTCTTCTTCAGGACATAATACCTGTTTGAGTCATGTCCTGCAAATATGTATTAGGGCTTTCCTAAAGGACTTAATGTACCTACCCATGAAAAATATGCAAATGAACAATAAACAAATGAAAAGGATGTGATTCTGTGATGGTAAAAGCTGAGTATGAAGAAGGCAAGAGGTAGATTTTAATTATAACATCTTTCCCTTGAAGATTAAAGAATGTCTGTTTAATCAATAGTATTTCAGAATATTATTATAAAAAGATAATGAACAAGTGAGAGAGAAAGACAGAAAAGATTTGTGTGTGTGTGTGTGTGTGTGTGTGTGTGTGTGTGTGTGTGTGTGTGTGTGTGTGTGTGTGTGTGTGTGTGTGTGTAGATGCATGTGTGGTATGTGTTTCCGTGGCTCCTCTACTGGTGGAAGACGTGAAATTCTTCGAGTGTCAATTGTCCAAAGAAAAAAAATGCTGAAGAACACAACACTCATCAATATTGTCCAAAGGAAATCATTGCTGGTATGATTTGTAAGAGTGTGCTGACAAAGACTCCCTTCTTTTGGAAGTTTTTTCCCTTCTTTGAGTTAGTGAATCCACAGAGTTGGTATATATAAGTTTGGGAGGTGTAAACACTTAACTTTTTTCAGGGCATTATTTTTCAGTGTTTCTTATGTTCAGGATTGTGCAGTTTGGCAATCTACAGTAGACCTCATTTCTGAGTGCGTGTGTTTGTATCTTTCTATTTATCTGTCTATCTGTCTGTCTGTCTATCTATCTATCTATCTATCTATCTATCTATCTATCTATCTATCTATCTATCTATCTGTCTATCTATTTATCTAGCTAGCTATCTACTTATCTTTAACAAGGAGCCTGATATCCCATTCAAAAGCATGTATCTACACTCTGACCATGTCACACAGTATGTATACAGCATTGACTTACCTTCTGGCCACATCATTAACTACATGGCCTCACATGCAAGAGTAAGACAAACTCCCAGCAGAGTAACCATAAGCAGAGCGATAACAATACAAAAATATAAAATCAATTAAATTACTATGAATATACAAATTTAAAAAATAAGCACATCCAAAGTAATACAATGCTGCACACTTTACTGTCAATGTTGTTGTGTCTTTCAGCTTTTCCCAGTTAGGGGTCGCCACAGCAGAACTCCGGTCCGCTAATGATTGGCAGTAGATTTTTACATGCTGTGTTCCCAGCCCTGATGCACAACCTTCAACGAAGGTACGCCCGTTCACGCATGTCTCCGCACAGAAGACGCTCTAGCTGAGAATCAAACAGGACAACATCTTACTGTGAGGTGACACCGCTACTGCAGCACCACCAATAATATATTGATAAACCTAGTCACTACTACCTCATGACTTAGGTGATCTGAATTTGAATAGTGGCCCAGATGCTGTAAAAGCTGGGTGGGAAAGCATGAACATGTGTGGCTTACACCAATTTCCTCATACTAGATGAATGGAGATCATGGTTACATATCAGTTGTTTGCTGACATACTTAGTCACTAGTGGCTGAAGACTAGTAAAGTGTGGGCTTAGAGATCAAAAAACAGGGTTTTTAGTCCTCATAAGCATGTGGAAACACACAGACATGCGCACACACACACACACACACACACACACACACACACACACACACACACACACACACACACACACACACACACACGAGGGCATAGGACATCCTTGCGGTTATGGGTTGCTCACATCAGCCACCAAAGTTAGTGTTAGGGCCTTAGCAAACTCCTAATTGCTGGGATGTTGACAAGGGCTAAAATTACTTCCATAGTTGTATAGTTGTCTGGATGATGACCCTCAAATCTGCTGCCACCCTCAGTGGGAGATATGTAGGGAAGAGGAACAAATGAGTTATACTGATAGTGGGAGGCTTGATTGTTAGCAGGCACAGAGACAGAAAAAGCATATGGAAAGGTATATAGAAAAAATTAAGAAGGAACCACTAACAGAAAAAATGTAAAAAAAAAAAAAAGTATCTCAGGCATAAATGGAAAGAACTAGCCTGCCTAGAATAAACAGCAACGTGAATGTGTGCTACTTAAATGCAGTCACATTAAAAGCACATTTCAGCACATAATCTTGAAGGTATCACATTCATTGTGTAATTATCTGACTAATTCCATAAATAAATATCTGTCAGACCAACAGACCACTCAAACCTGGATATACAACCTTTGCCTTGTGACTCTAGGAAATGGCCATGCAGACTCCTACAAAATAATAATAACCCGACTCCCAGACTGAATTCTAAATCCTTTGTTACCTACTTGTAAAATTACTGAAAAAAAATTAAAAAAAAAATCTAAGCTAATTACCAGCATTGCCCCATTCTGTCTTGTTGATTGTGACCCTTAAACCAAAAATAAAAGCTAAAGAAGATAAACCTACAAAAAACACCTCCCCAGTATAGACTAGAAGGGGAAAAAGAAAAGGAATCAGAGATGCTGTTAGATGATGTTAACATTTGTCGGATATTGCATCTGCAGCTGAGCATGATTTATATATTTTTTTTCAATCTTTTTGAGTTTATGAGTATATAGTAATTCAGGAAGCATCAAGCAACCATGACCCTCTGTCTTCATTAATGTTTTGTAATCATGCACACTTAGGAGAAGTATGCAATGAACAGTGATGAGTCTCACTCATATGAACAAGGGACATCCCTGCTCATAAAAGCAGTAGAACGTAAATAGAAAAAAAGGAGAAAATCCACAGTGGTATAACAGATCGAGAAAAAAAATCTTGAGTTGACTCATTGGCAAGTATTGTGGCATTACAAGCAAAATATTAAATAAAGGGGGCAAAAAAGTGATTGTAAATACCAAAATATTTTTATTTTCTTTTTTCCTTCTTTGCCATGCTGACCATCAATCCTGCCTCCGATTGGACTTGACCAAGTCACTCTCTGGTGGCAACAGCATTCATTCTTCAGATTTGTTGGGGTAATAGTCATCTGGAGGGGCCATCATATTGGGAGACATCATGGTGTATTGCATCTTACTCAACATCCTGGCAATGAGAGCTTTTTGAGTCAGCCTAATCCCCCTCCCTCCCCAGCTGGGGTAATGAGCTACCTGCATCACTGTGCAGGCTTGCAATGCCTTCCTCATATGAGTGAGTGCTACTGCTCACTTGCTAATGACATCTGCTATAATATAGTGTCTTGGTGGGCCAAAAGCCCATCTTCAGAACACCTAATCCACCTGTCATCTCCTCCAAACGTACACATTTAAGGTATGTTTTTCACTTTGCACTCCCTTTCACTCAAAGATAGGCATACCAATTATACCGTGCCTGCACCATCAGGCACCCAAGCCAATATTTAAACTTGGTACCCCAGGCCATTGTCAGGGCTCCATCCCTTTATACCACTGGTTGCAATGCCATTTATTTTTAGCAGTGATGCACACCTGATGACCATCTGCTTATTCAACCAAATTCTGTCAACTAAATAGATGTTGACCAAACCAACATTTGAAGAATGTTATGAGTCTCTCTCTCTCTCTCTATATATATATATATATATATATAGATATATATACATATATATATATATATATATATATATATATATATATATATATATATGGGTGTATGTCATTTTCTGTAAAATGCAACTTATCAAAACTCAACTTATCTAAACCAGCAAAACTCAACATAAAAAAACAATGTTTTTGTACAGTGTAAAATGATAAGGGTGTACTGCATTTTATCTAAAATGGAACACATCAAAACAACTTATCTAAACTAATAAAACTCAAAGAAAAAGAAACAATGGGGCGGATTCACGATGGCTTGCACGGAGTCTACGAGTAGAGTAAGACTCCATGCAGCCATCATGTCCGACGAGCGATCCAGGAACAGCCTGTAGGGGCATGTAAGAGAGCTCCTAAAACGTCTCCTACATGGACAGGGCTGGGATATGCAAATTACCTCACTTGCAGCCGAAAGGCATGCAAATGAGGTAAATTTGCGATCCAGGAAGCACAAACCTGTCCGAGTAGGAGACGTGTTAGCTGCAGAAATGTACTCAGTTGACAACTGAGTACCATTCTGCAAATAGCACAATGGAGCCTTGTCAGCTCCAAATAAAGGTTGCATATGGTTGAGGAAGCATGCCAATGGCCAAATATATGGCCATTGGAAAGTTTCCCAGATGCAAAATTAAAATAAAAATAATTTTTTTTTCGGCGATTTCCGATGTTTAAGCGTAGCGCAGCACCGCGCAAATGGGGTGCGCTATAAAAATCATAAAATAAGACAATAAAAGCCACAAACATGGAATTTATGAAAATTGTTAAATGACAATGTAAGGGAATAGCAGGCTGAAGACAACATGGCCACCGAGTAGGGGTTGCTAAGGGGAGAAGCCCAGTCTAAGACATGTAACCAAGCATTAGTAGGCAATCCTATGTAAATGAGTGTTAGGATAGTGAATCACACTTTTACATAGCAAATGAGCACAGTCAGTGGAGTGTAGGAGTAGGATATGGGGAGGAACAGAGTAGGAGATAGGTGACATCACAAGGGGGTATGTATGAAAGTAGTGAAGCTCATTGGAGCACAGTGGCATGTGTTAGCTGTCAGTTAGACATCATGGAAAGAGGTGTGTCAACAGGTAGGCCAGGGAAAGCCAAGAAATGGAAGGTGTATACTGTGGATAACACCAAAGTTTCTTGCTGAGTGGGTATGCGCGTGTGTGCGTGCCTGTAAACTCGAGTAAGACAGAGTGCGTGTGGAAGCGTGAGTGCGCGCGTTTAAGCTGGAGTAAGCATGTATAAGGCTGTTGGAAGACCTGTAAGCGTGTTTGCGCTGGTGTGCATGCGTTTTAACCCGAATAAGCAAGTTTTAGTCCATCTAAGCATGTGTGCGTGCGTGTGAGCTGCTGTGAGTGTGTTTCCGCTTGTATGCACGTCGCTCCCCCCGAGGAAACAGAAAGGAAAAAGGAAGCACAACAAATAGTAGGAAGCTACCAGGGAATACTAGTAGAGCTAGCAGGTGCAAACAATCAGAATCAGGCAATTACACAGGCAGAACACTAGCCCAGCCCAGCACTTAAAACTCTGCAAACAACAGTGCAGTTTGTTTCTCTCAAGAGACACTGCAACACTGGAGTAAGCTACTAGAAGTGAAAACTGAAAAATCTACACTCAGACAAAAAATGCTAGGGGCTGCCATTGCTGTTATAAGGCGACATATGCAACATGCTGAGGGTGGTGACAATGCAAATGCTGCCGGACAACCCACAGTGAGGAGACGGAGAAGAGTGTACAGGCCCAGGGTCACCTACCAGGGGTTACATGAGCTGGAGATAGTGGAGCGCTATAGAGTGGACAGAGACCTCCTGCAGCAAATTGTTGAGCTGTGCAGGCCACGCCTCACACACAGAACCAACAGAGGGATACCCATCCCAGTGGAAACCAAGGTATGTGTTGGCCTAAGAATACTAGCAACAGGTACCTTTCAGAGACCAACTGGTGATATGATGGGGATATCACAGGCATCAGCATCCAGGGTACTGCACCAGTTCCTGGATGCCATGTCAGCACATGTCGGTGATCATGTATATTTCCCCAATTCCGTGAGGTATTGGCCAGCAATATGCATCTCTTCCAGCAAATAGCAGAATACCCTGAGGTAGTGGGTGCAATAGACTGCATGCATATGCATCAAAGCACCAGCCGGTGAGTGGGTAGGGCCTACATTAACCGCAAGGGCTTCCCTCCATCAACTGCCAGGTCGTGTGTGATGCCCAGGGCATAATAATGAATGTGTGTGCTGGCTGCCCTGGAAGCTACCATGATTCCCATATCTGGCATCTGACGCAGCTGTACCAGACATTTGCCAATGGGGACATCCCACATGGTCACTTAGTGGGGGATGCTGGCTATGCACTGGAGCCGTGGCTGATGACACCCATCAGAAATGCACACACACCTGAACAGGAATGCCATAATGAGGCACACGCACAAACACGAAATGTAATCGAGCGTGTGTTTGGGTTGCTCAAGTCACGGTTCCGGTGCCTGGACACATCTGGTGGAGCCTTGCAATACTCACCAACTACATGTACCCAAATTGTCATGGTATGTGCTATGCTACATAATATGATTCTGCGAAAACAGCTGCAGCAGGACCAGCATAGGCCTGGGCCAAACAGCCCCCCACCAGTGCCAAGGCCATCACAGGCAGAGCGTGACTCGGAGGAGGAACAACCTGAGCCTGCCCCAGTAGGCAGAAGGAGGCATGCCCAGTATGCCTTGGCCTTGGCAAAGAGGCAACGCATAGCACATACACTGGCTCAGTAGGAACCCTGGAAATGATACCTCTCTCTGACTCGCACATATAGTAAAAGGGATGCCTAACTTGACACTACCTGTTTCCAAACATGTATAGGGAGTGCAGTATGTGCATCTGACATAGGCAGCCCTGCAGCACCACCTGAGGCATGATTGCCATGTGTTAAGCAATGTAAGGTAGTGCTAAACAGCATTTACCACCATGTAGTATATGCAAACTTGATGACCTTGAGTATCATCCTACCCTCACCAAACATGAGGCCACAATATGAAGACAAGATGATCAATTACAACAATTGGCTTAAGTATTGGTGTCAGTGAAAGGGGATACAATGCCTGTCAGCCTGGGATGACATGCTCGACAAGACATGATGCTTCACTAGGGATGGATTTCACCTATCACCTGTGGCCTTTTGGATATTGCCAAAGGCTCTTGTCACCCCATAGTGCCTTTTTTTAGGTAAGGCTCAAAACACAAACCCACCTCCATAGGTATCACAAGGGATAAGAAACTATAAGTAATGCTACTCAATGCCAGAAGTCTAAACTGCAAGATGCATGCACTCCAAACTCTCCTCAGCATGGAGAATGTTGATATCTGTGCAGTAACAGAAACCTGGTTCAAGGCTCCCAAGAGCACCCTAGCATTAACAGGTTACACCTCATACCATGCTTTACAGCTGCAAAACATGGAACAAACTACAAAAGGAGGGTGAGTATCAATATTTTTCAAAGATACCCACACCCCAGGTTGGTGGCACAGCATGAAGCATCGGAGACTATCCATGTGCAACTAACAGTGGCTAAAACCGCCTTCCAGTTCATAGCCTGCTACAGACCACCCTCCTAAACCCAGGAACCACACTTGGCCGACTGGAGAACACATGAAAATATGAAGGTCTCCCCAAACACCATTATATTGGGTGACTTCAACTACCCAAACATAGACTGGGAGCATTACCCTAGCCCCAACACCCTAGCCCAAAGGTTCCCAGAATTTATAAACCAAAATGCTATGGAACAACTTGCTACCACTCCCACAACAGGGGAAAACATACTGGACCTGATCATCACCAACATGGGGACTCTATGCCCAAGACCAGAAGTGTATCCCTCACTGGTAAGATCAGACCAGAGAGTAATCTCACTGGATATTCACATCCCGATCCCAGCCCATGGCCAGAAAAACACAGTGAAAATTATTCACTAAAGCAAATGTCACACTCCTCAAAACTGAGGTGGAATCCTTCACAGCCCCTGTGCCTGTGGAAAATATGGCCCAGACCTCATAACCCTTTATAAACGCATTCTATGAACACCTTCAGGAATGCATGGATCATGCAATCCCAAATAAAACCAAGACCCAATCCTCCAAAGCCAGGCATCCTGTCCGGTGGACCCCAGCCATAAACAAACCATACAATACAAGGAGGAAGCTACTATATGATAGATCAAAATCCCAAAAAGGGAAGGCATCTCTGATCAGTATTATTGAAAACTACGGCCACACATAAGATCATCTAAGGCCATCTTTGAGATAAAAATTGTACAGGACACCAAGGATAATCACAAGGCATTCTTTACTTATGGTAGGAACCTGTGTGGGAATCCCCAGATATGCTCAGAAGTAGTCCAAAATGACAAACAATACACCAAACCCACAGACATTGCCAACATCTGAGCTGACAGGTTCAGTGCAAACTTCTCCCCCCCTCCCCACCAAAAGGGCAAATATCTATCCCAGCAGAGTGCTGGCCCCCTGACATCGCAGATGCTCAGGTAACAGCCAGCCTCTCCAAAGCAAAACACACAGCATCAATGGGACCAGACGGTGTCCTGGGCTGTGTCCAACATGAACCCCAAGAAGAATTGAACACAAACATAAAACCACTGTTCAATCTCAGCCTTACCACAGGATATGTACCCAAAGAGCAGTGTACAGCAACAGTGGTCCCTCTCCACAAAGGTGGTGCCTCAATGGATACTGCAAACTATCGCCCCAGAAGCCTGACTAGCTTGGTCTGCAAAGCTATGGAAAGGATCATCATGGACCTCAGAAATAAACATATTGGGGACCTACAGACACTGGATCCTACCCAGTTTGGCTTTGTTAAGGGCAGATCCTGCCTCTTAAACCTGGTTGAGTCATTTGAAACAGTCACCAAGGCCATTGACGAGGGAAGGTGGTCCACACAGCCTACCTGGACCTCGCAAAAGCCTTCCATACAGTACCCCACTTGGTCATCATAGATAAGATCACCAGCTTCAATATAAACCCCTATGTCACTAGATGGGTTGCAAACTGGCTCAAGGACAGAACCCACATGGTCAGAAATGCTGGAGCCATGTCAGACCCCAAACCAGCTACAAGTGGCATCCCACAAGGCTCAGTCCTGGGACCTCCCTTGTTTGGTATATATTTCTCAGAGGTACAGGCCAACACAGAAGGACTGTTGGTGAACAAGTTTGCAGATGACTGCAAACTGGGCACCATAATCGACCCTCCAGCTGACACAAGCATCCTACAAAAGGGCCTCATAGAAACAGACAACTGGTGCCAGAGCCATGTCCTCAAGCTAAAGCAAAACAGTGTATAGTCCTCCCCTTGTCAAAAACTAAGTGCCCACAAATTACCACATAGGTGGTAACCCATTAAGTATGGAAGAAGTGATAAGGGACCTGGGGACCCAAGCTGATAGCAATCTCTCATTCGATAACCACGTGGCCAAAGTGTTTAGAAAAACATTTCATATAGCCCACCTAATCATGAAGGTATTCACATCTACATCGGGGAGGTCATCGTGCCTCTTAACTCCTCCCTCATCAGGCCCATAATTGAGTACAATGCCCCTTGTGGGATGTACCTTATCAGACACCTGCAGCAGCTGGAAAGACCACAAAAGTACCTCACCAGGAGGATCAAAGGGCTCAAACACATGCCATTCGCTGCCCGGTTAAAGAAACTGCAGCTCCACTCAGTGGCATACCGCCTGCCCAGAGGCAATCTGTGTCTGATGTATAAAGCCATGTCCAACCTGGAATCAATGGACATGCTGCACCTCGGAAAATCAGAATCCCATCAAGCTACATGCTCAAGAGACCTGAACCTCAGGACTGAAATAAATAGGACATGCTGGAGTGACAGATTCATAACCCAGAGGCTCCCCCACTCTTGAGTAAACCCCCACTCCAGGTTAGCCAGAGTCCCTCATTGACTCTCTTCAAGAGGAATCTTGATGAGTGGATGGGAGATTGTAGGTTTACCCTGGGTATCACTTCTATGTCACTGTTAGACAGAGGCACAGTATACTAACCTTGAAAAATGTCATGGCAAACTCCACTTAAAATGTGTGTTGAAAGCCAAACACACTCTGGCTAGGATTATAAATGCCCTAGGGCAGATAGCCTAGTATGAACCTATGAACAGAATCACACACACCAACTAGTACAACTGTGGTCAATGTGGAGTAATGTTTGGCAATGTCCACCCAAGTTGGTGAATACACAGCAATGTCGGACAAGCCTGGTTTAAGTAGGCCATAGCTGAACAAAATGCAACATGCTCATAGTTGCCCAACTGGCCCTTAACCAGTCTGGTCTGCTCAGTATGAACATTTAAAGCAGTGATGGGACTCAAACCCATGATACTGTGCACCATAGTGAAAGTACTGAACCACTACACCATGACAGTATTGCAGTGTTCAGCCAGTATGAGAGAATGTTGCCAAGTCTTTGCAAACTATCACATGGAAACCCTGCAGGCACAGCATAATCCCTGTTGAGTTATGACACAAAGGAGTCTGGCAGTAAGAACACAACATGACTTCCAACACACACAGTATAAATGTCAATATTGGTCATGTTCACACACAACCAGAAATGTAGTGGACTCCAGATCACAACATATGGAAAGGTCACACTGGGCATGCTCACACACTTGGATAAATGAGACATATGTCAGGCAACAAACCATGGAAAGCCTGAACTGGGCATGCTCACACACTTAGGCCATGTCTGAGTATAGCAGTCAGTCACACATATCTGGCAGTTGTATGTGTTAAGCCAGGAACCTCCACGATCCAGCAATCCACCCTGTGCACACAGTTAAATGACAACAGACACATATATTAATATACTGGAACCCTGTCATGATCAAACATGTTACGCAGATACACAAGTTGTTCATAGAAACTGGGAAAGCTACGGCAATAAAGACCTGCAAACAGTAGCAGCAACAAATATTGTGCATCCCGAACATAAACATAGGTGCAGAGGTCAATACTAGGCTGTCTGCCCTAGGGAATTCATAAGCCTAGGCAGAGTGTATTTGGTGTCCACCTCCCCAGTAGAGTAGCCTACTGTGCCTCTGTAAAGTAGGTCACAGAAGGCACCCTTTAAGGCTAGTTTGCTGTGCCTCTGTCAAGCAGGGACACAGTGGAGATCCCAGGGGTGAATTTGCAATTTCCCATCCATGCGGCTGTATTTCGCTGGAAGAGGGTTGGCGAGGGGCTATGTCTAACTTTAATTGGGATTCAATTCCAGAGTGAGGGAGCCTCTGGGTAATGAATCTGTCCCTGCAGCATGTCCTATTTATTTTGTGCTGAGGTTTAAGTCCCTGGAGTGTGTAGCTCTAAGGGTCTTGGATGTTATGAGGTGGAGCATGTCCATTACTTCTGGGTTTGAAATGGCTGCATACGTCAGGCATAGATCACCTCTGAGTAGGCGTTAAGCAACTGAGTAGAGCTGGAGATCCTTTAGTTGAGCTGCATAGGACATCTGTGTGTAGCCCATGATCCTCTTGGGGAGGTACTGTTGTGTTCACTGTAGTTGCTGCAGGTGTTGGGTAAGGTACACCCCAAAAGGGGCATTGTAGTCAAACATGGGCCTGATGAGTGACTAGTAGAGGGCCACAATGACCTCCCATGATCTACATGCAAACACCCATGTGATAAGGAGGGCTATATAAAGGTCTTTGCAATGACTCTGTCAATGTGATTAGCAAAGGAGAGGTTATGATCTATGTGGGTCTGTGGGATATTGCTCTGTTATGTAGTAGCTTCCTCCTTCTGTTGTACAGCTTATATATGGCTGGGGTCAACCAGACAGGTCTCCTGTTTTGGAGGAGTCATGGTTTTATTTGGGATAGCATGATCAATGCATACCTGCAGGTGCTCATACAATGCGTTTGTAAAGGATTCTGCAGATTGGGCTGTATTATCCTCCAGCACGGGGCCTTTGAAGTATTCCACCCCAGTCTTCACAAGTGCAAAGTCTGCTTTTGAGAAATTCTTTACAGTGATTTCCTTGGCTGGGGTGGGGATGGGATATGGATGTCCAGGGAAAGTTGTTTATGGTCTGATCTTAACAATGATGGTTCTACCTCTGGTGTGGAACATAGAGTCCCCATGTTGGTGATGATCAGGTCCAATATGTATTCCCCCTTGTGGGTGTGGTGACTGGTTGTGCCATAGCACATGGATTCACAAATTGTAGTGGCTGTAGGGTGATGTTGTTGAGGGCCTGAGTAGTATCCCCAGTCAATATTTGTGTACCTGAAGTCAACCACTATAATGGTGTGTGTGAAGACCTGCATATCCTACACTGTTCCCAGGAAAGCCAAGTGTGGTTACTGGGTATGGGGAGGTGGTCTGAACTACACACCAAACCAAAAGGCAGTTTTGCACAATGGTAGTTGTATATGTATGGCCTGTCATGCTTAGTGCAGTGGTACCAACCCAGAGGTGTGTGTATCTGTGATGTATATGGATACACCCCTACTTGTGTTGTGTGTTACAAGTCCTGTGGTCATGAAGCATGCTATAGAACATAACCTGGCAGTGCCAGTGTGCATATGTGACCCTGAACTAGGCGTCTGTTAATGCACAGATATTGTTATCCCCCATACTGAGGGATAGTTAAAGATGTACATTCTTCTTTGGAAAGACTGATGATGTCAGCACCCTATAAATACAGCAGGAGAAGGGAAATCATCCAGTAATGTGAATAGCACTGTGCTAATGCGTCTCTCTCAAGTATCATAACATAGTTAGGTAGGGGTTTGAATCCTGCAAATGCTGTGTGTGGGGGGGTGTATGTATGCAATTCTCTGTGAAAGGAATGGCCTTTTTGAAGACTGGGATAACACACTAAAAGATGTACATTCCTCTTTGGAAAGACTGATGATGTCAGCACCCTATAAATACAGCAGGAGAAGGAAATCATCCAGTAATGCGAATAGCGCACTGTGCTAATGCGTCTCTCTCAAGTATCATAACATAGTTAGGTAGGGGTTTGAATCCTACAAATGCCATGTGTGCGTTTGTCAATGTGTTGTGTGTTTTGCTTTTATTATTGTATGACATATTATTATAACAGTAATTTCAATGCACACATCAGGTATGTGTGTGCCACATACAGATATGTACCTGTGACCTTTAATAGTTCCTATGTGTGAAGCCTGCCCCATATGAATACAGTTGTTACCTTTGCCAGCATGTGCCACAGCTTACCAGACCTTAGGCCATACATGTATGTTGGTGACAATGCAGGCTACTGCAGTGATCTGTGTCCTAGGCCAACTATGTGACACACACCCATGAAAGCTTTGATAGATTAATGTGGGTGAGGGTTCATGTCTGGAGTATATGTCAGACATGTTAAAACACAGCAAAGTCTGTGAGTGATGGACACCCAGTGTAGGTGTATGGCAACTGTTGCCGATATGCATACAGACACCTTCTTGCTTAGGTGATACACCGAGGGACTGCAGAATACCTTTGGAAATGTGAATATCACAGGAAAGACAAGATAACACTTGTCCACATGTACACACCATTACCCGTTCTACATGATGGGTGCTACCACCTACATGGTACTGTTGGAATACTATGTTAACTACATGCCGATGCCAATGCCACAGTTGCATTACAGCAATACAGCATGGCTTGGACAACAGGTATCTGTCCATATGATACCCTTGTGGTGGTTAGGTGTGTCATGTGTAGAATGCATTGTAGGCCACTGTATGTATTTGCAGTCATGGATGGACATATCCGTAGTGTGTTGGCATGTACGTGAGACTGCTATATGCCAAAGAGTATTGTTCCCAGGGATGTGTGGGGCTCAGTAAGAATGGCTACTGGTATAGTGTAGTACTGCAGGGATATCACTGACACCAGGTTCCTACATCTGTGTATCAGTTGAGGAGACACCATGTAATGACCACTGAATGTCAGGCTATGTAAGCTGTGTATACTACCAGAATGCAGACCATTGACATTTGGAAACCGTATCACCCACAGCATACTGTCAAACCATGTCATGTTCCATGCTAACCATGTTCACAAATGTACACCTGCAACTCAGTGCTGCAAACATCACACATGTACTGTCCACACCCCAACACATGCAGGCACAGGTACACACAACAGCCATGTGGCACATGTGCAGACAGTACACTTTGGGAATTAACACTGGTGTATACAAAACTGCAATGACAAACATAGGTAATGCATCATGCATGCTCGAATATACCCACAACAATATCATTACACTGTACTGTTAACAACATGATAATATTACTACAGTGCTATGTAGTCACCCTGTGCATCAGCACCATGCTACCCTGTTCCTGCATCAATGTTACAGATGGCAGGAGGTGGCACAGTTTCATCATATGCACAGGGTGTGTACTTGGTTTGCCAGAGTCTGCCATTGACACATCCAATTGACATGTATGTGTGTGTGTGTGTGTGTGTGTGTGTGTGTTAGTGAGGGACAACAGTACAACATGGGGCAATGTTGCTGCAATGTGTGTGTGTATGTGTTAGCCCTAGGTGTTAGCATTATGTGTGTGTGTATGCATGCACACAGTTCCACCACGTGGCTGCCATATACGGGTGTTTGTGGACAGCCACAGACTGTACCTGCCAGGTCATACAGATCACTGTCTCTGGCCACGGACACAGTACCTGTGCCTGGCAGGGGTGCTACGGACAGTATCAGGTACTAAGCCAGACTGGGTACTGTCATCAGAAGCAGTGGGTTGTTGACTGGACACATGTCCCTGCTGGGACTGTCCAGAGCCATGTGCACGTGGTCTTCTCGGACGGTCTAATGACAGCACAGACCCAGCATTGCTGGGGCTGGTACTGGCACTATGGGAGTGGCTGCGGGTTTGTTGTCATCCGCGATGACTGCCAGCTGATAATGTTGCTGGCATACATCCACGTCGACGCCTCAACCATCCTGCACTGTCCTGGCTCCTGGACATGTAGTTGTGGAAGAGATCTAATGTGTCCCCCCAACGTCTATCAATGACCTCGCTGATGTTACGGATGGCAGACGCAACGTCACGCATAGTGTCATTCATAGCAGTGCGATGTGCTCTAAGCTCCCTCAGACCCTGTCTGGTGTACCATTCCATACGTGCCTGTGCCTGCATTACAGCCCGGAACATAGCTGAGGTTGAAAGACCTCTGTGGGCACATCTGACAGGGGCAGTATGACCACGGATGCTCCCACGAGAACCCCTGGACATCTGCCTGTGTGGTACCATGTCAGGAATCTGGCCATGGCTGCTGTGAGGGGATGCATGTGCCAATGATACCACACTACCCTGGTCAATGCCCACTGTATGCTGTCCCTCAGCTAAGGACATTGGTGACAATGGATGTATCGGCAGGATGACTGTGCGCATTGATGGGGTTGACTGCTGTGTAGTGTCAATTGGCTGACCAACGACAGACCCTGTCACACCTCCCTGTGCCATTACACATGTATCATCATAATCACTATCCCCAGCAGTGGCTTCAGGTTCCCTGCTGCACTCCACCAGAGCAACATCAGAACCTGTGAGAGGAAGATAGGAAACACAGTTTACAAATGTGTACATGATATTAGCACACAGGCACACATGCACACAGGCACACAGGCACACATGCACACAGGCGCACATGCACACATGCACACATGCACAGGCGCACATGCACACATGCACACAGGTGCACATGCACACATGCACACATGCACACATGCACACATGCACACATGCACACATGCACACATGCACACATGCACACAGGCACACATGCACACATGCACACAGGCACACATGCACACAGGCACACATGCACACAGGCACACAGGCACACAAGCACACAGGCACACAGGCACACTCCTCAGTACAGCAGATACAAACACAGACACACCTGCAATCCAACACATACACAATACTGTTTTAGGGTGGGTGACAGTATCACAAGGAAAAACATCACTGCACACGTGTCAGCATGCAGATTATGTGTTGCACAGGAACATGCAGTGCAAGTGTAGACAGCCCTTGTTAATAACAGTATACGTGTACTTGATGCTTGTGTGTAGTTGTTCAGTGATTGTCTCCACCCTGGGACACAATGTGTACAAGGACATAACAATGTTGTGCAAGTGTTACAAGCTGTGGGTGCATATATTTGCACACACACACACACACACACACACACACACAAAACACATGACGGTGCTACGCAATGACTGCTATGTGTACTTTTGTGGTCGGCGGAACTGGATGTGGTGTAGTAACGTGAGCCATGATCAACATGCTTCTTGTGGTCAGTCAACAATAATAATGTGTGCCAGACAGGCAGCTAGCATGCTGTACCTGACGTGCAGTAACATGACTACATCCACAATTACACAGCCACTTGTTACATGGGTTTGTAAGGTGGCCAATAGTGAGCATTGCCTAACATGAATGTATTATTTGTTCAAGACTGTTGCATAAAGACATGATAGGCCTCTACCCACAGGTATATTATGTGTGCTGCGTAGATGATAAGTGGGATACTGAAGGGTGGCCATACAGCAGGTGTCATAATTGGACATGTGTAGCAGGCTAAGGTGTAGTGTGTATGCCAAACATGTGTGTGTTGTGTACATGTGTATCAGGTATGCCTATACAATGTCCAGTACTGTGTTGCCACACATGTGTGTCATGCTCTGTGTATTGCATGTGAGTGAGGCAGCTATTGAGAATAATGGGATATGCATAGTCTCACAGCAAACATGCACAGCATGCATTATGCGTAGGTGTGTTACATGTGCACAGACTACACCTCCATATGACATGCACATGTCATTAGCAATAGTATTGTTATTACACACTCACCAGCATGGATTGGCTGCCTTGCTGTCACTCCAGAGGGACCTGCAAAATATGAGAGTGATTGCCAGTGGCCACAACTGTGCCATTGATACTGTGAGTATGATAAAGTACAGTAGTACAACAGGTGGCTTTCACAGGTGTACAGATTATGCTCAGAATATCAATCTTGCAGAAGAATAGGCAGGTTAACAGCTACACAAACAGTACACATCTCACACACGCATAAACTACCAGTACAGAGAACAGTCAACTACAGATATGGCATGTTACCTGCATGCTCCATTTCAACATGCTGGGTGGCTCCGGCCTCCATGATGACACATGTTTGTGGATGTTGCTGTTGTTGGCCTGGAGCCACAACACTTAGGAGGTGCTCCTCCACACTGGTGAGGGGGGGTGGATAGGTACCCCACCGCCTGTGGCAAGCTGTTGTCTGTGGATATCAGATGCACGCTGACGGACATGTCTAATTAAATCACTGCAGTGATGGCGTACCTGCTCATATGTCCGGTTATGCATGCCTATGTCATTTACCCGATGGACAAGATCTTGCCACAGTGCAGCCCTCTCATGCTGGTTCTGGCTGGTCCTGGAAAACAGCACACAGTAATTCTGCACCAGGCTCTGGTGGATCTCCTGATCCTCTGCTGCTGTATAAGGTGGGTTTTGCTGATGCACCATCACCCTGGAAGGGAAAAAGATATGTGAGCAAGTCATGTGGCACACTTAATATTCTAATGTACTGATATCACTTAACTGCCATATATAGCATCTGTCTGTCTATCAGGGGATACACATGTTCGATACCACATATCAGTGCTCAGCCCACAACTGTCTGACAGTGCCTGCCACACTCCATACAACAAACTAGTATACACAAGCACTTGGCACACTGTGTGGGATACAATGCACAACCTCACACTGGGGTATGTATCAAGCTAATGGATGAAGAATATTGTCATCCCATGCAATGAATGCAATGCACATTTACAGTTTCAATGGTAATCCACCCTAGTCTTTGATGCCATACCCCTACCTGACATATGTGCACAGTTGTTACTATAGCCAGCATACTGCTGTCACAGAGTATACATGCTGCCAGGTACACACACATACCCTGTAACACACATGTGATTGCGGCCATGGTACAGGCATCATTACACACACATTACACATACATACAACACACAAATGTATGACAACACAGATGAGCATTAACTGTGTACCTTATAGTACTGTGTGCCCCTACTTACAGATACCTATGCATGAGGTATGTAATCTGTGCAGACTACAGGAAACACACCAGACAGTGTTACCAGGGAATGTGAACATACACCATACTGTAGTGTTTAGGCCTACAACATCAGGTAGTACAACAGTTCATATGTGAGCTGGATTCAACAGCAGTACCACTTACTGAGCATACATGTATTGCTTCTGCCTATGATGGGACACCGCAGTCACACAGGGAAGTACGGCACAACATATGCCAATCTACTATGTTTGCATCCCGATAACTGACACATCTTTCTCTGGCCTCACACCAAGGACACCAACTACCATGACAGACACAAACTCACACTAAGCTATCACACCTTTACAGACCTTGCACACAATCAGTGTCACACTCATTCAACATCACATAGCTGGTATTGCACTGAGTACATGTGTGTGTGCATTGTGTCATAGGTAGGTACTATGCTATTGGCCCTGGGCCTAGGGCAGCCTAGCCATATGCTACCCTGCCCTTTGGGACACATGTAATGTGATTTTACTTGCTCCTGTGAAATGGTTACACAGAGGTGACTCACAGGGCATATTACCTATCTCCATAACATTCATCAGGGGTATGTATGACATCTACTAATAAGGAGCCTTGTTTGTTAATGCTGGGTGGTTTACTCCAGGGTATGGCATATTTGTGTATAGAAACCTGTACCTCCAGCATGTGCTGTTTAGTGCGGTGACAAGGATTAGGGCCCTAGGTCATGTAGGCTGGACAGATTGTGAGGTGTTGCCATGGTGGTTGGCCAACTGGTATGGGTGTGACATAACTGTGTATGTCCAGCAGTGGTAACCTCTGTGTAGGAAGTATGCAAGGCACTCTAGCTGTGGTTTTGAGAGTCAGTCTGCATAGGGAATGTGTTTGAGGGCATTATCAGTCTTTGTTAGGTATGTCTGTGGCCTTTCCACTTGCTGTAGTTCTCATGGGAGGTACATACTGCATAGGACATTGTGAGGTGTAGAGGGGTACACTGACTTACATTTCCCTAGCTGACACACCTTTTGTGATGACACGTACCATGTACAGGGATTACAAGACTAGTGTGCCACTGTAGATATCAAAGGGGAGGCTATTGTACACCTGTGTCCCATGTTCCCTTCTGACACCTCCAGTGGTAGGCGGGCAACCACCTATGTGGTAGTTAGTGGGTAACATGTTTTGGAATGGGGTATGGTACTGCAGTATCAACAATGGTGTTCAGTCCATGCCTTGGTCACCAGGCACCTGTTGCAGTACATCTGCCCCCTTGTCCCCCTCTCTCACTCTCTCTTTATATATATCTATATATATATATATATATATATATACACACACACTTCTAAACATCCATTGCTGTACATATACATGCACATGTAGGCACATAGACTGCCCACCTTTCATGGTGGGAATATCACTTCTGAAACAGTTGTGAGACATACCATTCTGTAATGATATTGCACAGTGTTGTGCATAATGCATTATGCTGTCCTCAGGCCGTATAGCTGTAGCAGGCCTCACTGGCTCAGTCCCACAGAAGTTCACCACCACATGACATATACCTGCACTGCATGCTGTTTTCAATGCCACACACTACAACCTACATTGATATGTGCACATAGCAACCTTCAACTACATATGTATGTCCAGCCTTCACTAACAGTTGCAGTATGTCCCTTGCCCTATGCACATCTGCATATACATATAGATACAGACTGCTAACACATATGGAGGGTTCACAGTATGTAGATTATTAGATTATGTAGTTTACATTACCTTTGTCTCTGACAGCTTTTTTCTGCTGGCTTGCTGGCTGGCTTGCTTTTTATTTTATTTTGTTTGGTCTCTGTCTGTCTCTATCTATCTATCTATCTATCTATCTATCTATCTATCTATCTATCTATCTTTCTCTCTCTCTCTCTCCCTCC
Source organism: Protopterus annectens (assembly GCF_019279795.1). Taxonomy (NCBI): domain Eukaryota; kingdom Metazoa; phylum Chordata; order Ceratodontiformes; family Protopteridae; genus Protopterus; species Protopterus annectens. The sequence continues at coordinate 846,836,695 of NC_056735.1, read as the reverse complement.
AGTTGCTGCACTGATATTATTGCATGTGTGGACTGGTAGTACAGGCTGCTTTTGTAGGTATCTGCACATGTGCATGTGATGGCCTCTGCACCAATTGGTGGCCAGCATTTAGTAATTGCATGCAGCCTGCTGTGTGTTAATTGCAGTTCTCACTGTGATTTCAGGACACTGCTATAAAATGATAGGTTAGGTAGGCGTAGGCCTTTCAGTTTTGCAAGGTGGGGACCATGCTGGTTTGCTGTGGACACTGTTGTGTGAGTCAGAAGGTTGGTATATCTCTCATATCTAATGCTGTGTTGTAGCCACTGAAATGCATGTTGTACTGAAACCTGACTGTTGCTTCTTCCAGTTCACTCTTCTCAGTGTGTATGTTAACTCACACCTGCTAATGCTAACACTGTTTACATGGGAGTATGTACTTACCTGTGGGATTTGAGGATTAACTGGCATACAACAGTAGTTCTTGCAATGTGTTGCTATGGCTTTTGTATTTTCCCTTTACATTCACTCCTTGAATGCCTGATATTTGTCTTTACTGGAATGTGTTGCTATGGCTTTCCTATTTTCCATTTACATTCACTCCTTGTAATGCATGATATATTTCTTTCAGCACTAAGTTCTTATATGTTTGCTGTGGCTTGGTGGCACTTCATGCAGTCTGGTGAGCCCAAGGTCTGGGGTTTGACACTTACAGGGTATTTTATTTTGCTGCTGAGCAGTACTAGGGCCTTGTCATACAGAGTGAATAAGGCACTTTTAAACAGTTGTAAGCAGGAAGCAGGAAGTCAGTGGGGACACCAGCTAGGGATGTGCAGGCTGGGTGTAGGGAAGGTCCATAGCTGCACATTTCTTTAACTGCAATAGCTGTACATATGTTTGACATTTGCTGTGACATTTGAAACCTTCCACCCCTGAGAGAGGGGTGAGGACAACTAAGTATATTGTACTAACAATTATGAATATCAGGCACATGCAGTGCTTGTGAACTGCTATACTGTCATTAGTATGTTAGATGGCTACATCCTTTGATATTTCTGTGTTGTACTCCTACATAAGGGCATGCTTGTGGAAGTAATTCTACAGCTATTCGCAGAGTATGTAACAGCAGACAGGCTGATATGCCTGTGTGTTTCTGACACTTGCAGGCCTCAGATACTCTCAGGTATATATTTGACCAGCCTCAGGGAAAGGTACATATCAGTGGGATACACCCGTGATATATTTCAGATATTCTGCAGTTGTGACTGTGGGGTATTTTGAGCATATGTATTACTACACCATTTCTGACATGCAAGTAGTGTCTACTTTAACTTATTGACAGTTACCATTATGTGTGATTCCCCACCTTTCCTCCTACTGTTAGTACATTTCACAGGGAGTCAGTGGGGCACAGGTAACAGTTGTTTGCAAATCAGGGACATCCCTGTAAATCAGTCACAGTTGGGAGGTCTGGCCTCTTACCTATTCAAATATGGCGGTGTTTATCCTGCTCTGATACTGTGTGGGGTTTGTAAGGTGCTACTGTAACATTATTACCTACTAGCATGGCTGTTTCTCTTCTCACACTAATGTAATGCAATTCCACAAGAATTGCCAGTAAAGATACACAGAACAAGCTTTGTGTAATGGCCTTCCTATTTTCCCTTTACATTCACTCCTTGTATTTCATGATATATTTCTTTCAGCACCAAGTTCTTGTATATCTGCTGTGGCTTAGTGGTAATTCATGCAGACTAGTGTTTCCAAGGTCTGGGGTTCGAGACTGACAGGGGTATTTTATTTTGCTGATGAGCAGACTACAGGCCTTGTCATACAGAGTGACTAAGGCACTTTTAAGCAGTTGTAAGTGGGTTTGCGTGAGTTTGCGCGATGCTTAGCTACACTTATTTACACTTAGCTAAGCACACACAAGCGCACACCCGCTGACTACTGCTTAAAAGTGCTTACTCCCGCTAACACCCGCGCTATTTTCTTTTAAAGAAAAGAAAATGGGGAAATAGGAAAGTGGTGAAAAAGGGGGCACAAAGAGGGTAGGACAGTAGGAAAACAAGCTCGGGATGTGCAGGAAGGATGTAGGGAAGGTCCATAGCTGCCCATTTCTTTATCAGCAACAGCTGTGCATATGTTTGAAATTTGGTGTGAAATTTGAAACCTTCCACCCCTGAGAGAGGGGTGAGGACAACAAAATATGTTGTACTGCCAATTAGAATTATCAGTTTACATGTCCAGTGGACATGTGTGCGAATTGGGCAGCTATGTATGGGGTGTAATTTTTTTGTGGGAACAGAGTGCCCTTTTTTTTTTTTCAGGTGAGAGTGGAATGTGAGGTACAGGAAGTAGGTATATTTGGGGAGGTAGGTTGGGGAGGTTAACAGACAAGACAAACAAGACGCATACAGGGGCAGAGTATGACACATGTGGGGGGTAAACACAATTGACGGGGATGGATGTTTGGATATCGCGAGCCCATGAGCCCACAGATGGCAACAGTGGAACTGAGATCCCCACCCATGGGCAGTTACCACTGCGCCTTCACAGCCCAGGCCAGGGCTGTGCTGGGGGCTGGATAGGATGGGCAGGCACACCCATGAGTTGCGCCACTCTCGCCTCGAGCTGGCATAGGGGATCAGTCACAGAATGCCTGATCTCACTACGCACCACAGACCGGACCCTATGGAGGGTGAGTGGAGGCTCTCCTCCGGCCACGCTTGCAGAGGGGGGATGAGCCCCATCCCCTGCAGCGCTTCCACCCGAAGGTGGCACAGGGCCACCGGAGGAGGAGGTCCCGGCCTGGGCACTGGTGCCAGGTGCACTCGCCAGCTGAGGTGGGAGAGGTGGGTCCGCTGGAACCCGCCTTCCCTGTTGTCCTATGTTTAGCAGTATTTTATGGCATTTTGGGTTAGTAACAAACAACACCATTCAAAATTAGTTGTAACAGCATGCATCAGTATTCCCATTAACCAAACACCCATGAATTCCAAACATTGAGCAGCAAGCATAACACATGCATATTTAGAACAACAGTGCACATTCCAACAGCATGCAGGGTTGATTGGTGGCAACAGGCCATCAGGTTTGGATATGTGAACAGGGCACATGCATCAACGTACATGCAGATATGTATGAACCAACAGGACAAATGTCCATGGGAATTAATTGTGAATACACATACCCAGTTTGGTGTGGAATGGCATAATTTGTGAAAATAGGGTAGGGTGGAGAAATATTACATTAACAACTTACACTACCTATACATATACTGTACATTCCTAGTAGATGCAGATATATATCCCCTACATGTATTAGTACAGTTTCCTGTATGTAACCTTAGGAATGTTGGTGATGGGGATGTTACTGCTACATTAATATACATTCCATTTTTATTCATATATGTTCATATCTGGCTGTGTTCAGGTACAGCATCCTGCTACATTTGATTTATATGGGTCTAGACAACTGTGGATGTTCAGCATTTCATACAACCATACTATCTCCATAATGCAAGGGTACAGCAACATATCCAAATTGTGGGACGGACACAGTCCAGGTTCTGTACTTTATTTAAGACATTACACTCTTTGGTTGTGGCTGTCTCATTCATTTCATTATGTAGTGACTGCAGTATACCTTTATTCCAGACTTATTACAGCTTTCTTGGTAGCTTCAAACTGTCTTTCTCACACTCTCTCACTTATTTTATATTTACATTTCAGAATGGTACTTAATTCTAGGCTTTATTAACATTTATTACTGGGTTACAACAATCCTTTCCAGCTGACTCACTTATTTCATATGGCAGAATTTACAAGGATGTATTCAACACTTGTCTATCCTTTGTTGATTGATTACCACTCATTTTCAGGCTGAAGCAGTTATCTGATATTACAATACAGGTGGAAACTCTATTTGAGACTTGTTTAATCTTTATTACTGGATTGCAATACACTCTTTTCCAGGCTGCATCACTTATCTAATCTTACAATACTAGCAGAATCTTTATTCTAGGCTTATTTCACCTTTATTACTGGGTTACAACACTGAACTCTATTACAATCTGTCTCACTTATATTCTATAACAATACCAGCTAAATAATTACTAACCTGCCTGGTGGCACAACCTCAGCAGCCTATCAACATAGGCTCACCAATTCGCGGGACGAACACCTGCAGCTGTAATATAAATGAAGGAATATTGGAACATACCTCTCCATACTATAGGCAAGGATAACATTTCTTAAATATGTAATTACATGGATGCTTACTCAGTAGTGGGGCATTGGGCATTTGGTAGGCCTCCTGGATCCAATGGTTCAGTTGGTCCTCCTTACGTCACTTCAGGTTCGCATGGTGGTGACGGATCTGTTCACCAGTCCTTGGAATGCCTGTGGCACTGGTGAAATCATGTGCCAACCGGTTCCATGCCTCTGCCTTGTACACTCCCCATTGAACCTGGCCCTGCATGAGTTGTGCTTCATGATCATGGACTAGGAGCCAAACCATATATTTTGACTCCTCAACACCCCACCTTTGTGCTCTAAAGCAATTTCCCTCTCCTGCACCTGCCATCCTGACTGCAAATGGGTACCACAATCAGTTATGGTGTGTATTCCCACCTATGGGGCTTATATATGCCGGTTTTCCCGCACTTATCTGTGATTGGCCATTTTGGATATTTATCAGCTTAAAGCAAACCTGCTTTGTCATGGTTCTATTTTCATTCATTCCTATATATATGCTAATACTGTATTTCTCAGTACAACTGTTATGGCTTAATGGTTCAGTACTTTGATTATGGTGCACAGTCTCCCGCATTCGACCCTTGGCATTGCTTTTTTTATTTTACTACTGTCTAGACAGGCTAAGAGGTGTGTCTGTGTAAAGGCGGCTTTGATACAGCTTGCCCAATGTTGCCCGCTGGTAAGCTGGTTGGCGCGCTACGCAGCTCTGCGCAAACGGCTCATACTGGGTAACGCGTTATTTAGCTATGAGCACTCATATTACGCTGGATGAAGCGCTGCTGAGCTACGCCACTCATATTAAGCTTGTTAAAGTGCTGCTCACCTCCGGGCACTCATATTAAACTTGTTAAAGCGCTGCTCACCTCCGGGCACACATATGCAGCTTGTTAAAGCGCTGCTCACCTACGGGCACTCATATTCAGCTTGCTAAAGCGTTGCTCAGCTATGGGCAATTACAATCCTTTTTTTTATAAATTATTCTGTCGGATTTCTTCACAAATACATGGCCCATTTCATTACATTTTACTTAAATTATAGTTTTTTTTATATATATATATATATATATATATATATATATATATATATATGTCAGGGGATTGTTTTAAACTTATTTAAATAAAAACGGTGAATGATGTTGTGGGGGCTTGAACCGTGACTACCTCCTCTTTGGCCAACATCTCTACTGCTACGCTATTGCTACTTGGCTTAATTTGCATATGTAGATCTTATATGCTTTTCAATGTCTGCTAACTGTGGCTGAGCAAAGGGCATACCCGCGCAAACGAGCGCAAATGTGGGCAAACATTTTTGAAATTATTAAAAAAAAAAATGAAACTGCTATTTTTACGTTTTACACATTTTTAGTAGGGTTTAGTGTGTGGGGATATGTGGTGTTGTGTTCCTTGACATTTCTAAGGACTCACTCGTGGGTGTTTACTTTCAGGCCTCTGACTCTTCTGGGGGCGTGTCCCTTTGCAGTACTCGGCATTCGGACACGCCCCCTACTTTTCTACACGGACCGTGTTAGCCTAGGGTATGATTCAGCATGCCCTCATGAATATGCATGGCATGCTGACGTCATACCGTTCAACTGCAGCCTCCGAGTAAGACATATTAAGTCTCACACGGAGGTTTCGTGAATCCGGCTCAATGTTTTTGTACAGTGTAAAATGATTTGTTGATCACTGGTGTGAGTTTACTTAAAGATGTATAGTAATATTGCAGTTTGCTTTTTGTTTTGTATACTTTAGTGGGGTGTAGGAGGAGCAAGGGGCCTGCTCACCCCCTGCAAAAAACATTGGCTCTCTTTTCTGTTTAACAGCACGTGAGGATGGATATATAAACCAATCAATAAACTGATAGCTTCATTCTATGATTCACTTCTATCTTCTCCACCACTTTCTAGCACAATGCAATAATGCCATTGCTGCACAACCCACTTGTAATAGGAAAATATTAACCAAAACCATATTACAGTATAGTATTTAATACTGCTTACAAACAACATATGCTACAGTGAAGGAACTGGAGGCTGTCATTGTTTAAGAAATCATTGAAATCCAGGTCAGCTAAAACAAATTTCTCTGCCAAGATCTTGATGAGCTATGTAGTGCCTAATGTTGATATCCTTGGAAATAACTTTCCAACTATGTAGATATGGCATAGTACAGTACTACACATAATGAGGTACCAATGTCACACAGTGTCACACAGACAGGAAATGCAGACATGTAGGTCTCACATGTATTGTAGGTAAATGGGAAGATTGGTGGTGTTAACACTGTGCAGGGGATCTAAGTGACTTATGGACACCAGGGAGTGTGATTTATGTTATCTGTGTAGACAAAAGTTTATGGTTCTATACAATTGTCCTGTTGAAAGGCAGTCAGGTGGAATATTCTTTATGTATGTTAAGATTCCCCTGCAACTGCACATTTTTAACTTGTAGCTTCTTGAGTTGGACAGCTAGTGAGTCATCTTAGAAATTTGCTTCCCAATGTTTGCTGGGTGTGTTTAGGGGCATCTCTACGTTGCCAGTGATTCTATTATGTTGAAGTTTCTACCTCAGGCTACTTTATTCACTGTATTTGTGAAAATATCCTCTATCAGTTTGGTCTTCATGGACCAGTAGTGGTTGTTGACTTGAATGTCATCCATTTTTCATGGGACTTCTTAACTGGACTGCATAACAGATATTGTTCTGCAGGTAAAAGTAGTTGATTCCCCTCTCTTGGAGACAGCAATCCATAGTTTTTCAGGATAGAACATTACTGCTGAGTTGGAGTTGCTAAACGTCATCCTATCCACTTCATATTCATCAGCAAATTTCTCCAGTGCATGGTGGAGATCACAGTCATTTGAAGCTGCAAGTTGCAGCTAAGGTGATATTTGTATTCAGTAATGGTAGCTTCCTGCCAGGACTCTCAGTGATGTGCACCTGTGCAAAATGGGCTTTAATAGAAATGGAGAGAGAACCGTAAATGCACCTTCAGGAAGACAAAGGGCATGACCTTGGTGACTGAAGTACTAACCCACTTTAATCCATAATTGCCTATTAGGGTGGTTGTAATGCTTCATGGTATGTAACTGACCCTGTTCTTTCACACAGACTCAGATAGTTCAGAGAGATCTATTAGATTTGTGTAAAGATTAATAAAGCTGAAGGTACCTTCTCCAGGGGTTGGCGCCAGCAAAAGGTGACCTATGCAGCTGCCTTGGGCCCAGTGCTGGTGGAGTGAGCCACAACAATAATTAAAAAGAAAAGAAAAGTTTACTACAACATTATAAAAAAAAAAAAATGCTGGTCTTAAAAAAAAAAAACAAAACAGAAAACCTGCTCTGTACATCATCTCCAGTCTTTTTCATTGGCAGGTACTCTGAGCCAATGAGTTTGGCAGAAAGAGCAAATGAAAGACTTTGGGGAAGTGGCATGTAGTTTAACTTTCTTGTATGGAGCTCACTGAATTTTTTTTCAGGATTGTACTGAGGAGGATATCCTTTTTTAGAAGCAATCATTGTCTTGGGGGAATGAACTCTCACATGAAGTGCATTGTTTCTTTCTTGCTTTCTTTCTTTTTTTTTGTATAGCAAACAGGAACTGGGGGAACCAAACCTTTTTTACACCATTAAGATGCAGGTAGAATTTTTTTTTTGCTTTACAGCAGCATTACAGAGATGCACTTAAAGTGTGTGTGTGTGTGTGTGTGTGTGTGTGTGTGTGTGTGTGTGTGTGTGTGTGTGTGTGTGGTGTGTGCGCGTGCATGTTTATGCATGTGCGTGTTTGTAAAATGCCACAATTAGAGAGCACTTGTCTAATGAAGTGACTTGCTCAGAGTCACACAGAATCAAATCCTTACTTAGGTACAGTAGACAAGAGCCTTAATCCTCCACACTGTCAGACCTCCATTAACTTTTTTGTTAGTTTTCTTTGGTAAATCACTGAGAATTACAGTCAGTCAATGCCAGGCATTAGAGTTTCACAGATTTTGTGGTTTACAAAATATATGTAGATATAAAACCTGCTGTTCCATTATTATTTTTTTCATTCTGACTTTTTAAGTCATTTTGAGTAGTCTGCTCTTATCTGTCTCCTGTTTTGAAGAAAATCTCTAATTTTGCCTCATAATAATGCCCTGCCATTGAGCAAGTTGCTTAATCGGACAGTGCTTTGGGGAAAATAGACATTTGGGGTCGGCTCCTCAATAGTACTCTGTAATGTAAGCATAGTAACTACTTATGTACCATGGTAGTTATGTAGTAAAGGAAGGAAACTGACTGTAGTAAAGAGAATCAACTTCATATGAGCAATGTTCTTTGGTTTCCTTAATGTTTACAGTGTGTTTATTATTTAGCTGCAAATAAACTGGACAGCATAAAGTATATGAGTTTATTGTTAATATTTTTAACTATGAATACATGTATAATTTAGTTTGTTGTTTGCAGACACACTGATATAAAATGCACTGTATTTGAACTACAACAGCTTAGCACTTGGTACAGATGAGTAAGGCTATGAGCTGTTAAACTGCTACTTCTTGTAGTACATGGTTTGACTCCTTCAGTCCTCATTTGTCTTCTATGTGACTCTGCCAAGTTACTTCACCAAACAGTACCACTGGACTGCTCTTGAAAATGGGCGCTTGTGCCTAATGGGCTGTTCCAGGCTAACAAATGCTTTATACATTTGCCTTTTGAATTCCTGCACTTTTCACATAGACTCTGATTAGTATTTTACTAAAATGCTATTTGAATATGGTAATTGGGGAGAGACAGGCAGGCATCGGGATATTTCTGGCTTGCGCCTTATTCATTAATTTGCATAAGGCCCCATTTGTCAAAAATTTGGATCTGTTCACTCTGGAGGTATATGCTTCAACAATACAGTATTATTAGCCATTCATGTAGGTCAGACCTGTACTAAGTGATGTCTGAGGGGAAAGCTGTTCTTGATAACAGAGAAGACATGTGGAAGTCTAAAATGAGATGTAGGTATCCTGCAAGTAAGTAATCTACCCCCCAAACAAAGTATGCTATATTCCATAATATTTCTGACATGCGTGAATGGGCGTACCTTCGTTGAAGGTTGTGCATCAGGGCTAGTAACTCAGCACGTAAAAATCAACTACCAATCATTAGTGGACTGGAGTTCTGCTGTGGTGACCCCTAACCAGGAAAAGCCAAAAGACACAACATATGACTTCTGGGTTGTTGAACAAAAACTGCTGCAGGATTTACATTGTCTGTATTTTTTTTTTTTTGCTTTATATATTGCACTAAAGAATTAATAAATATTCCCAGATTGTGTAATACAGTCTAAAGATGTTGCATGTTCATAGGTTCATAGGTTCATAGGTAGGTACTAGGCTATTGGCCCTAGGGCCTATACAAGCCTAGCCAAAAAGTTACCCTGGCTTTCACCACCCAAGAAAATTATTTTCCTGTCAAGCAGAACCACAGAAGTAATGTTAATAATATATTTTTGCATTACTTTCTTCACAGCTTCCAGCAACTTCAAATGGGTTGATATTTGTCAGATAATTTAATCTGCATCAGTTGGAGTGATGATCAGAACTATCTGGTCTTCAACAACCTGTATGTAGTCATTGCTGTATATTACTGTGATACAGTCTTCTATACAAGATTGGATTGTAAAGGATTTCTACATTTAGTTCAAAACTATTACTCTGGCAGTTAGCACTAAGGACTAAAGCTTCAACGTGTTAATGATACCCATTCTAAAGACTTAAACCTTGCTTGTGAAATAAATAGGACCTGATGGACAGGTAGGTATGTATCCCAGAGACTACCCCATCTATGGAAAAGGCTTCCCATTCATGTGAAGCAGAGTTCCTCCCTAACTCAATTCAAGTGGAGCTTGGACAATTGGATGGGAAAATGGAAATTCATACCTGGTTTGGCACCTATGTCTCTAATGCAAACAGGTAACCTGTAAATGGTTCATCTTCCAGACCCATGCTTACACTTATCAAGGGTATCAGAAATTGTTAGAGATTTGTGATGCATGGCTAGGGTTAAAAAGGCCCTTGTGGTCATTAGCCTTGTAAACACCTATGAAACTATGAACTGCTTCTGGCAGGAAGGGTGCACGGTTTGAATATTTCCACCTTTATTTACCCGCTGTGTAATATTGAGCAGGTTAGTTAACCAGATGGTGCTTTGGAGCAATTGGGAATTTGGGCTAGGCTCGTTCATGGTCTTTACAACCGCATGTCTAGTAACTATAAACCTGTTGTCATTCTTTGCCAGCCATTTCATAGTGCATACTGATCTAAGTCAAGAAATATAATGTTAAGATCACCAACACACCATTTTTTAATGCAGGATAGGCAATTTATTCTTCAAGGGCAGCAGGCACTGCATTTGGAGATGAAACACTGAAATGCAAAGTTTTTTGTTTGTTTGTTTTTTTTGTTGCCAGAAAAAAAAACCCTCTACATTAGTAATAGTTCTCTTTAATGTGGAATCATTTAGATGACTTTCACTCCTGCAGGGATTGTGGATATTAACTTAGCATATGTTATCAGATCGTTAATATTGCTTATACTTTCAAAAATACTTATCTATTTAAACTGTGCGATATATGGCTGGATCTTATGGTGTGATACTAATGATCTTTATACAGTTTCATGTAGCTCATCTAAAGCTACCAATAAAGTACATGTAATTTATTTCTTCATAACAATAAGGGGTGCATGCAGTGCACAAAGTGGATATATAATTCCTGTTGGGGGTGGGGGTGCTGTATGTGGATAAAAGTTAATTATACAACGACCCCCCATTAAATATTCAAAAACGTGCACGCTGATTGGTCAGCGTGCACGTTGTAAATCAGAGTTATAGTAATGGAAAAATATCTGGTCGCCCAGACTTTTTCCATTACTATAACTTTTTTTTACAGCAATGGAGAAAGCAAGATCTCCGTTGCTTCACACTGTCTCGCTATGTTAAACAAGTTTAACATAGCAAGACAGCTTTAAAAAAGCAACGGAGATTCTCCGTTGCTTTTTTTAAAACTGTCTCGCTATGTTAAACTCATTTAACATAGCGAAACAGTTTTTAAAAAGCAACGGAGATCTTGCTTTCTTCGTTGCTTTTCTTGAAACTGTCTCGCTATGTTAAATGGGTTTAACATAGCCAGACAGCTTTAAAAAAGCAACGGATATTCTCCGTTGCTTTTTTTAAAGCTGTCTCGCTATGTTAAACTCATTTAACATAGTGAAACAGTTTTTAAAAAGCAACGGAGATCTTGCTTTCTCCGTTGCTTTTTTCAAAACTGTCTCGCTATGTTAAATGGGTTTAACACAGCTTTAAAAAAACAACGGATATTCTCTGTTTCTTTTTTTAAAGCTGTCTCGCTATGTTAAACTAATTTAAAATAGCAAAATAGTTTTTAAAAAGCAACAGAGATCTTGCTTTCTCCGTTGCTTTTGCCCACAGCTCTGATGTACTGCGTAGGCATGCACATGCGCAGTACATCAGAACTGCCGCAGAATACCAGACAGCTGCGGAAGGGCAGCAAGGAGGCATTATACAATGCCATTATTTAATAAAAGTAATTTTTTTTTTCATAAATAATGTCATTGTATAATAGCAATAACCCACTTCTGGGTGTGGGTAATGCTGGATTTACGCACGGTTGGCTTTGTTTGGCCACTCGGGCTTCACCCTCGTGACCAAACCACACCAACCATGGGTAAATCCAGCATTACCAACACTCAGGCATGGGTTATTGCTATATTCTACTCTTCATTCGGTCATTTTAAGGAGTCATTTATATGGTTTTGCAGGACTCATTTGGATGGGTGTAAATTAAGTTGGAAATATGTGACTATGGTCATTATTATTGTTATTATTTTTTGGCACAGACATCTGAGAAGGATGCAATCAACAATGTAGCCATAATTGTTGGATTTGAGGGATGTTTGTAGATAAATATGACTGACCCTGCTGAGCTGATAAAGGTAAAAACTCATTAATTTATCTTTGCAGGTCTAGTGTGCATTTGTATAAAGCAAAATGGAATATATTATTGTGACCACTTTTATCATAATCAGGCATGCAATGTGTACGCAGTCAAAGTGTCTGTAATAGCTGATTACAGATATTGGTGGATTATAATGACAGCAGTTTGAGTGGGTAACCATTTGAAATGTCAGGAACCACTAGACTAAGTCTTGAAATATGGAGACTGAATGGCCGAAAGATTGAAGTTACATATACTAGGTCTTAAATGCCATTTCTCTCAATATTCTCTTTTCTCTGAGGTATGGCAATCTCGAGGTTGGTATATATAAGTGCAAGTGGTGTGCGGGACTTGCCCCACACATGGAAGTATGCATGGGGGGTTTGTCTCCCCTGCAAAAAGAAATTTTGAGGAAAATAGCAATCTTCCACATTTGTTCTTCTCCTGTGTTTTTGGTCTTTTTTTCGGCATGCTAGCACTCAGCATTGCAAGTGCTGAAATTTTAATAGGGAGCTGGCTGAGTGGCTTTTTATGGCTGAAAGGTTATAAAATAGGTACTTTTGTTATTGTTGGTTCATACATGTTTTCACATATACTGGAAAAATGCTGAAAATCACAAATTAAAAAAAAAATAAACAGTATAAATACCACTTTAGATCTCCACTGAAAACAGGCTACTAGCCTAGTGAGACTAACCTAGTCAACAAAGGATAAATAAATAAATAAAAAGCATTGTAACAAATGTTGACGTATTAAAAAGAAATATAATTTAAAACAATCAGAAAAGTGAATCAAAGAACAGATTGCATGTATGCCTGGCCTTAAAATGTGTTGGGGCCCAAGGTTTGAAAATAACCAGTGCCCAGGGTACAATTAGTATGCTACTTACAAGATGCATTTTTAATGAATACGAGTTTCAATGTATTTTCAATGAATATGAGTTTCAACGGAAGAGAAGTTTACTGTTGCTCATGCTAAGTCTGTTTTTAATGTGATATTGTTTTATTTCGCAAACAGCCATCAGTGTTTTTGCAATAAAATTTGAAATAAAAGTTGGGGGTGGTGCTGGCCCATTACCATACCTAGGGCCCTATTTCACCACGATCCAGCAATAACTACACCATAGAGACAAGCCTGCTCTGTTGTGTAAGGAGATATGACTAGCATCTCCATGGTGTGAAGCCTTTACTGTTTACCAATTAGAAGCCATTGAAGGGCACAGGCAGTGCTGAAGGGCTGTCACATTTGCTGCATACAAAATCCATAAAAACAGTAGACATGGATTCAGTGGCATTCGCTGTGCATAATCTGTCACAAAATTATCTGTAGTAATACAGGACAAGCAAAAGGAAACCAAAAGCTACTGATTACTAGTTTATGTGCATGGTCTAGGTGTGAAGGAAAGGCCTAAAAAGTAATGACTTACTATACCCTGGCATTGCTACGAAAGAAGAATAGCATCAGTCTCCCAAGGAAATTTGCTTTTGTATTCCATAGCTATAATTCCAAAAGATTAAATTCCAAACTGTTAAATGCAATACATAAAGAATACCTAAGCCAGAGCAAAGTCTAATACTCCTGGTTTCATATGGTGGTCCAGAATGGATACTAAATTTGAAAACTTAATGAGAAGATGCACAGTGGGTGGGAAATGAAAACAAACTAAATGCTATCAGCAGTTCTCTAGCCTTGGGAATGACTAGCTGTTCTGTATTGATATTATGGATGTCATAGTGGCCATAAGGACAAAATATTCCTTTTTTAGGATATACAGTGGCCAGACCACCCAAGAAAATTATTTTCCTGTGCCCCTGATGAGCAGAGCCACAGAAGTGATCCCCGGAGTGAATTTCCCATTTCCCATCCAATCATCAAGATTTTTCTTGAAGAGTGCTAATGAGGAGCTCTGTTTGACATAGACAGGTAGTCTGTTCCAGAGTATGGGAAGTCTCTGGGACAGGAATCTATCCCTCCAGCATGTTCTGTTTATTGTGGTGACAAGGTTTAGGTCCCTAGAGCATGTAGCTCGGAGGGATTGGGATTTCTTTAAGTGGAGCATGTCCAACAGCTCTGGGTTTGACATAGCTTTGTATGTTAGGCAGAGATTACCCCTGAGTAGGCGATATGTGATGGAGTAAAGCTGTAGTTTTTTGAGATGGTCTGCATAGGGCATCTGTTTGAGGCCAGTAATCCTCTTTGTGAGGTATTTCTGTGGTCTTTCCAGTTGTTGTAGATGTCTTGTGAGGTACATATCAAAAGGGGCATTGTACTCTATAATGGGTCTAATGAGTGATGAGTAGAGGGGAACAATGACCTCTTTTTTTCTGGATGAGAATCCTTTTGTGATGAGTTGAGCCACGTAAAAGGATTTCCTGATGACTGTGGCGATGTGATTATCAAAGGAGAGACTACTGTCCACCTGTGTCCCAAGGTCTCTTATCACATTTTCGGCATTAAGTAGACTACCAGCTATGTGGTAGTTCATGGGTACAGAGTTTTTACCAAAGGGGATGACAATACACTTTTTGGCATTGAGCTTCAGGCCGTGGCTTTGACACCAGGTATCTGTCTCAGTGAGGCCCTTTTGTAGTTTGTCCACATCGTTAGGAGTTTCGATTATGGCTCCTAGTTTGCAGTCATCTGCAAACTTTGTTAGCCAAAGACCTTCTGTGTTGGCCTGCACTTCAGAGAAGTGAGAGGACCCAGGACTGAAGCCTGTGGTACTCCACTTGTCACTGGTCTGATGTCGGATTTGGAATCCGCTACTTTCACAGTGTGCTTTCTGTCCGTGAGCCAGCTGGCAACCCATCTTGTGATATAAGGATTTATACCTAGTTTAGTGAGCTTATCTATATTTCCAGAGTGGGGGATGGTGTCGAAATTACCTGTGCAGCCATGACTGTAGGAACTTTGCATTCTTCCGGTATAGAGATGGGCCCTCCGGTGAAAGGGGGTAAAGTTAGCACTGAACCTATCTGCTAGGATGTTGGCAATATCAGTTGGTTCTGTATATTTACTGCCATTGTTCTGTAACTCAGAGCAGATCTGAGTGTTCCCCATTTAGATTCTTGACATAGCTATAGAATGCTTTGTAGTTGTCTTTAGAGTCAGTGGCAATTTTGTTTTTGTTTTATATATATATATATATATATATATATATATATATATATATATATGTGTGTGTGTGTGTGTGTGTGTGTGTGTGTGTGTTTGTGTGTGTGTGTGTGTGTGTGTGTCTGTCTGTCTGTCTGTGTATGTGAGTCTGTGTGTGTGCGATAATCCACAAGGGGTGTCCATGGTACAGATGAGTGTTATAAGGCACAAACCAGAAGGACTGCATGGTGTGGTGTCTTAATACTAGTACAACTGAATGTGCCAGTTTTAACGGTTCTAGCAATTATGATCCGTCTGTTCTAAACACTGTAGACACTATATATATATATATATATATATATATATATATATATATATATATATATATATATATATATATGTGTGTGTGAGTGTGGCTCTAGAATTTCTCCTTGATCAGGCACACTGACATTTAGAATATTGATGAACTAATGTTGAAATGTCAAAACATGGAACATCGACACATTGTGCGTATATTATTTTGTGGATTATCCAGGATCAGGCTAAACCAACAGCAAATGTTTTTGTACGGAGTGCTCCTGCACTGCCCCTGCACCCCTATACCCCCTGTTAAATATATGAACTAACTCCAAGACTGCACAATTCCTGGAGAAACAGAATGTTCCCCTACCTGGGATTGTCAATCTCTTGTACATGGCAGCCATCTGTTTCTGTTCACCAAATGGTGTCAATCAAACAGTGTTCAAGAAGAAATTATGCAAACACAGACATATAGAATATATATATATATATATATAATTATGTTAATCACAGACTTCAGATAATGTATAAAAGATGTAATAAAAACGTTGCACTGCATAGATATTTTTTTGTCTGTATTCTTTTCATGTGAACAATAGTTTATGTACATCTTTGACTCATAAGTTCTACTAAAAATCTGCTAAGCCACAATATTTTGCTATTTGCTCAACAATAAACATTCACACAATGCACATTCAAAATACAGACACCTCCAAAGAATACTTTACCTCACATAAAACAACCTATCCAAACGTAAATGTATACTTAGTATAAAAGAAAAGAATATAATATAATATTAAAAAACATTTAAAATGTGCACCGCATCTCCCAAGTATGTCAATGTAAAAAAGTAACCTTATATATTGCACGGGTTCCCTTCAGAATGTCGAATTTCCAAAACTTTGAATTTCATATGTTCAAGACCATATGATCAAAGTTTAGACATCTCGAAATTCTGAACAGAGATCTGCATACAGAGTGGAATGGGAGATTTCGCTTTTCCAGACTGTAGTGCGATCTCGGAGTTGGTATATTTAAGTAGCTGGGGTGTAGGGGCTCAGTCCCCACCTGGGAGGTGCAGGGGCAGCTTGCCCCTGTGCAAAAACATTGGGAAACTTGGTTTTGTATTTTTTTTTTTTGGATTCATTTCAGAGTTTCGAGATTTCAAAACTTCGATCATATGGTCTCGACCATATGAAATTCTAAGTTTTGGAAATCTGACATTCTGAAGTGAATCTAGACTGCACACACAATACACATGTGCATTGTCCTCCAAAACAATACTCACTACCAAAATGTAATCTATTATTAAAACAAGAAACTAAACAAAATAATACAAAACAATTAAGTAATCTGAAAACAGGATTACTGGCAAAAATGGACATGATTCTAAAACAATAAAATATCCTGACAATGTACTTTCGGAATATGTTTAATAATTAAATGACAGCTCAAAAAAATCATTAAAAATTACCACATAACTAGAGCAGAAACCTAACAAGACAAGAGGGAGGAGCCTGTTTTCTTTTTTTCCATTTTTTGTACTGCAGAGGCAGTTGACCTGTATTGTTTTCTGCATCAGAATGTTGCTGATAACGACCAGGAAAACGTCTCTTTTAAGTAATGGGTATGGGAGGAAAAGGCCTTCATATAAGAGGGAGAGGGGCCTGCCCACCTTGTAGAAATTATTGATTTTTTTTATTTGCCTTTACTTTCTGTATTAGTGGATATGGCAAATATTTTATTGTGTTAATGTTTTGAATTTGATGTAACAAGATGTATGTTTTTGTTTTTGTCATTTTATCACAGATAAAGACTGTTGGGAAGAGTATTTTAGGGGTTATGCATTTTCTCATACATAAGAAACATAGCTGGAATAATAGGAAGAAGCCTTGTAGTTTACTGGGAATGTTAGGATGCCAGTAAAGAATAAGGAGAAGGTTTATAAAGATTGTAAGGTATGGGAATGAAGATCTGAGGGCTAAGTACATGGAGGCTAGAGAGAAGGATAATGTGGGAATTCAACTGGCAGACGTAGGGTTGGAAAAGCAACTGGTGGGAAATAATAGATAAGGAGAGTTTCTGGTACTTAGCTGAGAGGAAGAGCACAGGAAAGTCTGTTTAAATTGTTTGAAGAAGACAAGAAAATAAAAGATTTTGGGAAGCAGGCTGAGTATCAATGAGTTCCTTTTGTTAGTGTTTGCAATAGATGGCAAGGGTAGACAGAGTAACAGCATGGCAGGGTAAAAGGAGATAGGTAATGAAGGATAAACTCGTGGAGCCAAAGATCTGGAAAGACTGAGGCAGGAATTTGCTAGACTCAGATAAGAAATGGTATGGCAGTGAATGGGAAAGAGGCAGAATTAAGAGGCTTGTAGGTCATTGTAGGTTGTAGCAGAAGACAAGAATTGTTGCTGACAGTGAATCTTTAGGTGTGAGCACTGTAAAACTGATCCTGGGAACTGTAGTCCTATTAGTTTAATTTCAGTGGTGATAAAGATTCCAAAATGAGTGCTGGCTTTCTTTAAAGATAGCAATTTATTAAACATTTTTCAACATGACGTTGGAGAAAATAAGCTACGTCTGACAAATCTGCTTCAGTGTTGTGAGTGGGTTTAGGTAGACCTAGATAAAGGTACTTCAATGGATGTGGTGTTTGTAGATTTTAGGTTATCTTTTGATAAGGCTCTCCATAGAAGATCAGAGAGCAAAATGAAATGACTCAGGCTTGGGCCTAGTAGTCAAGTGTGCAGAGAGATGGTGGGAAGATTGAAAGCAGATGGCTAGGAGAGAAGGTTGCGAGGTGAGCAGGGTCACAGGGATCACTGATGGGGGGTCACTTTTGTTGAATACATTTATATGCACTATTGGTGAGGGTACTGAGAGATTGTTGATCCTTTTGCTGATGATACCAAGCTCTGGCATCCTTTGAGGATTCTGAAGTTTAGTCTGGTAAGGAATTTGGAGAGGTGGATAGCATGGATGGAGAGGTGATACCTGTGTTTTTAATTTGCATAAATGGATGTGATACTGTTGGGTTGCAAAAAGAAAGAAGCACTGGTCGGGGACAGGTATATAATGTGGTTGCATGGGAAAGGATTTCGGGGTTGTAGTATTTGATCGTTTTGATCAAAAAGTGTAGTGCAGTATGACTGTAACACAAGATAATATATTGTAGTATATGTTAGAAGGTAAAGCTTACAGAAACAAGGATATAATTTCACCTTTGCAGCGGTCTCTATCTAGGTATCACTTGAAATACTCTGTCCAGTTTTGAGGGTCTGTGATAACAGACATATTGCTGTTTTGAAGAAGGCATTGGTAAAATAAATGACAGTGGTTATACGTCTGGAAGGATTGTTTTAGTTGGATAAATGTAGTGCATCAGGGCTTTCTGAGATGGGAATAAGAGGAAATGAGGGCATTATATTGAATTAAAAAATAAGAGGTTACTAATAAGAGTAAAGCTTAGGAGGAAGAATATTGCTGAAGATGGGAATATTAGCTACAGACTGAATTTAAAATTTCAGTATAGGTATTAGATAGTATTTCTTCATGAATAGGGTGCTGGTTTCATAGAAAAGCTGACAGGAACAACTGTTGTCTATTATTCAACAGAGATATTTAAGCCATCTTCAGATAATTGGAGAAAAGTGTGGTTGGTGTAGGATATAGGGTAGACAGGTATTGCTGCTGGCAGAACAGATAAAAACAGTGTCACCTTTTACAATTAGCTTAATGTAATGTAATACAACTTGTAATATCTTTTGATGTATAGTCTTATGTTTTTCCCTTATGATCATTAATTTAGATGAATTCTGTGTACCATCATCATCTGATTGCTTTTCCAGTGTTTCTATTTTTACAAAGGTGGTTGTCAGTTTACCAAACCTGCTACAATCTGTCATTTATTTTTGGCTAAGGGTTGTTGGTGCTATGTATCACTGACTGAAAAATTACTGCAGCCACTGATGCAGATTTAGTTCCCAAGACTGATGCCATGTTTTTCTGTCTTTTTGAATAACAATTATTTAAGCTGTGAGATGTAAAATGTTTTACGGGCTGCCATTGCAGTTTTTTTTATTACCGTTTGGAAGTTTCTGGATTGAAGTCATGTCATCGAAGCCTTTGTGAATTACTACAGTTTTTTCCTGACTTTCAGTTATTATTTGAGTTTTTTCAAAATCGAGTATGTAATTTTTTTGTATACAGTACTTATTGAAACTTGTCATCTTCACAAAATTATTATTCCTGCTTATTTGCATTGCCATAATTGCAATCTGAACTTTACTTTTGGCTTTGGGTTTTTTCTACTGCAAACTTCTGATGGCTGTATTACTAAAGGGGTTAGTGTTGATGCTCAGCTACAGATTGTTTTCATGTTTGTCGTTGCGTGAAAGATCATTCCTAAATATCTACTGAGAGCCCTTATATATTATATTATATTATATTCTATTATATTATATTATATTCTTTCACAAGTACATTTCATTATTTAGCCTTTGATGGCTAACTACTTTCAGGGTTTATCAACCAAGCCATTATATGTCACTATGTCTGCCTCCTGAGTTTTGAGAATTATCTGGGCTTTTCCAATGAGAAATACGTGTTAATGAGTCTACAGAATTTTAAGATACTAGATTTCATCTTCTAGAAATCATTATTATTATTTTCCTGGATTGCCATAGTTATTTTTGAGAAGATGTCTTTCCAAGACTCACCTGATCTACATCTCTAACCTTATACATTTTACATTGTATAATAGTTTTTTTTTTTTGCTATTGCTGTTATCAGCTTTTCTGGTCCAATCCTTTGTTTTAATTTTTTTTTGTTTGTTTTCCTAGATGACAGTTGCTTCTCTTTATTGGTTGCTTAATCCATTCTCCTTTTCATCTTTCTGGCTACCAGTTCTGTTACTGATGTCCCTTCTAGCTGTATTAATGGCACTGTTTCATCGAGTCTCTCGGCCTCCTGTTTACCCTTTTTGATATTTTGCATCATTTCCTGATTTTGCTGTTGTGGTATATACTGGTGATCTCTGCAGCAAGGTGACTGCTCATTTTGTTTCTCAGAGTGGAACTCTGGTTTAGTTGGTTTCTGCACTCTAGTTGCACCTCCTAATTCTACCCTGATTTGAAGATTTGGCATAAATCACCAATACTTCAGAATTTTCAGAATGCATTTTTTTATGCAGGCAAGTCTGCTTGGGTTTATAAGCTAGTTCCTCTGCACTTTGTGATAACCTTCTTATTGCAGTCATTCACTAGTGGCTGTTAACTGTTTGTTTGCTGGTACTTTACTGAAAGACTACTGGACATTGTGATTGCAGTTATTCATAACAGAATTCATTTTAATTCTTTCTTCAGCACCACTTTTTTCATCATCTGCCTTGTTTATTTTAGTTGCTTGGTTGGTGGGTGGCATAGCTCTCAGCTGAACTAGTACAAATTTCAACAGAATTATGGACAAATCTAGAAATAATCAAGGACAATCGGGGACACTTATGAAAATATTAGTATTATTAACTTGAGATGTTGACAGAATAAGGGAGTATGAATTAATATACATTTTCTGAAGTAAAATAAGTCTATAATGCTAATTATTGTCATTATTTAATAAGTGTAATTCATTACCTTATCTCCAGAAGTCACCAGTTTTAGGATGGTTTAACAGGTACAGAGCTAAAATCAGGGACATCCCTGGAAATCAAGGACAGTTGATTGGTATAGTGGATGGCATATTAGGTGTTGTTTAGTACCTTTCACCAGTTAAATTGGTAGATCCTTTTACCACATGGAGGAAACTATCAAGCAATGCTCCCTTATTGTTCCAATGCCACTATAACTTTTGGAAATTCCATTTATTAGATGAGTGGAAATAGTGAACCACTACTGTGTGTACAGACACATCATATAGGAGCTGGTACATGTGTGCTGCCCTCACATACAGGCTTGTGGAATACATGGAATTCTAATTCCTGGGGACACCAAGGTATATGTAGCATTGACAGTCTTTGCTACAGAGGCCTTCTGATGACCATCTGGGGACACTGTGTTTTTTTCATAGGCATTTGCCTCGTAGATGGTACACATTTCCTTAATGATATGCTACAGCATGTTGAGGAACATATTTTGCCTTAATGACATGGTACTACATGTTGAGGAACATATGTTACCTTAATGACATGCTACAGCATGTTGAAAAACATATGTTGTTTCCACATACTGCAGAGAAGATGCAGCTGTTGTACAAAATTGCCTGCTTCCTTGAAGTACTTGGTAACATTGACTACACCAAAATTGCCATCAAGGCCCCACATGGAACACAGGGAGAATGGTATACTTGGGGTCTGCAACACACAGGGTATAAAATACAATGTAACAGTGCACCACACAGGCACACATGCCACTTATATTAATAATTTGTGTGGGCTGACTTTTCTAAGAGGCATCTCATTGATAATATGGAAACACAAAATTTATCCCAGGATTTTGATCCCCTCAAATTATCTATCTTATGATTGCATTTGTTCTCATTAGGGGTAATATCCAATTATTGACCATGGGATGGAAAAGGCCTATTACCAAATGGGATAGGACATTTCAAGCAGAAAAAAAGGGAAACCGTCTAGGCTTAAAATGGCCCACAAGGGCAGTTAGCTTAGTGCTTACCTATGAACATATGAACCTATATGCCCTGGAGGCATGGTTCATGTCACTGTTGAGCAAAAACTGATCTTGGCCAAGAATGCATACAGCTGTGGACTCACAGACCTGCACCATTATCAAACGTGTTTGGAGTGATGAAAGCCCACTTACAATGCTTAGATGCTGCTGCTGGTGGTGTGCTGCATATATACTCTGGAAACCTGTAGCAAGATATTTGTTGTGTGTGCAATGTTACACAGCATATTAGTATACAGAGAGATACAGCAGATGATGAGGTGACACCAGCAGAGGAGGAGCCTAGTGAGGAGTTGTTGGAGGACCTGGCTGCAGAGATAACCATGCAAGGTGGAAAATGGAGCACTATGGCATGGCAAAGGTAAGAGGTAGTGTATGATTCACATCTGTGGGTCAGATTAAACATAAGAAACATTAACAGTAATGCATATAATACTGCAGCCAGGTTACAGTATACTGTGCATGGACTGGCCATGCAGTGCATCATACACAAGCTACCCTGATAACAGAGCACTGAGGGCAGGGCACAATTGTTATCATATGCACAGGTAGTGCCAGCCAGAGTGATAGGGGTTGGAAATGACCACTATAGGGGGATGCTGGGGATGAGGATATGCATGAGTCATAGCCCATTGATTTTGGTAAGCTCGGAAGACTGTTCAGGAAATGATAGTCTCCTGTGTGGGATAGGTGTTCAGAGATAGGGGGTATTGGTCAGTATGTTGATGCATGCGTGCACACGTGTGCATGTATGTGTATGTGTATATGTGTGTGTGTGTGTGTGTGTGTGTGTGTGTGTGTGTGTGTGTGTGTGGGGGGGGGGGCAGGTATAGCCCATGCAGATGTTGCTGCACTGTGTATGTTTCTGTGAGAGGTATGAGGAACACTCAGTAAGTATTGTGCTGACCATACATGTCCCATCCTGGGATAATCCCTTACAAGGACTTGTACCAGCATGATCAGGGGCTGGACCAGATGATGTTGAGCTGTGTGACTACAGACAGCAGGCCACACCACTTACACTTCTTATGTAGTGGCAGCCACAATGGGCTGCATCACCCTCAGCACTGGTAGTAGGCATGGAGGATGTGCCACTATATGACTGTGACCTAACTGTCCAATAGTCTTTTTCCCTACTGGAGATGGTTGATGGATGGCCAAATGAATGACATCAGCAAGGAGCAGCAGACAAGCCTTGAAAGATATAGGGTCCCACTTGATATGGTGTCAAAATGCTGCCAATGTATACAGAACCTTCTCGGATGTGGTCTTGTAACTCATGCATTACACCAGTCACCTCTACTGTGGCCACAATGGCAGTGGCATGTACCTAGATGACTACCCTACACATAAATTGTATAATGGTCTATGGAGACACTCAGTTCAGACAGGGGACAGAATCCATGGTGTTGTCAGCCACTGGTACTACACATTGCTGTCCTCATGCAGAGTGGAGCCACCAGCAGCTGCTGTTGCATGGTAGGTATGGGATGAGGGTTCATCCTATATTGCTGTGTCAGCCAGTCCCTTTCCTTCTTTGGTTATTTATTGATTTATTTACTCTGTTAACCAGGGTGGTGACTAGCCCACAGACCATTTTCAGCCATGACCCTGCATGGTGCTGGTGCTCCCTGACCCATCACAAGGTTACTAGGGGCTCATGGGATTGCAAAAGGAGTAGGGAGGTATCACTTGGAGGGGTAGGCCATGTAACTGCCTCAGTACCTGTGCCTGACAGTGACACTGTTGTTAGACCAATGTCTGCACACCACCAGGTGTTCAGGAGTGACCAGTCACCTCGGACAGAGATGTCACAAAACTCCTCCATGACTGTGAGTGTATTCTAATTAGGCAGGCCTCAACCATGGCCATCCTGTCCTGTGCAAGGGAGGTTGCCTTGTTTTTGGCCTAGTGGATGATGTTATTGACCCTGTGGTGTAGCTATAGTGCAGACCTGTTATGACCACTGACAGCATTTACATCCACAGCAAGGCCCTGCCATGCACATTTGTAGAAGACCTGATCACTCTTTTTAGTCTGGAGGATCTGCCAGCCACATACCTGGAGGGCTTCCAGCAAGATGTCATTCTCTGCCTAGGACAAATTCTTCATACATTTGTACTCCTTTGCAGACATCTCATCTTGTAAAAGTGAACATACAGATATGGTTAGTGATTGCCCACTGATGCCTTCAGTTTCCTCAGTATGGTTCCCCACCCCCCTATACAAACTGATTATAGACTATGTGAGACCTTACCCACCCAGAGGCACAGACCGGCTGCACAGGTCACTGCTCTGGAGAAGCTGCCTGTAGTTGGACACAGGTGTGCCTCCTCCACACCATGCTATCCTGTATGTATTTGATAAACTTGCTGTGGCTGTATGTGTGTGTGTGGATGGTAGTGCATCAGTAAATGTGATCCTTTTACCATGCTTCCACATCATCGCACATTTGGCCTCCACAATACGTGTGGGTGGTTATGGTTGTCTGCACATGCACCCTGTCGGTCTCCTATCAGCACTGGTCTGTACTATGTGGTATTTATCTACCAAACAGCATTTTGCTGTATTCCATCCCCAAAAACAATAAAGACCAAGCAAAAAAATGTTGTGCTAATGCAATGGCCACTGTCCAATGTTTCATATATCCCCAGCTTATTAGGCTTATTAGGCATTCAGCACAATGGAATGATGAGGCTCATAGCAAGCCATTCCTGAGTATGTGTAATAAAATCCCTGAGGTGGTCACCAGGAAACATGGAACAGCTTAATGTCAATAAGAGCCCTCCCCCCTTCATAACAGTGCATGTTTCCTAAGCAGTATACTTCAGTCCATAACATTGTCATGTATGGTCTTACCACAATCACTGCAATTGCATCTGTACCCCACGGATATCCAACATTCATTATAGTATTCACCACTGCAGCACTCCCTGTGCTCTTCACACAATTGTCTGCAGGTGGATATGGAACCCCCCCCAAAACAGACACACACCTTTTGGCAATCAACCCCTCCCCCCCAGCATATGGCCTTTGTCTACTGACTCCATCACAAGTTACAACATTTTGTATTCTGCTACTGCTGAGATCAGTCACAAAGATTTATTTGTCCCAACCCCTCTGTTTAGGTTCATGAGGAGCAGCTTGTCTACAATAACAACAAGACAGTATTAAGGTTGTTCACATATTTTCACTGAATGTCACTGTCTCCTTTAGTGTTACCCCAGCAGATGTGGCCATGTCCTTTAATTCTGTAGTGAAATCCTCTATCTCCACTACTTTTATTTTGCTCTTTATCAAATTTTCATAGCACAATGGGCACTGCAATGGCTGTGGGTGATTTTTATCATGGAGTTTTTAGTCTCACAGAGTGGCAATTATGCTAATGGGGCAATAAAGTTAACTGTTGAGAACTTGCACATTTTACACTATGTGTAAAAGAAGAGCTGCACAATAAAACTCAACACATATCACACTGCCTTTGATGTTGGATGAGCAGGAGACTGTGGGTTCTATTCCCAGTCCATCTGTTTGGACTTTTTTTTTTTTCTAATACTGTCACTACAGTATAGCCAAAGGAGGTTGCTGCAGTCCTGGGTGTCCTGTCCTTCTGATGAGATGTTAAAATGAGGACACAAGTGCCATGGTCCAGAACAAAACTACATAGTAAGGCTCAACAGGTAGCACACATGCCTTTAGTGCTGTAATATTAGAAGATGTTTGGTTCTCCTCTCACTCCAGGTGCTTGGATTTATTTTTCAACATTGACACTACAATGTAGCCATGGTGGTGTTGCAGTCCTGAGTGGGCTTGTCCCTCTGATAAGTTATTAAACTGAGGTTCCATCTGCTTGAGATGATGGTAGTAAAGGAGGGTGTAAAAGATTCCACAGAATGTATTAAAAAGAATAGGGTTATTTCATTACTCTACGTTCCAGGGTGCAATACCTATCATAGATCTACTAGCAACTTTGGGGGGAGTGTCTGTGTTTACTCATAGCCCCACTGTGTCTCAGTCAGATTTCATATGATAGAAATCTGGAATTGGTTGAAGTCTGTAACTACACCAAGACAGTAAGTTTAATATTTTCCAAAGCAGCATTAACAAAGGAAATACTCACTGACCAGGAGACTCTCTAGCTTCAGAATAATGTACCAGCTGTGGCAATACTTTTAGGCCAAGCAATTAAAAACCTGAGTGTACCATCCTCAGACAGATGAGTTAGTTTAGACTTTTAACTGACTAGGGAAGAGATATTGAAGAAGATGTTAAAACCTGGACCAATTAATAACATATCTTGTTTTGTAGTACAACATGCCTCAATAGGATTCAGGTAATTTGAGTTATCATATAACAGACACCCTTGCTGGCAGTTAGATATTGCCAGAGAAACATGAGAAAGAGAAAACCTCATTTAAAAGTGTCATAAATGCTATCCTAATTTACAGGATAAGTTTAAGTTGGTTATTCCAGTGATTCCTATCATACAGAAACTCATGGAAAGAGCATAGGCTACACTAGGGGTGTGTAATAGAAATGCAAGGACCAGAGAATTTAAAGATGGAGATCAGGTGGTACAGTGGTAGCATTGTTACCTCACAGCAAGAGGTTCTCCCGTTCGATTCTCGACTGGGCTTGGGAGTACCTTCTGTGTGGAGTCTGCATGTCCTCCCCGCGGTTGGGTAGCGTTTAAAAGACATGCGTGCGTAAATGGGCATGCCTTCATTGAAGGTAGGGTGTTGAGCTGGCACCTCGGCGTTTCGTAAAAAGAAATCTACTGCCAGTCATTAGCAGACTGTAGTTCCGCTGTGGCGACTCCTTACCGGGAAAAGCCAAAAGACAAACATCAACATCAGAAAACAAGTGTTTGGCTAAATGGCAGAGTCAATTTGAAATGGTGTAGAAAGCAAAGGATGTAAACTACAGGGTTAGACAGAGTGTTAAGATAAAGCTAGAACAGATATTTCATATCAACATTCAGAAGCCATGGAAATAAGTGCAGACCTCTGTAGTTAGTTTAATGGTAGGAATGGATAGAAATGGTCGAGAAAGAAAGCCACCTCTGTGTCTGTAGTGCAGAAAGATGATAGGCTAGCTAAACCACAGAAGCAAGAGATGAGAGAGTTTCTGTTAAGAAATAAAGAAGTGTTTTCTGATTTACCTGGCAGGACAAACCTGATTTAACACCATACTGAGACCATTCCAAATGAAAAATTTAACTTAAAACATTACACAATACTAGGGTTGTAGAAAAAGGCAGTGCAAAAGGAAATTTAAAAAATGCTTAAGATGGGGGAGGTAGAGAAGTGAAAAACTGACTTCAATAGCCCCCAGCATTATTCTCAAAGACAGATGAAACAATCGGAATCTGTAAAGATTTTAGGAGCATTTCAAAATGTGGCAGCAACCAGGTGTCTAGGTTAGATGAACTAATAGAGAGGTTGGGGAAAGCAGGATTCTCGACTGCATTAGATCTCTCAAAGGGGTACAGGCAAAATCCCTTTCAGAATGGAAGCCATAGAAAAAGACAGGCATTTCAACCCCATAGGACTTACTCCAGTGTACTTTCTTTCTTTTTTAGCTGCAAAATGCTCCAGAAAGTTCAAAGATTAATGGACAAAGTCCTAAAATTGCATATCAATTATGCTGCTACTTACATGGATAAGTTCAAAATATACCGTGATGGACTCCAATCCAGCTAAGATACAAAGTAGATTGAGACAATCTGGAGGTATTATGCTGAAGATTCCAGTCAGATGGAAATTGTTTAAATTTATTGTAGTGTATCAGACTTAAACTGTTATGAGAGACTGCATATTTTGCATGCAATTTCAATATCATGTCATGAAGAATATTTTATACCACTGAATTATTTTCTTTTCTGTATTAATTTAAAAATATATTACTTCATAACTATATTACTTCATAGTCAAGAGTTCCTCTGCTGACTTGTTTTGATACCATAGGGTCTACAACTGCTATGAAGTGCAGTGACATCCCCAGTCATGGATACAATGTCCCAGTAGAGGTGCTGTTTTGCTCACCGAACAGCACAATCACTTGTAAAGGAAAGGAAACTGTACAAAGAGTTAGTTGTAGTAATAGGGTGTAAAGGCATATTCTGTAATGGCATGCAGTGCAGACTAACCCACTGCTCTACCCACTCCCATCCCACCACCAATGAAATGATGAAAACATTCTCCTGCCAATAAGAGGGAAGCCATCGTCAGATCCATTCACTGTAACAATAAGTAGATTAGGTGGACTTTGTGGGTATGGCTAGAGAGGCTGAAATATTTATGAATCAGCACTGGCCTTGTGTATAAAGTAGTAGCAAATGCAGTATATATTTTATACTGGAGGAGAAGTTGCCAAGAAGAGAAATGGTACACATACACATATACACAGATGCCCACTGTATCGAGCATTTTTTGTCAGTCAACAAAGGTGATGACTCAAAGACAAATATAAATCACATTTTGTGATTCCCAAAGCATCTGATAAGGCATACAGCAAATGGAGCTAAGTAACCAATGAAAATCAGATGATATACCTTTGCAGTACTCACTGGTGTGTACATGAATGAGTACATGGAATTAACCAGTTGATGCATCCATGTAGGATGATTCGTACTGGAATTCATATGACATCAGAAGTGAAAACTTTGGGGACACAGAGTCTGCACATTTCCAAGAAGCATCAGATATATTCAGTGATGGTTCTTAGGTGGAGTTAGGTTGATGCCATGTAGGAGTTTACAAGACCTCTGTATGAATGAACCACATACAGGTCTGAGAAGAATGCAGGTGGCCAGGCTAAGGAAATCTGCCTAAGTAGTTACCCACCTATTAGAAGGACATTAATGAACTGTAATAGTGTAACATTATGAGTCATGGAGATGGGGAGTTTGTCACCATTGGGATAACAGGGGTTAAAAATAAGAATAGGTACATATTTCAACTGCAGTCATGTACCCTTACAGTTTGTCAGCACAATTTGTGATAAATGTACCATATATGGTGTAGAACAATAGCAAGAATTTATTTCATGAATCAAAGGTATTTCCTAGACTGTATACAGGGCACACTGTGCAACTACCTTTTTTGATTTCTCCAAATATTTTGGGTTTCTAATACCATGATGGGAATGGACCCTATTCCTAAGTCAAAGTACGATTAAAGTTCATGAAATTAGTATTGTTTCACTCTTTGATGGCAGCCAAAAGTGCTCTTTGCAGCACCCACAATGTGCCCAGGAATGACTCCTTCTGTAATTCGTACAGAGTTACATGTATTGTTAGCATATTTAAATAAGATTTTAGACTCTTTTTTTTTATAAGACCCACTGCTCCTATTACTATTGGAACCATTCTCTCATCTTTCTTCCACATTGCTCTCATTTCTGCTTGCAAATCCTGGTATTTTATAACTTTGTGTCTCTCTGTGCACAGGATACTGTAGTCACTGGGTGTGGTGATTTCAATGAGCAATGCTACTTTTTTCTTCTTTTCCTGGACCAATATATACGGTTTTCTAGTGTCTATTTTTTGAACTGTTGGTAATGGATGATCCCATGTGATGTAGGCCATCATTTTCTATGATGCTTTGTGGCTCATGTTTCCAGTGTTTTTCAGCCACTTCAACACCATAATGTTTACAGAATCCCCAGTGCAGCAGTCTTGCACATTATTATATCTTTCAGTATACAGCCCTTCTGCCATTAGTATGTCACAATCAGCAACTAGGTGTGCGACAGTTTCCAATTCTGTTTTACAAAACCTACATTTGTCTGTTTCTCCCACATGTTCAATGGACTTTGTAAATCATGTTTGTAGCCCAACTCCCATGTATGGGACCGCACATTATGCTTATGACTACTGTATCAATATATTTTTGCAAATAATAGCAGCTATTGCCAACTACTAAACAGACATACTCATTGTTTCTGACTATGATTGGAGACAAGATGAATGCCTTGTCCATAATGATTGCTGCAGTTATGTTCTGTACTGAAATATTCAAAGCAATAGTGTTAACATAGAAAAAGCTACACAGACAAGTTATACAATTATTTGTATCATGGCAGCATATATTTACTTGTGTGAGGTTGTCCCACTGTCTATGTTTAGTATACTAACCGAATGTAAAGACATGTCGTCCTATCAGTGGGAGATAGCTGGGTCATTTAGTTATAAATAAACAGGAATGGAGATCTGCTAACCTGGAAAATCTGTAGATTAGGAAAACCAGTGGTTATTTGTTATATGTGTTGAAATATTAGCCTACAAGTCTGAGTATAGTGGGGGTTCCAGTTCACTGTCTGCCCAAATCATACTTGATTGGAAATGTGTACCCT
This sequence comes from Protopterus annectens, assembly GCF_019279795.1. Lineage (NCBI taxonomy): Eukaryota > Metazoa > Chordata > Ceratodontiformes > Protopteridae > Protopterus > Protopterus annectens. Next base: position 846,806,042 of record NC_056735.1, on the reverse strand, counting down.
ACCTATGTGGAAAACAAACTGGCATATAGTGACTTGATTTGTGTCAGTTTTTTGATATTGATAAGTGAAAAATAGATCAGGGTTAAATAAATGATAATTGCTTCCTCTGAATTAAGATTTACTTTAAATACCATGTTTTAGAATGAAAAATGCAAACTATAAACAATCAGATAAGACCAGTGAACCAAAAACAGAATTACAAAACATCACAGCTAGTATACTGTTTGGTAATACTCGGTACAGAAATTATGCTCATGGTATTCTTGGTTTGAGATACTTATTTTGATATTTTGTGTCTCAGCTGTGGGGAATGTTATTAAATAAATGGATTTGTAACTGGACACATGGACTGATCCAAGCACCATTTTCACCCACGACCTGAATTAGAAGCAGATATTGTAAGCCCAAACCATTCTGAATGTTGTAGGTTAGAAGGCAAATTTGAAACCTTATCCTTTAGAAAGAAGACCCAGACAAGATAGAGCCTTCACTGTGTAATACCTTAAACTTCCTGTAGTGGAGGTCCATGGACTATCTGTAAATGATCCCTTAAGGACATACCATTGTTTCAGCTTTGTGGCTTCTGAATGCCCATTACGTTTTACCTTTTTAAGTCATTACAGGTGCCTTCAGGCCAATAAAGCTAACCCCCTTGAGCTGTAGACATGCCATGTTTCTCCCTTTTTCTGAGCTTGTCAGTACAGCATAAGTGGAATTTTTTACCATGCTTTAGACACAGAGGGCTTAAACTCAACAATGTCTATAAACATTAAGGTGATTCCAAAGTATCCCAAATAACATTCAGACCAAAGGGTAACAAGGTCACACACAAATCGTTTAGTAAAACTACAAAGAGCATCCAGCCAAGCTGACCTACTATCGAATATTTAATGTATCACACAGTGAAGACTCTGTTTTGGCTTGGACTTTCTTGCCTTTTCACCCTTTGGTTTGGATGTTACATTGGATATTTGGAGTCACTCTAATATGTATAGACATCAGACTTAGTTTTAAACATCATGTTTCCAAAGTTTATCTAAATAATGTACTCATGCTGTACTAATCAGCTCAGAAAAAAGGTTGAAACATGGCATGTCTACAGCTAGTGGGGTTTGGCTTTACTAATCCGAATTCAGAAGTAAATACTTGAAAAAGGAAAAGTTATGCATGTTCAGGAGCCATGTATCTGAAATACTGGTATGTCATTAAGCGACCCCCACTACAAGAGGTTTAAGGTATTACACAGTGAAAATCCTAGCTTGGCTGAAGCTTTCTTTTACTTTTTACTAAACAGTTTGTCTGTGTGCCCTTTTTTACCCTTTGTCTTGAATCTTTCAGAAACTGAGAGACAATGCAGATTTCACAGTAACAAACTTATGAAATCTTTCCATTCCTCCCAAAGATGAGCTGCAGAAATGTAAATCAGATACAGCAATTTGAGATCAATCTCTTTCAGCTCTGAGTACACTGTACTCATATAATCTGAATGAAAGTTTACAAAAATTGCATCAATTTAAGGCAATCTACTGGTAGGATTAGATGACAAATATGAGATATGTTATTTTATAAAAGTAAATAGGTTTTATGCATTGGTAACATGCTGAAATAGAGAATGTTATCATTTATGACCTGCCATAGGTGTCCTGGTCTAATACCTATTATTTATTCCATCTATGTTAAATCTGAAAAAGGCCTGTTTATATTGATCTGAACATATGGATCTGCTAGCAACTGTTGTCTTTCTAGATATACCCTATGCATGCTAAATGGTGTTCAGCCTTACAACATAACATTATGACTTTGGGGGGGGGGTAAGATAATAGCTCTGAGTATCATCTGGTCAGAAATGGAATGGCAGACCTTACCTTCTAATGATTTCGCCCTACAGCAACAGCATATGCATTGCAAACAATGAACAGATAGATGGATCAGAAGGGCACCCAAAGTATAAAAGAATAGAAGTAGATGGGAAGGTGCTAGAACAAATCATGTAGGACCTGGCATCTAAATGGCTATTAGAAGTGCTTGGGAATGTTCCTTCAAGTTTACAGCAAATCCCCAAAATTTCAGTCATTTTTCTGGGCATGTTCTTGTCAGCTGTTGCAGTCAGATTAAGGAAAATCAAGTTTAATAATAACATCCTGTGTCTGCCAAACAGTAGATCATTTAAAACAAACATGAACTCTTCCTTTGTCATGTGCCCTTTTCTGGATTCTGACTGAAAGGTTGATTAAAAAGCCATGGTTGGTTTAAAGCATCTCCAGTTGAATCTCTACTGATTTCTTAGCTAGGTCTGTCTTTTTAGAGGGTTCAAGGAAAGGTTCTTCAAGAGAGCTAGAAAACAAATGTTCCCATTGAAAAACACCCACTTTGTGAGTGAATAGGCCAACAACACTTTAATCATGACCCATGCCAAAGTCACATACAGACTTTTCAAAAATGTAAACAGATCTTTATGGTTTGTGTAGCCTAATTTACTGAAACCAATTTGTAATTTTTGTTTACATATCCATTCTGCTTTCAGTGATGCATTTTATGCCTCTTTTTACTGTTACCCTACCTACCTCTAGCAAACTCAAAAAACATCCCCATGCTTTCCCTGTCTACCTATCACTTTCATTCTTTTTGTTCATGGGTCAGCATGTCCACATGGTATGGTCACATGCTATAACTTGGCTGATGCACAAAAATACACACGGGGGTGAATGTACATATAGCATAGCCTTTCATATCATACCTAATTCTTAATTTTTTCTCCAGTTTCTCCCTCTTACTGTACCTTTCCAGTTATTCTGTGTACATATTCTTGAAAATAATTCATCATGTTGCTTATCTGACTCCTTTTCTTTAAAGAAAATTGTATTCCCTTTTCTTCATGCAGATGAAGTAAGTTTCTATTAATGTGTTCAGTCAGTTGTCACGGCCTGCCAAAATGTTCATTTTAATATTTTACTTAATTTTGCAACTTTCTGGTATTTCCAATGCATCCTTTTATTGCCAGCATAGCATGTTCAGTTAATGTTGTTTTAATTAACATGCCGAACCTCCAACATTCTGTAACTATTTTATACTCTTTTTTGTATGACTGTAGACAATTTTATATCTCTATTATTCCCAGAACAAAAGGCTATCCCAGTGCTTCTACATCATGTATTCCAAAAGGTATTCCAACTATTCTCCTTCTTCTTTCTTGAACAATGATTTACTGTTATTTTTTATCTCCTAATTGCATTTCATGTGTTTCATATCAGTGTCTGCATAATTGCTTGCTTGTAATGTCGGTCTCCGGTTATTAGGTCAAAATCATCTGCATTAGTTAATGTAAAAGGGAAATTAGCTTTCTTCCCTAAAAAGGCTATTACTTTTGCCTCCTTGATAAGATTTTTTCATATCACAAGGCTAAAATATATGACAAATAATAAAAAACACAACCTGCAGCCTTGCTTTATGTCATTTCCCGTCTGAATTCCTTTCCCCTAAATCTGTTTACCATGGGTGCTACTCATCCCTTTCTGTGCATTGTATTTTTCCACTGCTAAAAACGCTTGGTAAACCACATACACTTAAAAAAGGCATACATGAATAATGCAGGTCACTTTATAAAAATGCCTTACTAGCCGATGTGGGCAGCATTTATCCTTTTTTCTTCCATATCAGTACTCAGTGTGTACAAAAAAAAAGTTCCTTCAGTGAAAACAACACTTCCTTAACAGCCTTTTACAGCTTTCTGCTATATCTACTTCATGAATGGAATTCTTAATAAAATTCCACATTCCAAATTGCAGCATTTAATTAATTTGCTTACAAACAGTGCTAAACAGCATAACTGGATTGCCATTCACCTCTTATGTCATTCTAGATAAACTTCATCAAACAAATCAGAGAGAAACTCTCCAGCTGACAGTGCCAGAAATATTGAAAGAATACTTCTAACATATCTTCCTGCTGCTGTTTCATCAAATTCTTATTCATTTTAAAATGAAACTCATCTTTTTCTGGATTAATCAACTCTTTTAAAATTCTTTTAACATGGTCATAAGCTTCATCAGTGAAAATGGTCAAGAAATTCTACTCTTTTTTTATGCGTTAACCCTTATAGGCCTAGACAGGACATTATTTGGGTATCATGTACATTTTTTACTGTCCTTATGTATTTTAAATTCTGCTTTGTAATTCTTAGGATTTTTTGAGATGTATTCTATAATCTATTCTGATCCCCTACACAACCTTTCCAGAAGAAAAAGTTCCTTTCTGTTGTTGGTATAAGCTAACAGAGCATAGTGCCAGAACTATTACTCTAATTTTCATATATATATTTTCTTAAGCAGCAGCTCGGTGTTTCTACAGACATAGGCAGGAAATGAATAAGAGCAATGCTGCACAATTCAGCACAGTATATTATAGTGTAGTAGGAGGTAAAATGTAGTAAGAAGTGCACAATAAGGTTGCGGCATGTGGAATTCAGAATTGTTCTAAAAATAAAATATATGAAGTATGTAAAAAATCAACACAAAATAGGGCAATGTAACTTGAAATGGCGAAATTATTGTCTTTTATTTCTTCCTAATCTCCTAATTCAGGAATAGTATCGAAAGATACAAGACACAGAGTGACAGGGACTGGAGAATGCCATCATTTTCTCATTTACCTAGGTAGAAAATGGCAACTGCTGGGTAGTGTATTTGATCTAAGGGGTAAAAGTGGGTAGGAGAAATGAAGCAAGCAAACATACTGCATGACCAGTTAGAGTGGCAAGCCCATGTGATGCAGACTCATAGTACCCTGACTAAACAGAAGGTCCTTGGGTACTGCAGGGTTGGCAGGGCTATCCTAATCACCACATCTGATGGGCAATGTGTATCCACTCTTCCCACTGGAGGTCACAAATTGGTGACCCAGAACATCCTGAATATAGGAACCTTCCTACTGCCTACAGGCAATACACAAGACATATTTCCATTGTTACTCATGTCAAAAACACTGAAATCAGTCCTCACATGTATGCTGCTTTATGTGGGGGAGAATACAATGCACCTTGAAATCCCACAGGGATGATTAACTATCATGCAAGAATTCCATACAAGTCTACTGATGGTGCCAGTTGCTATACACTGAGTGCATATAGTCAGTGACATCGCAGTAGATGTTTAGGAGATAACATATATGACCAGACATGAATTCCTCTACATCGGCTCCTAGTTTGTGCGTAATGGTGATAGCACCACCACAAATGTGTCATGTAGACACTCAGTCACCCTGGGAATACCTACAATGTCTGCATTTGGCAAGAGATTGATGTATTTGAAGAATTCTAACATAAATTTATATTGCAGGGACACCTTATAGGTACACGTAGGGTGTTATACTGCATTCAACAGTAATTTGCCTGTGACATAGAGGCAGAGCTTCAACAGAGCAGCTATACTTTTGCTCATTATGTGTCACACAGATGATGCACCCTTTCTGCTGCAGCCATGGATAATGACACTGACATCTACAATGATTTGCTGAGAAGGTGTACAACCAAGACTGTAACAAAATAAGCATGAATATGGAGATAATTTCAGAAGCATGATGGAAGCAGCTATGATACCTTGATGCTTAAGTAAATGTAATAGAGTAAAGACAATATACATTTCTCACATGTGCTGTGCTAACATCTTGAGGCTACAATGACATCCGGCTGCATGCCATCACATATCTTGCATGGAGCACTACCATCTACACATAGTACATGATGAACAATGTCTGCCTGCACAGTAGGCATGGATCATGTGGACAAAGTAGACATCATTTACCTTATATAAGCATGATAATAAGCATTTCTAAAATACCAGGTTGTAATGCTCATAGGTTCATAGGTGTATAATGCACACAAATACTAATTTACATGCATTCATCACAACGATAGATAGCCTGCAGCATTCTGTAAACTGTACATTAGAGACAACACCCATTTATACAAATGTAGGGCACTCATAATATCATTTTCATAGCCCACAGTTCTCACATTTGATTATGTTCATACACTTATTACCATATGCACACAAGAAGTGGATATTAAACATTATGATAGCCTATTACAGCCATTGTCACAGCAACATGTAACAGGTCTAGAGGCATCAACATGACATCACGCATGCAGTGCTATTCTCCTCTAGGGTGCATATATTGATAGGTGTTTTTCCATGTAGATGGTTAACTGTGGCTACTAAGTCTTGCTCCAGCAGTGTGTCTGTGTAAAGCAACGTACTAAATATGTCTCATACATTGTACAATCATGGATCTGTGTATCTTGGTGGATGGTAGTGCATATGGCATCCATTTAGCTTTGCAGTGCCTGGGCTGGCAATATGAGGCACTCCACTGCATTAGAATGAACAGCATCATGCACTATGCAAACAGTTTGATGAAGGTGGATATTCCTGGTGAGGTGTAGAATTCAGGTTGGTTGATCAGTTGCAGGAGGAAACCACAAATATGTGTTCATGAGAGGATCCAGCACAGGTGATACAGATGTGCGACATGCACACTCAACATGACACTAACATTTCCTTCTCTTCTGTATCATTTCTATCCTGTTAGCTTCTTTAGTGCACACCATGTTGTTGCCTGTTAGCCCACAAATGTCCACCCTCAGCCACTTTCAGTAGCCATATAGCTGTGTATTGCACCCCCAAAGACTCTACAGAGCTGCGAGTGCCTGTAAAACAAATCTTCACTAGCAAGTTTGCCAGAGGAAAAAACAACTAAATGAAGCAAACCTGCAAGATCTCACTGATGTAAATATTAATTCAGTATAGCAGAGGACTGCATCTCTCTCAAACACTACATGTTGGGAGGACCTGTAAAACATACCTTTACTAGCAATTTATCAGAGCAAAAACAACTAAAACAAGCAGACCTACAAACACTTACTGACCTAACTGTTAACTCATAGTAAGGGGAATTTACATTTTATTTTCTACTACCATCTCAGTCATGGTCTATTCATAATAATACCTGTAAAAATATAATCATTGTCTACTTGGTCTGCTTAATGGCCTGATGTGGCTTTTTTACAACATTAGAATCAAAGATAGGCTCCATTATATACTTGCAAATTCAGATCCCCACCGTTCTGCAATTAATGGGCTACATCCTGTTCTACCTGGCAGCTTGCACTTCCTAACTGCTCCTTCCATCTACTACATTAGCAAATCCTCTTTTCTGTATTGGCAGTTTTGTTCTATTTATCTATGTTTTTTTTTTCTTTTTCCCATTTTTCCTTGCCATGAAGATGATTTACTAACAACTAATGAGAGAACAACTAATATGTTGAGCAAAATATGAGCCCTTTCCTACACTTTGAAAACAGGCCAAAGCTGGGATTGTACAGTGACTTAAAAAGCTACTGATTTCTTCTGAATACTGAAAGTTATACCCACTGTGGGGCCTCTTCTCCCAATACAATTTTCTTTGCTCTAGAGAGGTGTAATACCTCCCTTCCAAACTCACTTTCTTACTTAAACTGCTCAAAAGACCTCTCTTTTACTTGTCGATATGTTATCCCTCCAACTGTCCACCCTCACATACTTGCTCTACCCAGGTAATGTGAGGATTTGTTTAATTTGTCTACCTTTCTCAATTGCAAGTCAGTCTTTTACATATTTTTTTTTTACATTCCATTTAAGGTGGGTGAAATTCTCTCCATTCACTATCACATGGGCTCGTTTTGTTACCTTACCCTGCCCCCCCACACACACACACATACACACACACACACACTTCACTACTAATGTAACCCTCTTTGGCAACTCCTATAATTATTGTAAGCCAATCAAAATGGAATTAATTAGCCTCCACAAATCACATTACCCCTAAACCATCACTGCCCTCTCATAGCTAACAACCACTACCTTCACTACCAAACACCTAGCAGTAAACTCAACTTTACAATATTATCTCCACTTAGTCATGTTTCTTACCCAATACCCTCCTCCCTCTCAAGCACTATATTTCTTGAACCATTAAAACTTCTAGTTCCCTGACTCACACACTTTCACATCTAACACAAAACCCTTCACAAATTCCATCATATTACCTCTGTTATCTGTGCACATCAAACTCTCAGACACAACTTCTCTATACCCTAACTTCTCTATCTGCACCATAATCTAACTTTAACTTACTGATAAATTCACTGCATCTCCACAGAAACTGCCTCCACTCTCTCATCTCCTTCTACTGTGTACTCACTACTACGATCCTGCTGCATTACTCCTGTCTCTTTCTCACTTTATCATAAACACTCCTTATACAAAATAAGCACCCACACTCTAACATATGTAATACCTACATTAAAGACCTCTAGTCCCCCAAAAATCCACATTCTCCACAGCATTTCCCTGTAACTGGAGTTTTATCCACCGGCCTCCATGAAGAAGGGTTACCGCAGCCCAGTTGGACTACCCTGGTCAATAAAAATAATAAATAAACATATAAATAAAATAATAATAAAAAAAAAACACAACATAAAATTTCATGATACTTTATTTAGGATTTTATCCCCCCTTGCGCTTATATCATTTCTAATATCAAGGCTGAAAGTTTCTTGCCAAAGAAAACACTTGTTGGCGTCATGAAGGTAGTTATGCTAAACACCCATAGCTTCTTACTGTGTACTGTCATTTACAGCTGCATTTTCTTTCTCCTGGGGTCATAAACCTATTGAATTTGTTATAATCTAAAGATGAAACCTGATAATCACTGAGAGTAACTTCATTAATCAGCTTCACTCCACTAGCCAGGCAATTAAATAGTCTAGATGACTCAGGTAAGGAATGAAAAAGGAAGACAGAGACTGAGACTTACAAAATTCTACCTAAAAAAATAAGCAATACCAGGTACTTCTCTTCATTTATGCAAGTAATTTTTATATATTGCTTAACAAATATGTAAAAGTTGCTGTAAACCAATCACTGGTATTTTGAGTGTTTTCAAACTTAGCAGCATTTCTCACTTTTTCTTTTTTACATGAATGACATTGTGATCTGTCAGAATTAATCTCATCAGTTATGTTCTCACAGTATGTTGAGGGAAATGTAGCTTTCCAAGAGGGCATTCAAGTTGAGAAAAAATTAAATTAAAATAAATCCTTATTATGCTGTATGCAGGTTTGGATTGTGTAGAACATAATCACAAAGTAAAATAAAATATGTGTTTTCAGATACTGACCTTAGTGGTCCTTTAACATCATTGATGGTCTTCTAGATGATGCAGTGCTGGAAATGTCCTTCATAGTAGGAAAATACTTTCTGCTAATATTCACATTATTTTCAAACTAAGGTTTAAGGGAAGGTAGGAAATGAATAATTTATGTAATGTTGGACTGATTGCAGTTATAAAGAAAGAAAATATATGTGATGTGTAATGTATGTAAATGGAAAATGCTAATATGATATTTTTCTATTAATGTATGTGTGCTTATATTTTAAGCGATAATTTAGTAAAGGTGTTAAAAAAAATTAAAATTCCAATACGCCATAAAACCCAAGTATCAAACATTATTCTCCTTAGAATTAATTTAATCATTAATTAAATAGGGAGAGAATGCTTATTCATCTTAACTGTAGCACATTGTTGTTATTGGTGTTAAAGGAAGTGCTACTGGTCTATGACCAGTTGTATAAAGAATCTAAAAACTGATGGATAATTAAAGCATTTCTTGTAGTTGTAACCACAGCCCCCAACATGGAGTCATCTGCAAACTTATTTACCCTCCCTTGCTTAAAATGAGAAAAAATGGCCATAAATATATTAAACAGAAAATGGCCCAATATCAAGCAATGAGGTCCCCCCTTGCATACTACTTTAGCAGAGGGAAAACAAATCACTTACTCTTACCTGATACATAGATTATGGTAACCAGCATGGGATCCAGAAGATCATGTAATTTTTAATTGACAAAGAATAAAGGGTGACAAGAATAGGTTAGTGTGGGATACAGTCAAAGGCTTTGGACAAGCCTTAGTAAGTTACATCCAGAAGTATCCAGAATTAATAGTATTAGCAGCAGCTGCATACAAAAATTAGTTAAAAACAGGATAATCTTTGGGTGGATCTATGCTGTTCAATATCAACATATTTCAGTTTAGACCGGAACAAACCCAATGGGGCTCTTTGAAAGCATTTACCAATTGCACATGTTAAACTAATGGTTTATAATGTTCATATTTGTTTAAGTCACTAAAATTAGAGACTGGAAGCATAAATATTTCCCTCCAAATCAATGAAGCAAATCCAGTCAATAAAGTTGCTGGGAATAAATAAGATAGTCAGGCCAAGTTAATCTTATACATGTTGTTACAAAATAGAAAGCCCATCAGGACCAGCATATGCTTTACTTATGATCTTACTAAATGCAAGAGCAGCAGTTTCCTCTGAGATAGTTGAAAAACAGTCTGTCCTTAATTACATTTTTTTCATAGTTAGCACTCACACTAGAACAGTCTCTGTAAAAATGTTCACTAAATAGTCCAGCTATGGCACAAGTGATAAAATAGTAATACTGTTTTTAAATGTAGTTGCCACAAGAGGTCTTAGTAACACCATGTACATGTTTGAAAAAAAGGCTTTTTTATTGTCCTTGATATATTCAGGTAGTTTGTACTCATATGATGTTTAAGTGTATCTGCTTTTTCCCCTTGACATCATCATCATAGTATTTGCATATTTCTTTATTCGAGATGGTGGGAAATTTACCATATACAGTCTAAAATGGTTCTACTTTCTAATCAGTCTGCTAATAGTTTTGTTTAGCACTAAGCACTTAACCTAAGCACTTTGTTAATGGAAATTGTTCCAATCAGAAAAAAAGAAAAAAAAATGTATTGCTTTTGTTACATTGTCTGTTAAAAAATAGCCCAACATTTCCTGATGTTATGATTGACAAGTTGGGTAGTTCTCTTGTCATAATCAGCATAGTAAAATTTTCAGTCAGCTGACACTTAACAGGACTGGCTACACTGGTAGTGACAAATTTCTTACTTAGACTAATGTGATATGAGCTTCTTAGTCTTAGTCTTATTCCAGGACAAAAGAAGACATTACTAACCTCTAAATTATTACTGACCCAAAGCACATCAACTATATTACTATTTCTAGTGGGCTGATCAATAATTTGATTGAATCCAAAGTGTAGAAAATGATGCAGAGTAGCTTTATCACATGAGTTATGGGTAGTAAGACTTTCCAAACAAATTAAGGAAGAATTTAAGCCACTGGCTGTTACTAAGGATTTCACGGAAGTACAGATGATAAGTTCAATAGTGAAAAACAGAAGAAAATGGAGACTTTGTAAAATCTAACAACTACCCAATTCTGAGCTTTCAGAAAAAAAACCTGACAATATGTTAGAGTTCAATCTATTAAAACTAATAGAGGATGTTACATAACAACACAAAGAGATGCAAACTTCATCATGATAACATTTGCCTAAAATTACCAGATCTTCAGTGTCTTGTAAACTTTAGAGATTTTTTTTACTTTTTTTTTTTTTTTGCCGAACCAAGGTTTGTTTGCAATCACAATATCATAAGCATTTTTAGTAATTCTTCCCTGAAAATCCAGAAGTTGGTTGTTTAAACTTCTGGTATTGCAAATAAAGAACTTTACCTTACCCAGACTAACTACTGACTCTCAAGCTATATGAGTGAAATGCCTAAATATATATATATATATTCACTAACATACTCAGTATGAGCCAAGTGAAAATTATCTTTACTACAAATGAGGTTTCCACACTACTGGCTTCCACATGAGCAGAAATTTACTTCCCTAATATGAAAACATTTTTCTTACATCACTAAGTTGTCCTATCTACCTTGGTTTATTAACTGATTATATATGTGGGGAAGGGGATCTCTATAAAGATGATTGAAATCCCTTTGGCTGAACATCACACCAGACTTTCCTTAACTACTGCCATGTAAGATATATTAGAAGTTTTACCCAGTCATTATTTTCAACTATAACTGCAGTGTTAGTGGTGCAACAGGTCACACACTTGCCTTTGGTGCAGAAAATTGTGTATTTAATTCCTACAGCAGGGAGATGAATTGCGGAAACTGCAGTACAGCAAAAAGGGGGTGCTGCACTTCTGAGTATGTTTAACTTCAGATGAGATGTTAAATTAAGGCCCCATCTGCTTCAGTTGGTGGTAGCTCAGGTAGATGTATGAGATCCTATGGCAGCTATATACAAAAATAACTCTTATTTACAAAATATTTACATATTTGCAAATATTTACAAGTGTGCAAATATATATATATATATATATATATATATATATATATATATTATATATTATATATATATATATATATATATATATATATATTTACATAATCATACTAAATTTTCATCCCTGTTAGACCCCCATGCCTTTTACCATAACTATGATCTGATTTTACTTCTTAATGTTGCTAAAATCCATTTACCATTAAACATAATTTAATTTATTTTTCATTCCATATAATCTACATGGCATAAAATAATTTTTAATTTGTTCTTTTAACATTCTTTACTTCTATTTTTATAATATCCATATTTAATCATAATCATGTTTATTTTATCCGCTTATTTTATATCTTCAAAAAATCATCTCTAGGTAGTTTTCCCCATATTTTTTTTCTCTTTTATATTTCAAAAACACATGTTCCATAGTTTCTTCTTCTTGACAATGTAAACATACCCCTGGATTCTCTATGCCTTGCACGGCATGCAAGATCAGTGCAGGAGCTCTAGCAGGCAATATGTCTGCTGTGCGATCCAGGAACAGCTACACGAGCGCTCCTGCACTAATCCTGCACAGACTAAGCCCCTGTATGCAAATCACCCCATTTGCAGGAGAAATTCATGCAAATGACATGATTTTGCAATCCAGGAAGCTTGCAACCGGCCATGCAGGACTAGTGCCATCTGCAGAAATGTACTCGATTAATAACCGAGTACATTTCTGCAAAATCCAAAATGGAGCTGTGACAGCTCCTAATAAAGGCTGCATATCAGATAGGAAGCATGCCAATGGCCAAGTATAAGGCCATTGGCATTGCAAATCACCCAAAAAAATAAATCAACCAACTTTTATTTTTTTTAACCGATCTCGGCTGTTTAAGCATAGGGCAGTGGTGCGCAAAGGGGATCAGGGGGAAAATAACAAAATAAACCTAAATTAAGCATTCTAACTAAAATCACTAGTCTGCCATGCAAGTCAATGGCAAGCAGAAGACAACATGACCAGTGAGTAGTGGTTGCTAAGGGGGGAGGCTGAGTGTGAGACATGTAACTATGCATTAGCAGGCAATCCTATGCAAATGAGTAGAATGATAGTAAATCCCAGTTTTCCCCAGCATGCTAGTCAGATCCCAACAGTGTAAGAGTAGGAATAGCTTGCTGCAAGCCTAAGAGTTATGTGACATCATGAGGGTGTGTGTCAGGCATACTGTAAGTGGACTGGAGCCCTGTGGCTTGGGTTTGCTCCTAGCTTAGCACAGCTACACTATGGGGTGTGTCTGAACCTGCCTAGCACTCTTTACATTGCCTAAGCAGATGTGGGTGCTGCGCACTGGGTTTTAAAGGAAGAAAAAAGAAGTTAAACCAGGAAATAGCAGCACTATGCACATTTGAGCACTCTGTTTGTGCAGTGCACCCCGGGGCTTAAACAGGAAGGCAACAGGAAGGGAAAACAGCAGTAGGAAGGTAATCAAGGAGAACTAGCATAGCTGGCAGGTGAAATGTATCAGAATCAGCCAGTTACACAGACAGCAGACCAGCCCAGCTCAGAACACTACTATAAACTATGCAAACACCTTCCCCTCTGGTTTTTCCCACACTCTACACCACCGGTGTAAACAAGCAGGGAACTTTTAACACTCAAAACAACAAAATGATAGGGGCTGCAATAGCTATCATACAACAAAGTGTGGAAGAGGCTGAGGCTGGTGAGGATGTGAATGCTGTCGACCAACCCACAGTGAGGAGACAGAGAAGTGTGTACAGACCCTGGGTAACCTACCAGGGGCTACATGAACTGGAGATAGTGGACTGCGATAGGGTGGACAGGGACCTCCTGCAGCAAATTGTTGAGCTATGCTGGCCACGCCTGACACACAGAACTAACAGAGGGGAACCCATCCCAGTGGATATCAAGGTATGTGTAGGCCTACGAATACTAGCTACAGGTACCTTCCAAAGGCCAACTGGAGATATGATGGGGATTTCACAGGCATCAGCATCCAGGGTACTCCACCAGTTACCGGATGCTATGACAGCACATGTCGGTGAGCACGTATATTTCCCCAACACCCGTGAGGCGTTGGCCAACAATATGCAACTGTTTCACCAAATAGCAGAATACCCTGAGGTAGTGGGTACTATAGACTGCATGCACATGCACATCAAAACACCACCCGGTGAGCAGGGTAGTTTCTACATCAACCGCAAGGGCTTCCCCTCCATCAACTGCCAGGTTGTGTGATGCCCAGGGCATAATAATGAATGTGTGTGCTGGTTGCCCTGAAAGCTATCATGATTCCCACATTTGGCATCTGACACAGCTGTATCAGACATTTGCCAATGGGGACATCCCTGGCGGTCACCTAGTGGGGGATGCTAGATACGCACTGGAGCCATGGCTGATGACACCCATCAGAAATGTACACACACCCAAACAAGAACTTCATAGTGAGGCACACGCACAGACCAGAATTATAGCAGAGCGTGTGTTTGGGATGCTCAAGTCATGGTTCCGGTGCCTGGACACATCCGGTGGAGCCTTGCAGTACTCACCAGCTACTTGTACCCAAATTGTCCTTGTATGTGCCATGTTACACAATATGATCCTGTGGAAACAGCTGCAGCAAGAACAGCATAAGGCAGGGCCACACAGCCCTCCACCATTGCTAAGGCCTGCACAAGCACAGAGTGACTTGGAGGAGGAAAAACCTGAGCCTGCCCCAGTAGGCAGAAGGAGGCATGCCCAATATGCCCTGGCCTTGGCAAAGAGGCAACACATAGCACATACACTGACACAGGAGGGACCCAGGGAATAACACCTCTCTCTGACTCTTACATACAGTAAAAGGGATGCTAAACATTACACTACGTGAGCTCAACCATGTGTAGGGAGTGTACTATGTGCATCCGACATAGGCAGCCCTGTAGCACCACCCTCAATACTGGGACACCCACAAGGTAAGTGACTCACACATGCCAGTCAGGGAGGTTCACATACCCAACAACAGTCACAGCCAGCAGGACAGCTATAGACAAACACAAACAAAGGCTGTGCTATGGCCTCTGAATGAGGCCTGTGGGTAACCACCCCCCAGGCCTACACAGACAGACCACAGCAGGTCAGGCAGTGGGATGTCAGTTCTGAAGGGTAGGAAGTCAGAAA
>NC_056735.1:846457322-846490103 GCF_019279795.1 Protopterus annectens | reverse complement strand
AATAAACAAGACATTTATAACTGTGAGTTCCTGCTTAAGGATATCTATGTCAGTGGGGGAATTAGGCAAAAATTCCCAATTTGTAGACATTCACAAACTTGATTAGTCACGGGTCTTGGTTTTTAGTCTGTAAATCACAGAAGTAAATACTGAACAAATGCGGTCCCAGCACTGAGCCCTACGAGGCACCACTGGACACATTCATGTTCTCTGATGCTACTCCTGCCCCCCACACCATTTGGGATCAGCCTTTAAGCCACTTTGCTGTAAATTTCACCACATAGGGATTCCATTTGTAATGCTTTTAGTTTATTAATTATGCTAGTATGGAGGATGGCAGCAAACGTCTTGACCACATCAAGGTACATTATGTGCACAGTGTGAGGATTTACCTTTTACAAAAGTAAATTGTTGTGTATCTAGATTGATGAGATTTTTTATGTTGATTTTAATTAAGTATATTATGATTGTTCTATGGCCTTACAAATGTGACCAGTCAGGCTGATGTGCCAATAGCTTCTGATGTTAATAGTAGATCCACCTTCATGGGATTCAAGATGGCCGTCATCTAGTGTACACCTAGTTCACAGTGCTCCTCACAAAATTGGTATTACCGGCATAACTAAACGCGTTTGAGCCTGTTTTTTGCGCATATTTCCCGATAAGGTAACATTTAAAGGTTCTGACTATTACTTGTGGAGTCTTTTTCACTAAAAATAATATTAATTTCTACTAAATTCTGCTTCAAACACTTATGGGCCTTTGAAATTGCCACCACGTGCACAATTGAGGCATTTGAAGTTAACAGTTATCCCACTTTTTTATCTACATGAAAGCCATGGCTGGCAACTCCGACACCATGGAAACCCAGACAACAAAGGCCAAATTTTCTTTGTTGCTTTCTCCTGAGAAAGACAGTGGTTCTAAAAGATTGAGAACTACTAAACAAGTGGCAGACTCAAATAAAACAAGTACCAAGGAAAAAAATGAAGCAAACTTTCATCTTGATGAGTTAAAAGTGGCATTACAACCGATACAAAATGCTATCCATGACTTCTCGGAGCAACTTTCAGGATTTGGTAAAACATTGAACTTAATCACTAAAAGAATTGATATTCTTGAAAATAATCACCAAGCTAATGAAATAGCCTTAGAAACTATTAACAAAGATTTGCGCGCCAAGGATGTTACCATTATGGAACTGCAAACCAAACTAGTGGATTTAGAGGCGAGAAGTCATTTAAATAACATAATCATAAGAGGTTTACCAGAAACTTATGAAGCTCAAACCCTGTTGTCAACAACTAAGCAAATATTCATAGCTTTACTGAAAAACAATTGTAACCCAGATAGTCTTATAGTTGAGAGAGCACACAGAGCTCTTAGAGCTCGTCAAGATAGTACAATGATGCGCATCATATACGCAAAATTATTGAATTTTCAAGATGTTCAAAAAATACTGGCAGCTTCTACATTATTATTCACTTTAGTAATGGAGCCTTGGGCTAATTTGATTAGAAAAAGTACTGACATAGAGGGTTTTGAAATAGACGAAAATACAACATCAAAAATTCAACTTTTTGCAGATGATGTTCTAATTACATCAGCAGGATCTAATTCTTCTATGCAGTCTTTATTTGATAAAATGATGAATTTTAAAAGTATTTCTGGTTTAATATTCAATGAAGAAAAAACTAAAATACTACCTATATATACACGAAAAAATATTCTCATTAGTGATTTTACTAAATATGTACCCAATTCAGGTCAGATAACTTATTTAGGTATAATACTATCTAAAGATATTAAATCTATTATATATAATAACTATAATACCTGTTTTCTTAATATACAAAATATTTTTTATACCTGGAATAATATGTTTTTTACTATGGAGGAGAGACTTACAATTATTAAAATGATAATATTCCCCAAGATTTTATACTTAATACAATCAATAATACTTTCACCTACAAAAATAATTATCAAAAAACTGAATACACTAATGTTAAATTTCTTATGGGCACCTAATAGACCTAGGATTGCATTAAAGAAACATACTAATAGCTGGTCTCAAGGGGGTATTTCTTTTCCAGACTTTAATTTATATATTATCTCTTCTATTATAAAAGTTATTACTTTATTAATAGATCAGTCATATATCACAAAATGGAAAGATTATTGGGAGCTAATTAGTATGCACTTCATGAAAATCTCCTTAACACATAAAAATATGATTGTAAATAACTCCATGTTGTGGTTGCTAAAGGAATTTTGTACTTCACCTATTACACCTAAACATATGGATTGTTACCCATTAAATATTATTATTAGTTATCGTAACTTTATATTCATGCACCCTAAGTATAGGGAATGGAATTTTATTGTATTCCTATAATGTATACTCAGGGTATGCTTATATCATCTACTTCTGAAGGAGCTCATTTAGCTATAGATAATGATCTAAAGTACTGGTATCAGCTGATATCTGATAATAAAGTTAAAAATCTAGATTTCTTAAAACAAGAATTTGATCTAAGAGAAACTTGCTGGTTAGAGGTTCAGATCTTTAAACAACATCTCATTGATAGAATAGATCTAATGTCTATAACAGTTAAAGAATCTATTCCAAAACTGATTGATTACTTGATATTAAATTTACAGCATAAAGTTTCTGATAAAGGTAAACTTTCATATATACATAAAATTATCAGACAAGAAACTTTTACAGTGTAGATTCATACTGGAATTATTTCACCTCTATTAATGGGGACCCACCAACTCAACAAGATAAACAATATATATTGGAATCTGCTTATAGAACTACATCTTCCATTGTCTGGAGACTTTATACATGGAAATTTTTACATAGATCTTTTTATACACCTTTGATGATGAATAAAATAAATAATAAAGATAATCTATATAAGAGATGTAATGTAGAAATTAATGCTGACTGGGCTCATATGTTTTATGACTGTATGAAGTTGAAAGAATACTGGAAGTCAATTAATGAATTTTGCAGGCTCTTTTACAGATAATTTAATTATTTCTAAGTCTCTTATATTATTCAACACACCTGTACCTCAATGTGTTAAAAAGATTAAGCTTCCCTTGTTATGGTCTATCCTAGCAGTGGCCAGGAAAATAATAACTAGAAATTGGATTTCAGATACACCTCCTTCGTTCAATGAATTTAAAATGTTATGAATATAATGTGCCATATGGAAATAAGCACAATTAGAATGAGAACAACTAGAAAAACATCATATTATATTGTATGGGATAATTTACAAAATTTGTTAAAAAAATTCTAATTTCAATAGCATGGTATTTTAGTTTAATTAATTGATCTGATTGTAGTGGATGTCTTTGTAAATACTTTAGTTGTTTTGTTGAATATTATAATAATACCTATTTTTAATTACTTGTATAAAATTGTTATGATATTTCTCTTATATGTTAAAACAATAAACCTGTTTTGAAAAAAAAAAATACTGGCAGCAGCAAAGAGCCAAAAATATCTTATATGGAACAAACATAAACTCTCCTTCTCACAAGACTTACCTCCACAAATAAAAACTAACAGGCAAAAACTTTCCCCATACTGCGCAGACTTAATTAAGAGGGGTATCAGGTTCCAAATGCGATATCCTAATACATTGTCATTTACTTATAATGATAAGAGACACTCAGCTACAAATGTGCAGGAAGCGAAAGATATTTTTTAAGCATATTCAAAGTACTTCCCGAAACAGATTTGGCTAAAAAATGAGAATCTGTTTGACTTCTGTCTCAGGTATTGGAAGAATGACAACATTCAAGGATGTATTTCACCTAAACTAAATATCCTCTATATGATAAATAAATAATACATTCATGCGACTAAGTAAATAATAAAGAAAAGAAAAGAAAAGAAAACACAAACATTCTGATATGTCACTTCAGCAATGGACTTTTATTTTCTTACTCGGTTGCTTGGATACTCAAGACTATACATCAGTAGTTGAACAAGCGGGAACTTTTGTTTTTGGCAGTGGGTGCTACTGGATCCTTTTTGGATGAACACCAGTGTTCTTCTTTAAGCAGAATGGCTGCGTTAAATAGATAAAAGTATCCGACACGATGCTGATGTGGTTTTCTTCAGTTTCCCTTGGATCGACTGTTTCGGACATCTGATGCAAGTACTTTAGGCCTTGAGGTGTGCGAACAGAATCCCCTTAGGCGATTGCGAGGGCAAGAATCTTAACATTGTTTTTGCCTGATTCTGCATGCTGGAGTGGTTCAACCTTTTTTATTCTTCCGACACGCTTCAATTTTTAACCAAACTCATCTTACGCATGCCTGCTGATGTGGGTTAGAGTTGGTATGCCCTTTAGATATGGACTTTGTGACCTGGATTAGTCTTCTATTTACAAACAAATGGTATTGCTTGTTGGAGTGTAAGTACTACTCGATAGAAAAGAATTCATTAATTTTTATAACACGCAGAGGCAGTAATGTAGGTGTCCTTTATACTGCTAAATCTTCGGTTAGTACAGAACTAACTAAAGTCTCTACGAGCTCCTGATGTGACAAATATGGTATATGGAAAATATAGTGTTTTAATTGTCTAAACTTGTTATTATGATTTCAAGTAGGTTATTGTGTGCAGTTCTAAATCTTAGAGAATTATATACAAAAGGATGCAAGCTGCAATGTGTAAATTGTTCTAATAGTGATTAGAATGGTATTGTTAATTCATTATACAGTCATGGAGCAGTTTTATGACATAACATGGATTCCTACTCAAAAATTCAACAATATATATATACATGTTAAATGTCATATATTTCAGATGGAATTTGAAACACTAGAATAAATGTACTTGATGGGATAAATTGTTATTGTTTTGATAAGTGCTATTTTACAGGTTAAGACAAATAGCAACAGGCATATATACATGCTATTTAGTCATGTTTTTGCGTATATGATGAATTCTGACAAACATAACATGTAGTAAAAACAATGTAAACTCTTAATTTGCTGGCATTTGGAAGCTATGTTTTTGTACATACCACTAAAAAGTCAATTTAAATCCTTTCAACTAATTAATATAACTACATATTAGATTATATTTCTAGATTTTTGATAATATTGATTACATAGTTAAACTGTGATGCTAAATTTCAAGTTTGTGCACAAAATATGTTATCAAACACAAGTACAGTTGGTTAAGATGTGTGCTATATATATATATATGTTAACATAATATCATCATATTTATCATTACTGATACTAACTAATGTTTGACAAATAGAGTTTCTCGGGGTTAGTAGTAGTACAGCAGATAACTATTGCTAGTAGAATATTTCATATAGTTTAGTTAAGCACTAGCAAACTATTAAACACTGTTAATTGTTATTGAAATAACCTAAACTACATTACATTAGTATTTGGATGCTTTATCCAGTTGTTCATTAATTATAAATAAAATTTATATTGCAATTATTATTGCAATTATACACCTTTTAGTGAATAGTAACATGACAAGATATAGTTAGACTTATATACAGATTAAAAGGCTTTAAAACTGTTGAATGTATATTTTCATTTTTCTTCTCCTTTTATATATAACTGACTCAAAAATGTATTACCTGTAAGTACCCACTGAATTTTGTAGAGTATGTGAATGGGGTGTCACGAAGTTTCTAGTATGGCTGACATTTTGTTTTTCAATGTGATGTATTTATGTATATTTGTGCATAATTTAGTAATAGTTTTTTTTAGGATCAACTGCATGTTAACTCCTGATATGTCAAATATAGTGTTGATCGAAAATATTTACCTTTTACCTAGTTTTCCATGTGCTTCCTTTATGGGTAGGAGTAGGTGGGTAGGCACCGGGGTAGGTATGAGGGAGTTATGCGGAACATTAAGAAAAGATTTTTTGAAAATTCTCACTCTGCAAAACACTAGACAGATAGAAACTAGGATATTAAATTCATTGTATGTCATATCTACATATATTACTTATATCTTTCTTCATAGTTGTTTAATATCTAATGGTTAAGCCCTTGAATATTGATTCATGGAATGTGAGGGGGCTACAAATTAAAGCCAAGAGATCATTATTATTTCATTTGTTATTTAAATCTCAAGCTAGTTTATGTTTTATACAAGAAACTCATTTGCCTAGAGAAGAATGGTACAAAGAAAGAAACAAAAAATGGGTAAGCAAAATAATTTTGGCAGGAACTAGTTCTAACTCAAAGGGGGTGGCCATTTTGATTAAACGTAACTTTCAAGGTACTATCATTAATGAGAATTATGATACAGAGGGAAGATGGTGCTATTTTACTGCCAACATACAAAATATGGACAAACCGTTCCTAATTCTTAATTTGTATGGTCCATGTAATAATCAACATCTATTCATCATGCAGATATACAACATCCTTTCTTCTTTTAAAGATCATTATATCATCGTGGGGGGTGACTGGAATGTTGTTATTAACCCTGAAACAGATTGCACTAGCAGATCACCTTCTTATAATCACCAAGCATCTATGGCCTTGAATGACTTGATGTTAGATTTGTGTCTTATAGATCCCCAATCATCTATTGGTTACTCAAATAGCAAATATATTTATACATACTACTCGAAATGCTACAATGCATGGTCAAGGTTAGACCTCTTTCTTATATCTGATTCCTTGTCACACTTGCTAATTAATTTCACTTTAGAACCTAGATTTTTTTCTGATCACTCAAGGATATCCCTAATACTTGATACTGACCCAAGCATATCATATACGCACATGAACAATACATGGACATTGAATAATAACTTACTCTCAAATAAGGAAGTCACAAAGTTAAGTACTGAAATAATACAAGAAATGTACAATAATCTAGATTCAACAGATATTCCTTATGATATTCAATGGGCTGCGTGTAAGGCAAATTTGAGAGGCATGTTAATAAACAAAGCTTCATACATTAAAAAACAATACAAGAATAAAGAGTCTCTTTTAAAGGAAAGGATTCAAACCCTTGAAAGTCAGCATAAAACAAATCCAAGCTGTTCGAATTATGAACAAATTCTGGAAGCCCAAAAAGAATTATTATTCCTTCATCAACATAATCTCTCTATATCAGAACAGAGAATGTTGGCTACTTACTCTGAATGGGCACAAGTGCCTTCCAAAACCTTAGCTAGAATAATTAAAAATAACCTCAACTTACCTAGAATAACACCTATACACTATGAGAAAAGGATATATAGCACTGACGAGGAGATTCTACATCTTTTTACCTCTTTGGATACAGAGGTATACGCTAAAGAAGTAGACTTAAAAGCTAATCAGGATATGATGGGTTATCTATCTGCTATTAAATTCCCTAGATTAAATGAAGAACAACAAAACATACTTACATCTCCAATAAATACCCAAGAAATTATAGAGACTATAGATAGACTGAAACATGGCAAATCTCCTGGTCCAGATAGCTTTACAACTGAATGTTTTAAAACTTTCAAACAAGTGTTAGCACCCTTTCTTCTTAAAGTTTATGAACACGTAAAGACAAATGGTATATGAGATTTATATTGGAACACTTCAAAAACCATACTAATTCTAAAAAATAATAAAGAAAAATCAGATCCACATAGTTATAGGCCTATTTCTCTAATTAACAGTGATATAAAATTTTTAGCTTCTCTTTTAGCCAACAGATTAAAAAAAATAATACCATCAATAGTATCTCCAAACCAAGCTGGCTTTATATCTCACAGACATACTTGGGACAATACTTTGACATTGGACACACTAATACACTTTACCAAGACAGATAATAATCCTATATACGCACTAGTTCTTGATGCAATGGGGGCTTTTGATAGAGTGAACTGGAATTTTCTATTTAATACTATAGAACATTTTAATATACCCATTACATATATAGAATTAATCAAAACCCTGTACAAAGATTCTTCTACTTTCTTATATATTAATAGAAAGATGTCTAATCCGATTAAGATTACTAATGGCACAAAGCAAGGTTGCCCATTATCTCCCTTTCTTTTTAACATATACTTAGAACCACTGTTACTACATATAGCACAAAACTCCCTTCATAGAATTCCCAGAGTTCTGAATACTAATATTCTCTTATCAGCCTTTGCGGATGACTTGATACTATACTTTCAAACTCCTACTACAGATCTTACAAAGCTAGTTCACTCTGTCAACAGTTTTTCACAGGTTTCGGGATACCAGATTAATTCTAAAAAAACTAACATTTTTCCTATAAACCCTCGTGCTCACAAGGTATACTTATTTCCTGAATCTTCTTTTCAATTTACTGATAATATTAAATACTTAGGGATTCAGTTTCAACATAATGGTCTTTCAGCATTTCAAAATAATTTAATAAAAACATGGTCTTCAATTGTACTTGATTTACACAGATGGGAACTGCTAAATCTTTCTCTTTTATCTAAGGCAGCGATAATTAAAATGAATATTCTTCCTAAACTTCTTTTTCAATTCAATTCTATAGATCAAACAATCCCTAAATTCTTCTTTTCTAAGGTCCACAAGGAATTAGCTAAAGTCATGTGGTTTCCTAAATCAGTCAGGATCTCATACTCTAAGTTACTGCTTCCTAAAAGCAAAGGAGGTCTAAGCTTACCTAACTTTCATCTTTACTATTTAATTATATCAGCTAACAAATTATTATCTATCACTTCTGCGAGTGTTGGAAACTACAATAATCTTCCTAATTGGACTAAGATATGGTACCAACATATTTTAACCAAAAATTTTAATTCAACAACTCTCCCATTCCTGTCTATGGATGTTATGGATACTCTTAAACTCTCAAAGTCTTTAAAACAGAAGGTCAAATTATTTCAAGAATTGCTAAAATATGTTAAGTTAGACAGTGCTTTTCAGTTATTACAGCCTATTCACCTAAATCCTAATATTAAACTAAATAATAATATGATTAAACTCTCAGATTTTCCTTGAATTAAAAATCTTAATATATGGGATATTTTGAAACATAAAGATGAAACCTTAACTAGCTTTTGCAAAATTCTTGAAGTTAGAGGTAAATATTTCTCTATTCTTCGACAGTTGAGAGAAATTATTGTTACTAAATATGCTCACATCAAACCAAAAAATCAAGATTGTATTAATTTGGACATGGTGATACAAACTTTGTTACTGCCAATGAAAATGCTGTCTAAATCATATAGTCTCTTAATTGATATAATTCATAGATCAGATTGTCTTTTTCCTAAATAATGGGATGGATTTAATACACAATTGAGTATGAATCAGAAAATCTCTGCTATCAAAGCAACTATAGAATTCTCACCCTTCAAGAAACCTTACTATACCCAACTGATGATAAATAATAATGCTTATCACACCCCTACTAAACTTAATAAATTTAATCCCAGTAAATCTTACTCATGCTCATGCTGTTCATTTTCAAGTGCAGATCTTATGCATGTTATGTGGTCATGTCATCACTCACATAGACTATGGACCTCATTGAAGGGTCGTTTGCAAAAATGGGATACCATAAATCTACTTTATCTTGGGAACTAGCAATTCTTCATATACCCCAATACCTCTTTCTAGATTAGATTTTCATGTGATAATATACATATGTATGCTCATAAAATTCTATATCATTAAAAATTGGCTTGATCGTACCAAACTAAATTGGGAAAATTTCCAGTCCTTGGCTTACTCATATATTTCTGCACAGAAAACATTAATGAAAAGTCCCAAAAAGCTGGCTCTTACTAACAAAGTGTTAGAAAACGTTTTACTCATTATCAACTGCGTATATTAGTTTGTCATCTATCTTGTCTTGAGTCACAAAAATTTTGGGCTATCTATTGTTGTTTTTGACTTTAGTACATTTATTTAGATAGTGCTTTGCATTTTGATCAACTTTTTGTAAATGTTGTATATAGTTATATAAGATATAACTTACACAAAATAGACTATATGTTCTTATAACCAGTGTGAATTTATATCATTTGTAACCTTTATAATTATATTGTAATGTTTGTTTTTCATGCTGTCATTGTTATATCATATTGTTTAATAATCAATAAAAAGTTTTTTGAAAAAAAAAAAAATAGTAGATCCACCTTTATGGAGTGGCATCACCAGTGTTCTCTGCCATATTTCTGTTACTGAGCCTATAACTAGACTTGGGTTAAATATCTTAAGGAGAAGTTCCACCGGGACTTCTTTGGTACTATTTATCAAACAGCCATGTATGTTATGTTACCCATGGAGGTAGTGTTCTTAGTCTTTGATAACACTTGCAGCACATGCACTTTAGCAATGATGGGGAGGGGGATTGAGAGCTATGGGGATCATGAGCGTTTGGAGAGTAATCTCATGAGTGGAATTTACACTAACTTTCGAGAATATTGGCAATTTCCACTAGGTTTGAGTAAGTTTTGTAATTTAATATGAGTTCTGCGCATTGTTGAGTGCTGTTTATAAGTTTTTTAACATAACTAAAGAACTACTTTTAAATGTCAACTGAGTTAAGGGGATGCCTTAGTATATCTAATAGTCTTTTTAAAATTCTTAGTCAAATTCCTAATATTTTCCTTGATTTAGGAATTCTTACATTTGCTGGATAACCTAATACTTTTATTTTCCTTTTGCTGTAGATTTTATTTATGTTGGTGGAAAACCAGGATGGTTTGGTTTT
The DNA here is from genome assembly GCF_019279795.1 of Protopterus annectens. Lineage (NCBI taxonomy): Eukaryota > Metazoa > Chordata > Ceratodontiformes > Protopteridae > Protopterus > Protopterus annectens. Next base: position 846,479,369 of record NC_056735.1, on the reverse strand, counting down.
AAAAAAATCCTATTATATTTGGATCTGGAAGGGAATGATGATTTTATGCATTTATGTATGTGAATATAAAACTCCTTGGTGACTTTGTCTCCTAGGGAAATGCTTGGGCTGATGTTATAAGTGAATGTCAAGACTTTATGAAACAATTTAAGGAGATTTGTGCACTTAAGTCTTTGAATTCTAGCATATTGATTCCAGGAAGTTTAGATAGTTTGAGTGAAAAGGTAGCAACCTTAGCTAATGGTCTAATTTAATAAGAGAAGTAGTTACTAGGAGAGATGTGCATGTTGATAATACATGTGTAACTAGCAGGTCGAGTATATTTTGTCATCTTGCTGGGCTAGTAGCGATCTGTGTGACAGACTTTTTATTTATTAGGTTATAAGAGATCTGGGAACACAGCCTGATAGCTACTTTTCTTTTGACCACCACATTGCCACTGTGGTCAGAAAGTCCTTTTATGTGACACATCTCATTGCTAAGGATTTTGCATCCAGGAAGAAAGAGGACATTGTCTCCCTCTACTCTTCCCTCATTAGGCCAGTCATCAAGTACAATGCCCCATTTGGCATGTACCTCGCTAGACACATGCAACAACTGGACAGGCCATAAAAGTACCTCACAAAGAGGATCCTAAGACTTGAACACTTGTCCTATATGGACAGACTCAAAAAACTCAAGCTATTCTCTGTCTCATATTGCCTTGTCTGACCCAGCTCTGTTAAAATGCTACATCTAAAGAAATCCCAATTGCTCCACACCACATGCTCCAGAGACCTCAACCTCATTACCACAATCAATAGAACATGCTGGAGGGGACAGGTTCATAACCCAGAGCTGCCCATGCTATGGAATAGACTTCCCATACATGTCAAACAGGGCACCTCACTGGCCCTCTTCAAGAGAAATCATGATGAGTGGATGGAAAATAGAAAGTTCACCCTGGGGATCACTTCAGTGGCTCTACTTTACAGAGGCACTGAGATCTAAGGTCGGGTGGCACGATGCCAGGGTAATCCTATGGGCTAGGCTTGTAAAGGCTCCAGGGCCATTAGCCTAGTACACACCTATGAACCTATAAAAGATCAGAGCAAATTCTATGTTGGTGGTGTAGGTACTTTAGTCAACTGATGGGTAGTTAAAATTGTTGTTTGGAAATCTGACATTGAGTGGTGGCAACTTAATTTGATCCAGTTTTGATATTGATATGTTTGCTATGTTGGAATATTCATTAAATTAACTTTTCTTAAAAAGACACTTTATTGCAGCAAAGACTTTAGCCAATATGCAGAAGCCTTTAATGAAAGGTGCAGACTATCCTTTATAAAGCAAAGTAGTACAGTCAAGCATTTCCATCGATGCTGGATGTCCCTAGAATAACGCCAATTTCTTAGACAAGTGTTGAAGCCAGTCATCTTTTTCCAATGAAAGGGGAGATTCAGCTCAGTATCAGGGGGCCTGCCTGCATTTCTGTCATGCACAGAGAGCTCACACATTTTTCATTGCATCTCCTTAAGCATTTTCACCCCAAATCATTCACTCCCACATGCACAACTATCATGTCAGAGTTATATTTGTCTTGTGCAAAGGTCCTAAGGTCCGAATAGGCATCTGAGATCCTGGCACCTGAAAGACAGCTGTGTTTTAATGTTTGAATTTAACTTTTACTGAGACTTAGTCCTTGCAGGCCTAGGTGGTTTATTTAAGGATTTCTTTACATTGTCAGCATATGGCATTACATTACATTATGTGTAAGGGTTGGGTGCATAGCGTGAGTATTGTATCTTTTTTGTGAAAGTGAGGCCACCATACCTGTTAAATACTTGCATTTCTCACCAACAAAGTTAATTGCATTTAATTGGGATGAATTATATTTGGGAATAAGGCAGTTGTTACACTGCGTTAAGAAACCTAATGCTACAAGGTTAGTAAAAGAGAAGACACAACTAGGCTGACCTTCCATGTTGTCCAGTGTGAAGTAAGATTTTATTGAGTTCACGGAGAAGTTGTAGAGTTTAAATAAGAGAGATTTATACACTATTGAGAGGGGTACTTGGTTGGTTAAGGGGTACTTGATGCAGTTATATCTGCATGTCTATTTAAGTAAATGCGTAACTTAGGTAGTTATGCGACTATGAAAGCACAGCTGGGGATCCTTATTTAACAACAGTGTGGAGTAAGTGGTAGTGGCTGTGGGCAAAGATGCTTCACAGTAGTGTTGAGCTATTTGTTGTGGATGTGGGCTAAGTTTAGCAATGTAGTGCTACTAAGGCTATGAGCTACTTTTAAAGTGTTAAGTTCATGGCTCTGCATACTATGCATTTATGGACAGATTACTACAGCTGTACATAGCAGGAGTCAATTGCTGATCAGATTTGGGTGAGTTGAGATGGGTTATATTAGGTACAGTTACAAGTGAAAGTGCCCGTGTCTATGGAGAGCATATTCCACGAAGTACAGCTCTGCCCAGTAAAAAGATTTCAAACAGAGAAAATGAAAGAGCCAATGAAAAACAGCTCAGGCTCTAACCAATACTGTTTATCCTCCCAGAACTGCTGCAAAAACCCTCACTGTTACTAAGTCTGATCACCATAATGACTCACGCACCTAACCAAAACTATCTGTTTATTGAAAGTATGAAAAGTGACTAAAACATAGCAAATAAATGCAACAACACTGATTAGTCTACTTCATAACACAGAAGCCACTTGAAAAGGAATAAAAACTGTAAAACTAATTCAATTAATACACACTGCTTCAAATTCAGGGAAAAAACTTTACAAATGTAAATAGCTAGACACAACACAGAGCACTCTTGAAAATGTTGCTTCAATAAAATGTTTTCATTTAACAGCTTCTACTTTAGATTCAGAGAAAACTCAGAAAATACTGAAAAATTGACAGGAACCACTGATTTAAATAGACAACTTCAAGAGCAGTAGAATACATATATGTTCCTGTTTCCTGAATGCAAAAATGGAGTCAAAATCTACTTTGATTTTAACTTATGCATAGGTGTTTCAGCTTCCAAGAGTATTTAAGGCATTATGATGAATAGACGTCATTGCCGCGTAGAACCACCACTGTGCACTTAGACAGTGAGCTTCAAAGTACCATATTCTCATATGGCAGCTCATGGGAGGAATGTCTAAGTAAATGACCATCCCGCTGCATTACCCAGTTAGGGGACTTGTATTCAGGAGTCATAATTCACTAAACAACACAAATACTGGGAAGAACAGGGATTCATAAATGTAAATGTGTGCTATATTCTTGTGACACACATCTTTGCCTTTCAGTTGCAGGAATCTGTGCATCATGAATTGGAGCTGCTTAACCCTATAAGAAAATCAAAGCAGGTTAGTCATGCTGTGTGTAAATGAGAGTATATATGTGTGTATGCACGGATTCTTTTGTGTGCCACTGTGTATGTGATATCACTGCATGTCCCTGCAAGAATAGCTATTGTGTGCCACTGTGTGTGTGTGTGTGTTTGTGTGTGTGTGTGTGTGTGTGTGTGTGTGTGTGTGTGTGTGTGTGTGCGTGTGCGCGCAAGTGCACGTGCCTGTCTTTGAACTGGGGGTGGCAGTGCCTGAATGTTACCTCTTAGTGGTAGGTCATCTTTTGCACAGTTGTTCCTGTTTCAACTGCACAGTGGAAGAATTCATAATCACGTTCATTCCTGAGTGAAAATCGTGCCAACAGTGAAGGGCAATTTGCACTGCAGCACCATTTGCTATGAATACCATAGTGTAAAAAATGCATGAGTAACACTTACTTCAAGAGTAAGTACCAAATGTAGTTCAAACCAACAAAAAAGAGTTCTACGGCAGATACATACAGGAGCTTCTAGTGAGAACCTGAGAAAATACAGAAACCAATAGAAATACATGAGCAAACTTCCTTTTATCAAGGCATCATAAGAGATATGTGCATTTCATCAGAAAGTACAAATAGGGAGACAAATATGCAATAAGACATGAGGGGCATGCATGGTACTGTTAGTATCATACCCACATTGGTGTGATGCATGAGCCCAAAGGGCATGCAAAGTATCTGTTAATATTCTGCAATATAGTCATAAATTGGATATCCAGCCACAGGAATGACAGAATTCAGACACAAGACATATGGATTAGAAACTCACACCACTATGGGTAGTTCATTGCATATGAATGTATACCAGCTCCTATTTCTATATTATTAACAGAGTGATAAATTAAATTTCTGCTTAGTGCTCTGATAGAATAAGTCTCATCTACAAAATGCTAAACTTAGAAGTATTTATGGAAGCATCTACTGTTAACTATATACTGGAATTCTCATTTTATGTGTAGATGATAAGTGTAGATTGTCATACTTAAGGATATGCTTTGCTTCATAAAGTACTGTGCCATGGCCGTACAGCATAAGTAGAGATAGAATTACAGAAATGTGGAAAATGCAGTGCTGTTCATTACACTTTGCAGCAATGGTATGCTCCTTCTGGGATGAGGTAGAAACAAATACAAATGTGAGTGCTGATGGGTAGAGGTTGTGAATGATATGAATGCCATCAATGGATATGTTATCTGACATCTGAGCCACTAGCAAGTTACAGATATGAGGGACTACACTAAAAAATAGTTCACATGATATATGACCACCGGATCATTATGGCCAAGCTAAATGTGACCGATGATGAAACCATACTTGTGGCACTGTTGTCTGACATGGCCCTGACTGGTATTGAAGGTGGCCTGGATGATGGCACTCCACAGCATATGGGCAGGTAAACATTAGCACAACTATTATAAACTTGTACATGTGACTCTTGTGTAATGAATGTGTTTCTGTGTGTTACTGTTATCCATGAATATCCATAACTGTTGTGTGACATGAGGAAAGAAATTAAAGTAATGTGGAGAAGTGGTGGAATGCTGAGATAACAAAGGATATGTACCATTCTACAGTGGCTACAGAATCAGGTTTGTCTTATCTAGCTAACCTACAAACACAATCATTACGCAGCATCTAATTCTGGTTTAATCCTAACATGTCAATGTCAGTCACATGGTCAAACTATGCTAGATCTGTAGTCTACTTAAAACTGTACATGCCCAGCCCTCAGGGCTTGTACCAAGTGAAGAAGGAGGTCCCTTGTGAGGTCAACAACTTTTCATATTATAGAGTTGACTATGAGTAAGTGCACAATGCATTGCCAACGTCTGCTGCTGTTGTTGATGGCAAGCATACAGAAACTTGTGATACCAACAGCACACATGTGGGTAATGCTAATGCTGTACTTTGAAAGGATAATCCAACCCATAATACATGAAACAGTATACATGGATGAGGAGACACAGTATTCACAGCTGGTGGCTACTGAAGTTGTGTACCCTGACAGTGAGGTTACAGAGATACAGAGCATTCCTGCCTTTGACAGTGTTACATGCAGTGTGCAGTGGGCTCACCTTATACCAATGTATAACAGCTGTTCCAAGCACTAGTGCATAGAACAGCTGTTATACTAGTGTATAACAGCGGCTCCATGCACTAGTGTCTAGTGAGGGTGCAACCATTTCTGTAGCTAGCAACATATTGTCACAATATACAGCCATATGGTAAGACAGTCAACTGGCCAATATGTTAACCACTTGTGCACTGGCATGCATTAAGCATGTTTAGACCAGGCATGTGCAAGTGGGCAAACAAACAAATGAGGCTATGTTAGGCAAACTGCAGAGAAAATGGTGTCAGCACACTACATGTTGCATGAATTGCTTATCTGTATTACAGCATATCACTTCAATATGTCACAGCTGTTTAAGCTATACTACAGCATTTCACTTTACTGTTCCACATTAGATTATATCTGTACTAGAGTATATAACTTCACTGTGTCATATTTGTTTATTTCTAGAGTATATCACTTCAGTGTCACATTTGTTTATCTGTACTAGAGTATATAACTTCACTGTGTCACATTTATTTATCTGTACTAGAGTATATCACTTTGTCAAATTTCATCTGTACTAGAGTATATCACTTTACTATGTCACATTTGTTTATCTATACTAGAGCATATCACTTCACTATGTCACACTTCACTGATTTCCTTAAATTGGGAAAATAACTTGAAACTGTAATAAAAATACATTTTTGTTGAAGTGCAAACCCCCCTGTGGGGACCTTAAGATATCTGTTCCCCTTTACTTTACACACACACACACACACACACACACACACACACACACACACACACACACACAAACACACACATATATATATATATATATATATATATATATGGGTCCCCTTCCCATGGTCGATTTTTCAGAAAGTCGACTTTTATATGGCCGAGACCATATGATCGACTTTCGAAAAGCCGACCATGGGGAACTGCTATCTCCGTACAATGCAGAATAGAAAAATTTGCTTCTTCTGCACTGCAGTGTGATCTCAGAGCTGGTATATTAAGTTATGGGGGGGAGGGGGGGCAGGCGGAGAAGGTAAGTGTTTGTTGTGTTTTATGTGTTTATATTACATGGTCAGCTTTTCAAAAGTTGATGATATGGTCTCGGTCATATGAAAGTTGACTTTCTGAACAGTCGCCCTTGTAAAATAGACCTATATATATATATATATATATATATATATATATATATATATATATATATATATATATATATATAAACCCTACCAAACCTATGCATGGTCATACAACAGTGGGGAAAAGTGAAAAAAATATTTCAAATTCCACCACTGGCTTGCAGAATCAAAGTGCTTGCAATTCTGATGAACAACAATAAAAAGGATAAAGAAAAGCTGCACAGTGTTGGAGTATAGAATATCCAGCATGAATTCTACATCCTGAATATGATTATACATATAAATGGTGAACATTCCCACTAAACTATTTCAGCCCTTGCACTGGGAGAGTAAAACTATGTTTGGTACCTTCACTTAGTGTATTTAGATATTTATGGTACATGAAACCCACCTTAAACCCACAGACAAGACTCAAAACTTAATATCCCAGGATGCACAATATACAGAAAATGTAGAGTATGACAAAGATCTTAATGTATTGAAGTATTCATTTAAGACACAATAACATATCAACTAGTGGATGCATATCCTCAGAGTATATCTGTCTAAGTGTTGTTTTTAATCCAGTGGCTAATCTGAAATATCTAAACTTAGAGTCTGTAACACTCTTTCTCTCAGGTCTATAAACAATACAAATGAATTCAAAACCTCATTACCTAAAATGCATCAAGCCTCGATATTTACTTTTTATTTATATATATATATATATATATATATATATATATATATATATGCATGTATATGTATATATATATATATATATATATATATATATATTTTTTTTTTTTTCAATTTGTTGACTGGGGTAGAACCTTCATCTAAATAAACTAACGTCAGTCTTAGCCCAGACAGATACCTTTCAAAATCCTGAGCTATGACATAATATCTTAGGCCAGGCTTCGATATTTCCTGTTACATAGCATATCTGCTCTGAGCTACAGCACAATGGCACAAAATTCACGGAACCAACTGATATCACCAACATCCTGGCTGATAGGTTCAGTCCCAACTTTACCCCCCCCCCTCACCTCCTAAGGGGCCCATATCAATACTAGAAGAATGCAGTATCCTTGCAATCACAACTGAACAGGTGAAAACCGTGCAATTGAAAGCCAAGAACACTGCATCCATAGGACCGGACAATACCTCTGGCTGCATTCTACATGAGCTTCAGAATGAACTAGCCCCAAACCTAAGCACCATGCTCAATCATAGCCTCTCGGCAGGTTTTGTACCCACTGAATGGTGCATGGCAACAGTTGTACCACTCCACAAAGGTGGAGCCACCATGGACCCCAGAAACTATCGCCCTATTAGCCTGATGAGCCTGGTCTGCAAGGCCATGGAGCATATTATCATGGAACTCATAAACAGGGATATTGGTAAATCCAAACTCTGGAACCCACCCAGTTCGGATTCGTGAAGGGCAGATCATGTCTCCTGAACCTGGTCGACTTCTTTGAAACAGTCATCAAAGCCGTGGATGAGGGTAAGGCAGTCCACACAGCCTACCTTGACCTCGCCAAGGCTTTCGACACCATCCTCCATTCTGGTATCATAAATAAACTCACCAGGCTGGGTATAAATCCGTATGTCACAAGATGGGTCATCAACTATCTCACTGACAGAACCCACACTGTAAAAATTGCGGACTTCAAATCTGACACCAAACCTGTGACAAATGGAGTACCACAGGGTTCAGTCTTGGGTCCCCTCCTGTTTGGGATCTACTTCTCTGAGGTACAGGCCAACAAAGAGGACCTCTGGCTGACAAAGTTCGCAGATGACTGCAAATTGGGTGCCATAGTTGAGTCCTCAAATGATGTGGACATCCTGCAAAAGGGCCTCACCGAGACTGATGCCTGGTGTCAGAGCCATGGCCTCAAGCTCAACCCAAAAAAATGCATTGTCATCCCCTTTGGTAAAAACTCTGCACCCATGGGCTACCATATAGGCGGCAGCCCACTTAACACTGAAGGTGTGATAAGAGACTTCAGGACTCTAGTGAACAGTAGCCTTTCCTTTAAATAATCACATCACCACAGTAATCAGACAATCCTTCTACATAGCACACCTCATCATGAAAGGGTTCTCATCCAGGAAAAAATAAGTCATTGTCCCCCTCTACTTGGATCTCATCAGACCCATTATAGAGTACAACACCCCATTTGGAATGTACCTTACAAGGCATCTGCAGCAGCTAGAAAGGTCAACAAAAATACCTCACAAAGAGGATTATGGGACTCAAACATTTACCCTACACCGACTGCCTCAAGAAACTCAGGCTTTACTCTGTAGCATATCGCCTACTCCGAGGTGATCTCCACCTAACATACAAAGCTATGTCAAACCCTGAGCTGCTGGACATGCTACATCTAAAGAAATCCCAATCCCTAAGAGCCACATGTTCTAGAGACCTAAACCTCATCACCACAAGACATGCTGGAGGGATAGAGTCCTGTCCCAGAGACTTCCCATACTCTAGAACAAACTACCTATCTATGTCAAGCATAGTTCGTCACTAACAGTCTGCTTGACATAGATAGGTAGTTTGTTCCAGAGTATGGGAAGTCTGGAACAGACTCTGGAACAAACTACCTATCTATGTCAAGCAGAGTTCATCACTAGCACTCTTCAAGAAAAATCTTGATGAGTGGATGGGCAATAGGAAATTCACCCCGGGCATCACATCGGTGGCCTTGCTAGACAGAGGTGCAGGTAAATAGCATCCATGGGTTGTGAATGCAGGGAACCTTGTTGGCTAGGCTTACATAGACCCTAGGGCTGATAGCCTGGTACCTACCTATGAACCTATGAACCTATTTTCTCTAACTTTGATTCCATAGCATCTCTGGAAAACACAGGTATACATGTTGTCCAAAATGTATTAAGCTTAGTTAACTCTCAATATCCTCATACATTGAACTTGACACCTTTGTAAATTCCTTAGTTGTTGATTGTTTTTTACTTTTATCTTGTATTGTTATTTATATTTCTATATTGCAGTTTTTGTTATTGATTATTAGCTTGTTAAAATTCAACAAAAATTATTTAAAAAATATCCTCATACGTGACTTCACAGACTATGATTCTACATGTCCTGCCACTTATCATACTTTTCTTTAGCTTTGTTATTAACATCATATCTGGAGAATGTTTATCAATCATTTATGAAGTTATTTGTACCATATTTGTTCATACCATGGCTTTTTCCTTCAGATCTCCTACCTCTCGGATTGATAAGGATTCAAGGGCAGTAGTTAAAATTCAGAAAGGATTATTATAAAGGAGAAACCTTAGCACAGCCATTTTCCACTACCAGTAAGCCCTTCTGATTCATAGGCTACCTTACCTCTGAAATCTCCTGATAGCATAGGCCTCATTGTGAAAGATGTTCTAACTTGTAGAGCTGCATGCCAATGTGGCAATCCGGGGGAGCATCTAACATCAGTGTGCTGTCCCAGAGAAATGTCAGAAGATCTCACAGCTTACACTGACAATCAATTATGAGAATTACTCATAAACAAAAAATGTCAGTGTTGGAAGATAAAGTCAGCTCTAAACATGACAGTCATCTTTTCACAGCCTTTATTTTCCCTCTGAGTTGTTTGTTTAATTTGATTAGAATATTTTTAACCTTTTTGGTGCTACATCTCCTAATTTTTGCCATGAATTTCTTCCTTCTGTTATACAGCCTATTGATGTGATTCTACCAGGATGGCTTTTTTTTTAGTTTGTTCTGTACTTCCTCTTGGTGGGTACAGCTGAGTCTGTGTAGCTATTAATATGCTTGTATGGGTTTTTTGTGAACAGTTTGGTGAAGGCAGCCATGTTCTCAAGGTTTGCAGGGGCTTGAATTTTTGCCAGGTTATCACTTAATAATAATAAGTTAGCTTTACAGTAGTTCCTTAACATTCCATGGTTAGTTGGGGTTTCGGGTTTTATTTTTACTTCAAAGAAGACTGTTTTGTGGTCTAACCTTACCAGGGAAGACATTACACAAAAAGTTGTGCAGCACTCTCTCTTATTAATCAGGAGCAGATCCAATATGTTTGCACCCTTAGTTGGCGTATTGACAATCTGGTCTAGGGAATTTGTGTTTACAAAATCCAGGAATCTCTGTGCCTGCATGTTTGGTGTCATATATGATTCAAAGTTAATAGCATGGTAATTAAAGTTGTCCAGCTTCTGGTATTGGGTTGGATGATGAGTGTTTCCAATAAGTTTAATGTGTGTTATGGGTTTCCTGGGTCATATAGTGGGATCTATAGCTTGCAAGGAAGTGGTATGGGATTTTATCTATGGTGATTTGAATGTGGATAACTCAAGTGCATTGCCCTGTTTGATCAATCTTGAGGTATATCTATCTTTTATGTAAATTGGGACACCTCTTCCTTTAGTCCCTCTCTGTGTAGTAGCTGGTCTACATGTGTGGACAGCATTATAGTGTGCCTTCCATGGCACTAAACCATGTCTCAGTGACAGCACAGATGTCAGCATTCTCTAGGATGAAGAGAGCTTGTAGGGAGTAAATGTTCTTGTTTAGACCCCTAGAATTGAGCAGTAACACCTTTAGATTTTCTTGGTTTCGATTTGCTTTGTCAGAAGTACTTTCAGTTTGTCATTGCCTAAAAAGGCACTATGGGAAAGGACAATATCTTTGTTGATATTTGAAAGCCTAGAAGGGAGAGGTGCACACCATTCCTCACAAAGCAGCATGGTCTCTTGACCACCTCCTTCCATGCTGACAAATATTGCACTCCCTTAGACTGAAAACTGAGCCAATTATTAAAGTCAGTCATCTTTCTTTTGTATTGTGGCATCATCCTTGGAGAAGGCAAAATACTGCTCAATGATAGACTCATACCAGCCTGGAACACATATTCCAAGAGCTCCATTATGTCTCTCTTCATATAGTCTAAGGAGGTATGTCATGGGTCATTTACACCCAGATGGAGTATGACTGCATCACACTGGTACTTGTGGTCTAGTTACCTGAGTGCATGTGTAGTGTGATAGATCCTGGTCCCTGATAAGCAACTGACCGTGACTTTCTCCTTACTCAGCCTGGTGAGAGGGACATCAGTATGTCTCAGAAGGGAGTCTCCAATGGTGAGAATGTTGGACTGTGTGGTGGATTGCCTTATGGGTTTCTTACGGGATTAGAAGTAGGGGCTCCATGAGATGTGGCTTTATGTGTTGATGTGGGTGTTGTTTTGAAAGAGTGCATTGGGGCTGCTGGGGTATTTGTTATGAGTAGTTCATCTAGGAGGCATTTTGGGCTTTAGGAAGGTTACATTTAAGTGCTTCAGCATATGTGAATCTATATGTCTGCTTTGAACCGTGTGTGATGGGTGCAGTGTGTGTACTACTGACAACCTGATTGACATTAGGAATGCTTTTATGTGAGAACTTTGCCTCCAGTGACATTATATAAATACATCTCTCACATATCATTTCAGTTTGTTTGAGAATTAGCTGGCTGGCAATAAGCATAAGGGAAATTCTATAATGCCTCAATATGCCCATATCCATCAAGCTGGTAACAGAGATAGTGGGAAAGTTCATATCTATGGTAACAGGTTCTTTTACTGATTAGATGGTTGTAGTGAGAACATAAAGTAATGTCAGGGGTATCTGGTTTGCAACTCTGGGTGCAGTTTTTGTCACTGCAAACTAGTTGTCCCCTGTGCAACTAAGTATTGGTAAAATTTCAAGAGTGCTTTACAGGAAAAAATGTCAACTCAAGATGTCTGGGTCTATACAGGGCACAACCAAACACTTGAGGGGAAACTAATAAGTAGGCACTGATGATTTATGGATGAAATATTTAAGGAGATATTCTGAAGTTAGGTTAGACAGCAGGTAGTCAAGCTGTACTTACTGAAAATAAAGAAAGAGCTTTGTCAAGAATGAGGAAAGATGGGATTCACATGATTAGCTACTGCCTGGCAGTTACTAGTGCTGGTCTCACCATAACTTCATGCTGCTGTGATACAATGGCCCCTTTGCTTCTTCTCTCACCTGAAGAAAAATAGTAGCACCAATCCCAAGATGAGAAGCAGGCCACAGGCTCTTTGGCAAGCAATAGTCTTGTCCCAGATGATGCAGGAGTCTCTAGACTTGTTGTAGCCATTTATGTTAGATAGTTTTTTCTATTGATGAATATCAGAGAATGTATTATGATACATTAAAGAGAATTGAGCGAAGTATTAGTAATGTGTTCCAAAGAAAAAGTAGAAAGTTAGAGAGGGACATACAAGAGTATAAGAATAATTTAAGCTACCCTAAACCCCGTAATAGGAATAATAATTATTTTAGGTATGAGGAATATGGTACTACATGGGTGGGAAATGTACAACAGTCCAATGAAGAAGTTTGTGAGAATAATGATGTAGGTGACATTAATGATTTATCTGAATATCCCCCATTGAGAAGATCAGAAAGAATTAGAAATTATCAGAATAGTCATCAACAAAATTTTCAGAGGGGGGGGGGAGGGCGGCGAGAGGGGGCACATATGCCAATTACAACAGAGGCTACCAACGTTGGTAGTTGAAAATCAGAACATTTTACCCCAGATTAATGAACAGGTCATAGTAGATGGACCACTTCATACTTTTTTAGGCTATAATATTTTCAATTATAGCAGTATTAATATAGAGGAAATACACTTCAAACTATTTTCTAAAGGGTTAAAATTTGTGCCTAATGGAAAAGCAGATATTAGGAAAGTTTTGATTGACCTTAAACTTTTCCTAAGGAAGAAAAACTTTGAGATTTTATATCAAGGGCAAAAAACGAATAAAGATGGGAATGTAAGGTTAAAAAGAAGAAGCACCTTTAACCCCCCCCCCCCTTCACCCACAACTGAAAAATTTTGAGATACTTATGGAAAAAAAGATAAGGAAAGAGCTGGGTAGGAATAAGACAGCTTTTAATATATCTAAAGAAGAAAACTATTTATTAAATAGTTTAAGTAATGATAAATCTATTAGAATTTCTAAACCTGACAAAGGGGGAGGGACAGTGGTTATGGACCACTTGTTCTATGAAGAAAAAATTATGGATATTTTGAATAATGAAGAGAGATATCTTAGAGCTTCCTTAAATGAAATTAATATAGGGAATAAAAAAGTTTATCTATTCCTTAATAATTTATTATTAGAAGGCTCAATAGACATTGAAGCATTTCAGTATTTACATGTGGATAAACCTACGGTCCCGACGATGTTTGGGGTACCTAAGGTACACAAGAATATAGTTTGTCCCCCTATGCGCCCAATAGTGGCTTCAGAGAATTCAGTGACAGCACCTTTAGCAAAATGATTGGACACTAAATTAAAGGTACTCTCAAATGTTGGAAGTGGAATTTTGAAAGATTCATGGGAATTATTACAACAGCTTTCCCCAGAGGATTTTGATAAAGATTTGACATTTTATACTATTGATATTGTTGATTTGTTTTCATCTATACCTCATGATGAAGGTATGAAGCTGTTTGAAGAAGCGTTGATTAATTATGGGAAATTTGACAATAATGAGTTTTATCTGCTTCTTACAATGATGGATGTTGTACTTTCCAATAATTTTATCCATTTTGAAGGGGAATTTTTTAAACAAATACAGGGGGTAGCTATGGGGGCTAGGTGCGCCCCGACGTATGCTAACATAATCCTCTCTACTTGGGAGAACAAATATGTAATAAATTCAAGTTTTAGTTCATGTTGGAAACTATATAAGCGATTCCTTGACGACATGTGTTTTTTATGGATGGGTACAGATGATGAATTCCAGCAGTTTTTTAAACATATTTCACAATCAACGAGTTTTCTAAAATTTACTTATCAATGTAACATGAATGAATTAAAGTTCTTGGATATTTATGTGGGTAAAAATGAAGATGTTTTTTTCTTGAAGTTATATAGAAAGATAACCTACTCCAATTCATACTTAGCATTTGAAAGTTCGCACCCCTATCATCAGAAGAAAGGGATAGTTAAGGGGCAGTATGTTAGAGCAAGTAGAATGACATCGAGGGAAGCTGATTTTAATGGTGAATGTGATACATTGTATAAAATGTTTGTGGATAGAGGGTACCCACCAGGAATGGTTAAAAACATCGAGAAGGAGGTTAAGGTGGGTAGAGAGGCGAGATTTGAACCCATCTTAGGTAAAGTTAAAATAAAGGTTTCACCTCAGAATACCCCCTGTAACCTTGAAAGAGAAAACAATTTCGTAACAGATTATTGTGGACAAGCTGTCCAGATTAGGAAGATTCTTGAAGAAGAATGGACCAAATTTAGTGAACTATGAGAACTTAATTATCTTTTTGTGGAACCATTGAGATGTACCTACCGTAAAGGTAGAAATCTGAAAGCTATTTTAGAAGCGAATAAAGGAATGAACAATAAAAACAATAGAAAGAAAGTAGGTACTTTTAAATGCGGTAAATGTTCCCAATGTTCCCATATATGTGTAAGTCATGCAATTTATGTGAAAAGTAGGGATATTTTTATAGAAAGCAAGTATTTTTCAAATTGTGATACATATGGGATTATTTATATTGCCCTATGTAAAGTATGTGATGCATTTTATGTTTGTAAATCCGAAAGGAAGCTAAAAAACAGGATTTATGAACATTACTATGAAATTAGAACAAATAATTCAAAAAATGCATTATATAGACATAAATTGGATTGTCCCTCAGCCACCTACAACTTTTTTGTCTTGGAAGTAGTAGAGAAAGACATTAGGGGTGGCCAGTGGGAGACATCAATAGAGTATAAGGAGTTATTATGGCAATTATTTTTGGAGGCCAACAAACTCCCAGGCCTGAATGATGTGATTTCAATAACTCCAGTACTAAAAATAAGGGCAGCTAAGTTGTAAGTCATTATGGAATATTTTAGTACAGATTTTAGACCTCTATGTGTATTTTTAGATATGTTTTTATATCTATTTATGTGTATATTTTCTATATATTTATATTTTTTACATTTTTAATATAGTTAATATATTGTATATTTATGTATAGAGATAGATAAGCTGGTTCGATTTTGAGACATATTAAGACATTTGTATAGTAAGGAATGCCTTTTATTGGAACTATTTCCCTTCTTTACATATTCTTTCTTTCTTATATATTTTTTTGTACAGGTTTCTTCCTATAGATGGCGCCATAGTACCAGTTTCAATGTATGTACTATTTATCAGTGATTTGTATTTAATTCTTTTATTCAAAATTGTTGATAATATATAAGTATATATATATATTTATGTTTAAGTTTACATATTATGTCACAGATTTCTTATATCTTGATGTAAAAAATTTTTAAACACAGATTTTATGTAGATCAGTAGAATTTCTTGTTGAAAGTATATATATATTTCTTTAAAAGAGTAGTTGAGAGTAATTAATTGTCAGTTAATTAATTAGACAATTATATTAATGGTATTTAAGGGCTTAGCATAGTGTGTTTTATGTGATCTGATGAAGTTATTTGAAAATGAAAACGCAGTGTGGAGTGTTTTTGGCGTTAATGTGCTTTTGGTACCTTTATTAAATTTTGAACTTCAGTCTGCAGCCTGATTTCCTACAAGTGCTTTTTATTTGCATTTATGTTAGATGCCTTAAATAGCAAACAGAGGAAGATCCCACACAGACACTACTGCCCAATCAGAGACAGTCGGGAATCGGTGCCCTATGCTCCTTCTGTCATCAGAAGCAAAATATAAGCACAAATTCCAAGCTGGCCCCTATGAATCAGTTATCATGCTTTGTGGTGATTAGCAGTCTCCATGAAATAATGTCCCTGTGGCCCTTCTCTTACCAGGAGCAAAACAGACACACTAATCCAAGATGATCACTGAGAGGGATAATGTGGGCTCTCCAATAATTAGTGGTATTGGACTAGATGTTGCAGATTTTAGAGGTAAGATGGAAATCTGCATCTAGTATTTTCACTGTTTTTTGCACAATCCAGCCCCTCTAGAACATTCACTTCCTATGCTCCATGTTATATTTCCACTCACAATTTTTTGGTTTGCAGTTTTTCTTCACTTGTCAGGAATCTTACATCTTCTAACAGAATAACATTCACATCACATTTAGCACAGCATTCCAGTATCCCTATCCTTCTTATAGTGTTAATAATATTGTTCACATTTACTGACAGTATTCTAAAGTTCTTGCTTTTTCTTCTGAATTTTAGGGGAAATGTTTTTAAATATTCATTTTCTTGTTTTCACTGTTTCCCCAATTGAATATTTTTCCTGGGTTTATGTACAAATAATCCTTGACTCTCAGAATCAGATTTTTCACTGGCTGAAATTTCAAAAAACTATTAGTATCAATCCCTTCTCCTAATCTCCCTTCCATGATGCACTCTCTCTCCTCGTTTTCCCGTTCATATTTTTTTTCTTCTTCACCTATTTCACACTCTTCCCCAGCCTCTTTTTCTCCTTCCTTGTATATGTTTTCTTCAATTTCCCTTTCTTTTTCATTATTAACTGTTTGCTCTTGACAATCCATCCAAAAGTGTACCTTTTTCTACACAACCTGCATTCAGGCACACACCTTCTTGCTGTACGTCCTTTCTCCTCACATTGGTTACATTATTCCTTGTCAAGCTCATTAATTAAGTGAGGAAAGGTAACCATTTGAAATGTTAAGACAAACAAGACCAAGTCCTGAACTATGGAGACTGAGCGGCCGAATGATCAGGCTTACATATATTAAGTCCAGCATGACATTTCTCCGAATATTCCCTTTACTCCAAGGTATGGTGATCTCAGAATTGGTATATATAAGTTCAAGGGTGTGGGGAGCTTGCCTGCCATATGGGCGTGCAGGAGGGTTTGCCCCTCCAGCAAAAAAGTTAAAGGGAGAAGAGCAATTTTCCAAATTTGCTCTTCTGTGTTTTTGTTCTTTTTTTTGGTTTGTCAGTACTGGGCAGTTCAATAGTTGCAAACCAGATACTCCTGGCATTACTTTATGTTCTCACTACAACCATCTAATCAATAAAATAACCTGTTACCATAGATATGAACTTTCCCACTATCTCTGTTACCAGCTTGATGGATATGGGCATATTGAGGCATTATAGAAATTGCCTTATGTTTATTTCCAGCCAGCTAATTCTCGAACAAACTGAAATGGTATGTGAGAGATGTATTTATACAATGTCACTGGAGGCAAAGTTCTCACATAAAGGCATCCCTAATGTCAATCAGGTTGTCAGTAGTACACACACTGCACCCATCACACACAGTTCAAAGCAGACATATAGATTCACTTACACTGAAGCACTTAAATGTAAACTTCCTAAGGCCCAAAATGCCTCCTAGATGAAGTACTCATAACAAATACCCCAGCAACCCCAATGCCCCTCTTTCAAAACAACACCCACATCAACACATACAGCCACATCTCATGGAGCCCCTACTTCTAATCCCAAAACAACCCATAAGGCAATCCACCACACAGTCCAACATTCTCACCATTGGAGACTCCCTTCTGAGACATACTGATGTCCCTCTCACCAGGCTGAGTAAGGAGAAAGTCATGGTCAGTTGCTTATCAGGGACCAGGATCTATCACACTATGCATGCACTCAGGTATTTGGATCACAAGTACCAGTGTGATGCAGTCATACTCCATCTGGGTGTAAATGACCTATGACATACCTCCCTAGACTATATGAAGAGAGACATCATGGAACCCTTGGAATATGTGTTCCAGGCTGGTATGAGCCTAGCATTGAGCAGTATTTTACCTTCTCCAAGGATGATGCCACAATACAAAAGAAAGATGACTGACTTTAATAATTGGCTCAATTTCTGATGTCAATCTAAGGGAGTGCAATATTTGTCAGCATGGAAGGAGGTGGTCAAGAGACCATGCTGCTTTGTGAGGAATGGTCTGTACCTCTCCCTTCTAGGCTTTCAAATATTAACAAAAATATTGACCTTTCCCATAGTGCCTTTTTAGGCAATGACAAACTGAAAGTACTTCTGACAAAGCAAATTGAAACCAAGAAAATCTAAAGGTGTTACTGCTCAATTCTAGGAGTCTAAACAAGAAAATGTACTCCCTACAAGCTTTCTTCATCCTAGAGAATGCTGATATCTGTGTTGTCACTGAGACATGGTTTAATGCCATGGAAGGCACACTATAATGCCATCCACACATGTAGACCAGCTACTACACAGAGAGGGACTAAAGGAAGAGGTGTCTCAATTTACATCAAAAATAAGTATACCTCAAGATTGATCAAACAGGGCAATGCACTTGAGTTATCCACATTCAAATCACCATAGGTAAAATCCCATACCACTTCCTTGCAAGCTATAGGTCCCGCTATATGACCCAGGAAACCCATAACACACATTAAACTTATTGGAAACACTCATCATCCAACCCAATACCAGAATCATGGATGACTTTAATTACCATGCTATTAACTTTGAATCATATATGACATCAAACATGCAGGCACAGAGATTCCTGGATTTTGTAAACACAAATTCCCTAGACCAGATTGTCAATACGCCAACTAAGGGTGCAAACATATTGGATCTGCTCCTGATTAATAAGAGAGAGTGCTGCACAACTTTTTGTGTAATGTCTTCCCTGGTAAGGTTAGACCACAAAACAGTCTTCTTTGAAGTAAAAATAAAACCCGAAACCCCAGCTAACCCTGGAATGTTTAGGAACTACTGTAAGGCTAACTTATTATTATTAAGTGATAACCTGGCAAAAATTCAAGCCCCTGCAAACCTTGAGAACATGGCTGCCTTCACCAAACTGTTCACAAAATCCCTATACAACCATATTAATAGCTGCACAGATTCAGCTGTACCCACCAAGAGGAAGTACAGAACAAACTAAAAAAAAAGTCATCCTGGTAGAATCACAACATCAATAGGCTGTATAACAGAAGGAAGAAAATCATGGCAAAAATTAGGAGGTGTAGCACCAAAAAGGTTAAAAATACTCTAATAAAATTAAACAAACAACTCAGAGGGAAAATAAAGGCTACTAAAGCCAAATCTGAGGTAAATTTGGCCTCCCAGGCCAAGGACAACCACAAGGTATTCTTTAGCTATGTCCTCAACCTCAAAAGAAATACTAGCAGAGCTCATTGTTAATGGAGCCACCTATACTGAGTCAGAAGATATAGCAAACCAACTGGCAGACAAGTGCAGTTCTAACTGCACTCCTCTCTCCTTCTCAACCTCCACTCAGGAAATACCATCAAATATAACCTCTCCTTCTATCACCAGGGAACAGGTCCTTAATGCTCTCTAACCCAAGAACACTGCATTGATGGGCACAGATATTCCAGGATGCCTTCGAAATAGTTTGAAACAAGACCTAACAGGCCATCTGGAATTAGGTCTATATTATAACATCGAAATCTACAAAGATCGAATGTTATAATATCGACCCTAATCACCAAAATCCGCAAATATTGAACAGTCAGAATAGCGATTTTTTTTCCCAGGGAAAAAAAATCTCTATTCCAAGAAACATACACACAACACAAACTCACACAAAAAACAGCAATCCACACACATACACTTAAAATCCTACACCTAAACATAAACCTAAACTAAACTTTACATACACTACTAGCTATCCACTTACCTTAACCCAACCCTAACCCTAAGGTCCGTCACTATCGCACACTCACCTCACCCACGCCATAACCGTAACTCACCTAACCCGCCCCCTAACCCTAACCTACACACAACCGCACACTTACCTGACCAGCTCCCTAACCCTAACTCACCTAACCCGCCCCCTAACCCTAACCTACACACAACCACGCACGTACCTGAACCCGACCCATAACGTTCCAACATATCGAACTCTGACAACAGCGAAGCCACAGCAATGGCCCACCAAATTCTGTCCCTGGGAAAGAATTTGGTGTCCTGCACCTTCTCTGTTTTTTTGCGTTCGACAAAACTGGTTCGATATTATAACATTCAAACTTTATAAAATTCAATGTTATAATATAGACCCTCTGGAATTGTATTTAACTGTAACCTCCAAGCACGCTTTATGCCTTGTGAATGGAGAACAGCAACAGTCATCCCAGTGCACAAAGATGAGTAATCTGTAGACCCTAGAAAGTACAGACCCATAAGTTTTAGTAGTCTCATATGCAAGGTCATGAAAAGAACTATCATGAAAATGGTCAATAATGACATAGGAACCTCTAAACACTGGACCCAACCCAATTTGGTTTCTTCAAGGGCAGGTCATGCCTTCTCAGCCTGCTGGACTACACAGGATCTGCTGGAAAGACAGGTTTGTATCCCATAGACTACCCCTTCTCTGGATCAGGCTCTCTGTCCATGTGAAGCAGAGTTCCTCCCTAGCCCAATTCAAGTGTACTGGATAGTTGGATGGGGAACAGGAAATTCATCCCTAGTTCGGCATCTATGTGTGTAATGGACATAAGCAGCCTGTAAATAAGTCTCCTCCAGCCCCTGCTTGTAAACGTTCCATCTCCCAAGCCCCTGCTTTCACTTATAAGGGTGATATGAGATGGAACACAGGAAATAGCAATAAACAAATGAATCCAACTTCAGGAAAAAAGTTTAATGCAGAGCTTTTGGGCAAACCACCCTTATTCAGTTCTAATAAAACAATGTTAAAATACAAGCTTTAAATAGGAGCACATAATGTCACATGATCACAGTCGGCTTATCAACCCCCCCCCCCCATTTTACAAGACATTTAAAACAATATTACTATTTTTGTAAAAATATTCATAAATTCTCCATCTGTCTTCTAACTAAAATGGTTTTAAACTGACTGTATTGTTTAAACCAGGTGTTAAATCAGCACCCAGCCTAACTATCCATGCTCAAGACAAGTAAGGGCCTAGGACAGGGACCAGTGGGATACTCTGACTGTAACCAAGGATTTTGCCTGTCCAGTTGCTATATGATATTTGCCATGTCCTATTTGTAAGCCATGCAGCTATCCATCTTATCAAGAATACATCAATACCTAATCATACTAATTTATTGATCAGTGTTATGTGTATGACCCTGTCAAATGCTGAAGTTAAATCTATATAAATTACATCACGGCACATTTTTTCATTCATAGCTGTTATTATATTGTTATAGAACATTGTGTTACAGGTGGTAATAGATCTGTTTCACATATGCATGCTGATATATGGTTTCAAGTCCTAACCTATCCAGTTCTGACAATAACTTATCCAATATTACCTTCTCCATTATTTTTCCACAACATGAAAGTAGACTTAAAGGTGTATATGACTCTGTATTTGTCCTACTCCCCTTTCCCTTAAAACAGGTTTAATAAGTGCATGTCACCAATCTTGAGTGATTTCCCATATTTATTTGACCTAATGAGTAACAGATAAAATGGTACTGTAGGTTCTTGCATAAGTATACACATGGGTGCAT
>NC_056735.1:846438555-846456822 GCF_019279795.1 Protopterus annectens | reverse complement strand
TTATTTTATGACTGTCTACACAGGCTAGGAGATGTGTCTGTGTAAAGGCAGTTTTGATACAGCTTGCTCAACGTTGCCCACCGGTTAGCTTGTTGGCACAGTGCGCAGCTCTGCGCAAACGGGTTACACTGATTTGGCTGTCAGCAAGCATATGACGCTCAGCTCAGCTACGGGCACACAGTTTCAGCATGTTAACATGCTGCTCGACCCCGGGCACTCATTTTACACCTGTTAAACCACTGCTCACCTACGGGCAAATATACTCAGCTTGTTAGAGTGTAGCTCAGCTATAGGCACTTCTGACATTTTTTTTTTTTATTATCACACATTTCTTCAAAATACATAGCCCATTTCATTACATTTTACATAAAATATAATTTTATATATGTACATATATGTCAGGGAATTGTTTCATGCTTATTTCACTAAAAATAAAAATTGATGTTGTGGGGGCTCGAACCATGACTGCCTCCTCTTCAGCCTACGTCTCTACCGCTATGCTATTGCTTCTTGGTTTACTTTGCATATTTAGATCTTATATGCTTTTCCACTGACTGCTAACTGTGGCTAAGTGACGGGCACGCCCATGCAAATGAGCGCAATCACGGGCAAACATCTTTAAAACTTATAAAAAAAATATAACATGTTCATTTTTATATTTTATGTTTATAGTCTGTGGGGGCATGTGTTGTGTTGTGTTTATTGACATTTACGCGGACTCTGTCGTGGGGGCTTACTTTTGGGACTGTTACTCTTCTGGGCGTGTGTCCATTTGCAGGGCTCGCCCTACGGACACACCCCCTTCTTTCTTACACGGACCATGTTGAAAAGTTTGAAAAATTCAATAAAAATATATTTGAAAAAAAAACTCCTCATTTAATACAAGTCCCAAAATAACAAAACTAATGTTTGAAATTATTTATAACAATAAATCTATCAATGGAACATAAAACTAACTTATTATACTGCATAAAACTAACTTCTAATTCACAATTTTGAAATATTTATATGGGGAAATTTCTGCATAGATCATTTCTTACTCCTAAAAAATTAGCCGAGTTTAATTCTACCAAAGAATTTTTTAGGAGTAAGAAATGATCTATGCAGAAATTTCCCCATATAAATATTTCAAAATTGTGAATTAGAAGTTAATTTTATGCAGTATAATAAGTTAGTTTTATGTTCCATTGATAGATTTATTGTTATAAATAATTTCAAACATTAGTTTTGTTATTTTGGGACTTGTATTAAATGAGGAGTTTTTTTTCTTTTTTTTTCAAATATATTTTTATTGAATGTTTCAAACTTTTCAAACATACAAAAGAAAAACTGTAAGTCATTGCAGGAATCAGTAAAGTATAGGTATATATGTAACAGTGCAAAAACTATACATTTAGAAAACAGCAGTTATCTTACAGGGAAGTTTACATCTTAAAGACCAATAAAAGCAGTAAAGACCCCCAATAACCTATTACACTCAAAGTCTAGATATACAAATGGAAAGTGGCTTGGAAGGAAGAATATATGACTGCCTTAAGAAGAAAGAAAAGCGGTAAGGAGGGTATAACCATAATAAACAACTATTTACACCATGTACTTCTATTTATACCATATTTAAAACATATTTACACCATGGATGCCAGAGGATAACAAAATGATATAACAAAATATTTTGTAAAATCAAAAGTTACCGTGTGATGGTAACAATGTCTAATGGTTATAGGGCCAGAAATTATACTGATGGAGGATTTCCTGTAATGTAGTGTTAGAGACTCACATTTTGGAAGATTATTAAGTTTGGATTAGGTCAAAAAGTCTACACCGGGGGCGTGGCCAAGATGTCAGTGAGATAACAGCACTTTTTTGATGCTCTGCTTAACAGAAATTTCTCTGACAGGAAATTTTCTTAATATTATTTTAAAAACATCTAAGTTTTCTTTCACCTATATATTTAGATACAATTTTTCTACAAATATTTCAGTTTTGGTGAATAGAAAGTGAATTACATCCCGTCAGAAGTACAGCAGCTGAATATAATAGACTCTCTCAGCCATGAGTCATTCAAAAGCCTCTCTCCAGGAAACTTCCATGAAGAAAGAATTACAAACAATAATATCCAGTATTCAAGATCTTTCCATGAAAATGGACAATTTAGAAAAAATCATGGAAAACATTAAGAAAGAAAATAGAAAGCAGATTGAAGAATTCAAGGAGATAATTACAAGACACACAGACCAGATAACAGAAATTGAAGAATCTCTTAAAGAAATAGATGGAAGACAGCATGAAAATGATAGCCAGATTGACTTCTTACTAAAGCAAAACACCGCACTTTCAGATAAAGTGGAGGACCTAGAATCAAGGTCACGAAGAAATAATATTAGAATATAAGGCATACCTGAAAAAATGGAAGGAAATAACACAATACAGTTCTTGAATGACTGGTTGACTAAGACACTAAACCCACCTGAATCTATCTCTTTTGGGACAGAGAGAGCTCACAGGTCATTGTCAAATATGTCTGTGTCAAAAAATGCAAATGCTTCAAGATCCATTATTGTAAAATTTTTATCATCTCAAGACAAGGACTTAATCCTGAGAACAGCATGGGCAGGTAATCCTATACAAATTAATGGTCGAAACATAAGATTTGACAATGACTATACCTCTACTATAATAACTAAAAGAAAAGCCTGCATTCCTCTCATTAAAAATCTGAGGAAAGCTGAAATTAAAGCACAGATCATTTTTCCTGCCAGAATTAAAATACATCTATCTGAAGGAATAAAAATATTTAATAATCTTGATGACGCCTCTGAATATGTGAAAAAGAATAAGATTTTGGAAAACACATAATATTGTAGGTGTATGCAAATGTATATGGTAGGCATAGTTCAGTGAAAATACACTATATAAAATCATTATAACAACATCTAAAATCATAGATATTAAAAATGTACACTACAGAAAAGTAGGTATAAATGTGTATATCTATAGAACAATACTGCCACATAGTGACCTGGAGGTGAATACATTAGATATTTCAAAGTTTAGCAGATCTCAACTTTAATACTGGTTTAATAGAAAGAAAATCATTCAAACCAGGAGGTTTATTACATTCTAAAATAATCTGCCAATACAATTCTTTGTATTCCAATTTGTCCTCCCACATACCTCCCCTAATATCCTTGGGCACAGAATCCAAGGTAAAAAAGAAAAATACTGTTTTGGAACAAGTTAACTGGTGCCTGTACAAAGCATTATTGGTGTTCTGTTTCTTAATTTCATACATATGTTCATAAATTCGGCACTTCAGTTTTCTTTCTGTTTTTTATTAATTGTACTACAGCACTAATTGATGGTATGTTTTTATTGGATAGTATTTTAATTACTAATTGGAGGGTATATACAAGCTGCTTTGTAATTGAATCTGTTGTATTGTTTCTGATGACGACTTCTGTCGAAAACGTACTGTGTTGGTAGCGTTATAATAAACTGCATCTACTGATCTCAGTTTGGAGTTTCTACTGTGTTGCAAGTATCAACTGTATCTATCCAGGAGTAGCCACCAAACCACGATGCAGAAGCCAAAAAGATATTTTATTGAAGACAAAAGCTCAAATAAAATAAACCGTGAAGCGCTTTTCGTTTGATCTATGTCAAACTTCTTCAGACAAACAGCAGCAGTGATGTCATTTCCTTATATAATTTCAAATTGTCAGCTGATAAACAATCTGAAGATGTCATTTCCTTTTCACATATTGGTTATCAGTAATGCGCCATCTACTGGTTGGTTACCAAAATAACTGGATATATTTACAAAATTCATTAAAAAGAGCACCAAAATTCATTTATCAAAATTCTAATAATAATGTTCTAAAAAATGTATATAAAATATATTAAAAATCTAATATTTTTAAAAATTTTATATAAACATAGTAAAAAATCTAATTACACACAACACTGTACATCAAACATTGCAAACTTATAAAGCATAATTCTGAATATTAATATATTAATGTATTTTTCCCCTGTGCAATGCTTTAAGTTTTAATACTGGAGTGATAGATGTTCTCTCATTGAGACCTGGCCATGTATCAGATTGTGTCAATATTTGCCATCTTAATTCTTTCGGTTCTAATAATACTGGCCAAGCAGACCTATCACTAATAGTAACATGATCTATAATGGCAAAACCGAAAGAATGAGAAGGAAGTTCTTTTATATGCTTGGCTAAAGCATTATGTTTATTACTTTTTTTGATGGCATAATCATGCTCATACAACCTACAAGTAAACATCCTCTCGGTTTTCCCTATATAAAATGCTGTGCATTGGTTGCACTGGGCAAGATACACAATCTTTTTGCTTTTGCAATTATATGTATGTCTAATTCTATATGTGATGTCTCTGATTTTAAAAATAGAACCTGTATTAATTTTATGACACCATTTACAGGCACCACATTTCATCATACCTCTATTTTTCTTATTACGATCATAACAACCATATTTCAATATTTCTTTAAAAGATTTCCCTTTCTTATATACCACGTTCACTGTGTTGGGCAATATGTTATGAAACAAGTTGTCTTCCATAACAATGCTCCAATTGAGAATCAAAACATCTTTTATCAAACTGTGATCATAAGTGAATGTGGTGATAAAAGATTTCATGAATATGTTGTTTTGTTGAAAAGTTGTTCTAGTAATAGTAGTATGCTCATCATGTGAATCTGCCAGGTTGACCATGGGCTTGTTCAATATGGGTTTATAAAATCCAATTTGACGTTTAGTAACAACTTCCTGAGTCACTACATCAAGTAAATCATTTGGGTATCCCCTGCTCAAAAACATACATTGCAGATTGTCACATTCAACTAGAAATTCCGTGAATGTGGTGATCATGCGAGCTGCTCTTACAAGTTGACCTTTTACCACTGCTTTCCTTTGTTGAAAAGGGTGACAACTTGTGTAATGCAGAAAAGAGTTACTGTAAGTTTTTTTCCTATAAATGGTTGCCGTGTAACATTTATCAAACTCATTTTTAACAAGATGGACGTCCAAATAATTCAAAAAATCAAATGTTACTTCATAAGTAAATTTTAAAAATGTAGTAGTACTATTAATATGTGCCAAGAATTCATTCAAAGAATCTAAACTACCTTTCCAAAAGATACAAATGTCGTCTTGGAACCTCTGATAAAATCTGATGAACTTGTTGTAGATACTAGAAAAGACATATGTCTTCTCCCAAAAGATCATCACAATATTGGCATAAGCACCCCCTCAAGGGGAGCCCATGGCAATGCCACTTTTTTGGAGATAATAATGGCCATCATGGGTAAAGAAATTGTGGCTCAAAACAAGTTCAAGTAGTTCCATAATTAAATTAGTTAATGTATTGTCAATTTTTTGTTCAAGTAAAATTTCCCTTACCCATTCAAGACCAATATCTTGGGGAATAACTGTGTATAAGTCTTTTACATCAACTGTGACCAAAATGTCACTAGTGCAATATTCTACTTCATTTACTTTTTCTAAAAAAGACCATGAGTCTTTACAAATATGTGCAAATTTCTGGATGATAATCAACAAATTGCACACTAGCTGACGTAATTGACTGACGTCCATCAATAAGAGGTCTCATTGGAGGATCCAGGCTGTTTTTATGTATCTTTGGTATTCCGAAGAAAACTGGAATTCTTGGTGTAATGACACGTAAATAATTATATTGCTCTATGGTAATTCTCCTCTCTAAAAAAATGTCATTTAACTGTGAATATTGCCTATTGTAAGCCTGGTTCAATTCATTTAAAGAAACCTTAACATATGTTTCTGTATTTAAAATATTACATAATTTTTCATTATATGAATGTTGATTCATTATAACAGCCCCCCCACCTTTGTCCGGTTTCATGACTCTTACTTTGTGTGTTTTCAAAATGTGTAGTGCAGAAAGTTCGATTTCAGATAAATTAGATTCAATGTCAGTGTGAGAAACCATATTCTTATAATTAAGTAATTCATGTTGACAAACCTTCTCAAACAAAACTAAGTTGGGGTGCAAAGGTGGGTTGAAAGTACTACTTATATGAAACTTAGAAACGTTATTCTGTAAATTATCTTGGTATAATAAACTAAAGTTTAATTTACGTAAAAATAACTTTAAATCAATAATGAAATCAGTAAAATTAAATTTAGCTGTTGGCACAAAAGAAATACCTTTTGACAAAAAATTAGCTACATTCACATCAATCTCACAATCTGAAAAATTGTATACAGCAAAATCACCAGATGTATTAAAACAAATATGGTTTGAATGGTTTGAAGATGCGTCCATATCATCATTTTCACAATTAAGATCATCACATACATGATTGTCCACACCAGACACTATAGGACTTAAGTCCTCCATTCTTTGCTCTTTGGTCTGGCTCCCATATACCTCACTGCGTCAGCGTAAGAACTGACTGACTTATTCTTTAGTCTTTCGGCCCTTCTAATTTCAGGAAAATCATGTTGTGGTAAGGACGTCATGTGCCCATCAGAACCAAAATCATCATTATTATTAAGAGTGCGTTGACCATTATGGCTAGGTGTGCGTCTATTTTTTGGCATGGAAGGTTTAGGGTAAGCTACCCCATTAGCATATTGTTTAAGGTCTCTTTGTAATTTTCTATTTTAGTTTGCTTCAACCTAGCCATATATTGGTCTATAGAATTATAAATTCATGTCATTTCATATTTTACATTTTCAAAATGCTTATCTTGTCTTATATTATTGTCTAAAATGTCCAAGTCTTTAACCAAAGTATCAATTTCAAGCTCATTGTATTTTATCATTATGAGCAAAAGTTCCTTACAGCTTTTGTCGAATAATTGCAATAATTCTATATGCATAGAAGAATTATTGACTACCCCCATAGGATATCTCCAAAATTGAAGTCCCTTTGGAATGATGTTATTCTTCAAGCACTCTTTCAAATATGAATTTTCGAGCTGAAGTTTGCGACATCTAGCAAGCTTTAAATCGTATGTGTTTAACAAAGATTCAGATGTAGTATCTTTGGATGTGGGAGTTCCATTGAATGCAAATGAAGATTTTAGCCACTTGTGTAAAATAAGTAAACTTTGATTTTTCCGCTTTCCATTAGGGTCGCTATGAACAGACCCACACGGGAGTTCTTGATGTTCAAGCTGAACACCTGAATGTGAAGCTACTTCAGGTGTACCACCTCGTTTGTTCTCTTTCAAACAAACTGGTGTATTATGGAAATCACCGCTGCTGCCAACAAGGTCTACTGGTGCACCCACTTGAACAAGATGAGGGGAAACAATGGTATGAACTTTGTTTTGCAAATTGTCCACTCGATGTGTTAACTGTAGAATTAAAGCAGTTAGGTTATTAATAGACTGCTCAAGGCCATCCTGCGAACCCGTGGGCTGTACGGCTCCCTCCTGCTGAGATGCAACAGACATTGGAAAATGAACGATAACAAACTGAAGAAAATATCCAGGAGTAGCCACCAAACCACGATGCAGAAGCCAAAAAGATATATTATTGAAGGCAAAAGCTCAAATAAAATAAACTGTGAAGTGCTTTTCGTTTGATCTATGTCAAACTTCTTCAGACAAACAGCAGCAGTGATGTCATTTCCTTATATAATTTCATAATCATCCAGAAATTTTCACATATTTGTAAAGACTCATGGTCTTTTTTAGAAAAAGTAAATGAAGTAGAATATTGCACTAGTGACATTTTGGTCACAGTTGACATAAAAGACTTATACACAGTTATTCCCCAAGATATTGGTCTTGAATTGGTAAGGGAAATTTTACTTGAACAAAAAATTGACAATACATTAACTAATTTAATTATGGAACTACTTGAACTTGTTTTGAGCCACAATTTCTTTACCCATGATGGCCATTATTATCTCCAAAAAAGTGGCATTGCCATGGGCTCCCCTTGCGGGGGTGCTTATGCCAATATTGTGATGATCTTTTGGGAGAAGACATATGTCTTTTCTAGTATCTACAACAAGTTCATCAGATTTTATCAGAGGTTCCAAGATGACATTTGTATCTTTTGGAAAGGTAGTTTAGATTCTTTGAATGAATTATTGGCACATATTAATAGTACTACTACATTTTTAAAATTTACTTATGAAGTAACATTTGATTTTTTGAATTATTTGGACGTCCATCTTGTTAAAAATGAGTTTGATAAATGTTGCACGGCAACCATTTATAGGAAAAAAACTTACAGTAACTCTTTTCTGCATTACACAAGTTGTCACCCTTTTCAACAAAGGAAAGCAGTGGTAAAAGGTCAACTTGTAAGAGCAGCTCGCATGATCACTACATTCACGGAATTTCTAGTTGAATGTGACAATCTGCGATGTATGTTTTTGAGCAGGGGATACCCAAATGATTTACTTGATGTAGTGACTCAGGAAGTTGTTACTAAATGTCAAATTGGATTTTATAAACCCATATTGAACAAGCCCATGGTCAACCTGGCAGATTCACATGATGAGCATACTACTATTACTAGAACAACTTTTCAACAAAACAACATATTCATGAAATCTTTTATCACCACATTCACTTATGATCACAGTTTGATAAAAGATGTTTTGATTCGCAATTGGAGCATTGTTATGGAAGACAACTTGTGTCGTAACATGTTGCCCAACACAGTGAACGTGGTATATAAGAAAGGGAAATCTTTTAAAGAAATATTGAAATATGGTTGTTATGATCGTAATAAGAAAAATAGAGGTATGGTGAAATGTGGAGCCTGTAAATGGTGTCATAAAATTAATACAGGTTCTATTTTTAAAATCAGAGACATCACATATAGAATTAGACATACATATAATTGCAAAAGCAAAGCGATTGTGTATTTTGCCTAGTGCAACCAATGCACAGCATTTTATATAGGCAAAACCGAGAGGATGTTTACTTGTAGGTTGTATGAGCATGATTATGCCATCAAAAAAAGTAATAAACATAATGCTTTAGCCAAGCATATAAAAGAATTTCCTTCTCATTCTTTCGGTTTTGCCATTATAGATCATGTTACTATTAGTGATAGGTCTGCTTGGCCAGTATTATTAGAACTGAAAGAATTAAGATGGCAAATATTGACACAATCTGATACATGGCCAGGTCTCGATGAGAGAACATCTATCACTCCAGTATTAAAACTTAAAGCATTGCACAGGGGAAAAATACATTAATATATTAATATTCAGAATTATGCTTTATAAGTTTGCAATGTTTGATGTACAGTGTTGTGTGTAATTAGATTTTTTACTATGTTTATATAACATTTTTAAAAATATTAGATTTTTAATATATTTTATATACATTTTTTAGAACATTATTATTAGAATTTTGATAAATGAATTTTGGTGCTCTTTTTAATGAATTTTGTAAATACATCCAGTTATTTTGGTAACCAACCAGTAGATGGCGCATTACTGATAACCAAAATGTGAAAAGGAAATGACATCATCAGATTGTTTATCAGCTGACAATTTGAAATTATATAAGGAAATTACATCACTGCTGCTGTTTGTCTGAAGAAGTTTGACATAGATCAAACGAAAAGCGCTTCACAGTTTATTTTATTTGAGCTTTTGTCTTCAATAAAATATCTTTTTGGCTTCTGCATCGTGGTTTGGTGGCTACTCCTGGATATTTTCTTCAGTTTGTTATCGTTCATTTTCCAATATCAACTGTATCTAGTTTGGAGTTTCCTATTGTGTTGCGAGCTTCCCTTGTTGTTTTCAGGGCAATTTATCTGGTTATTTGTGCTTTTTATTGCCTTCTACTCCATTTTTGCTTTTGTGTGTGCGACGAGATGTCGGATACCATGGAGGCAGCAACCGATTTGGACTCTCGCTCTCATACTAGAGGTGAATTGAGAAAGGTCATAGGACAGCTCTCCCAATTGGTGGAATTGCTTACCCCGGTGTGTACTTCCTTGGTTGGATTGGCTTCTGGCTGTTGTGGTGGTTTGCCAAGGGAGCAGCAAGCACGGGGAACTGATGGTCCATTTGAACAAATCAATGGCTCCATTTCACAATGGAACCAAGTGTTCTTGGATTTTCCGAGGCTTCTTCGTTCTGGCACCCCACAGGTGGTTAGCAGTGGATTGTCGTCGTCTGTTGTTCACATTGATAGCGGTCCCGAGGTGGTTAATCAAGGTGACTTTTCTAATAAACAGCCTAACCTTGATTTTCAAGTTTTTTTAAAAAAGAATTATGAAATGCAAAGGGTTACTAGTAATGTAGGATCTGGGGATAACACGTTTAAAACTTACAGGCAGAGTCTTGATGATTTGTACTTTTATTTGGAAAAATATAAAAGGTTGGAGTGTGATTGTACTTATTTGAAGGAGTGTTTAAGCAAACAGGTGGTTCCGAAGGGACTTAGAATTTTGAAGTTTCCAAACAAGGTAGAGGAGAGATCAGTGTTCCATTTAGACCTTTTGAAAATTTATGATCAATGTGGCTTTGAGGTCATCAGAGCTGTTTTAAGTGAAAATGGGAGGGTTATGTCAGCAATTCTAACGGAAATGGAGACTATTAACAGTAGGATAGTAAAAGACCTTTTATTTGAAGTTGAATATGAGAAAAAATTGTATTTTGATATTTTTTCCCTGATTGATACTGATTGTATAACCAATATGAATAGGAAAAGGGGAAAGTTAGAAAAGGACATCAGGGAATACAAGGAAAATACAGCATACCCTAAACCAAAGTTTTTTTCTAGGCTTCCAGAGTCAAGATTTATTACCAACAAAAGGGGCTATCAGTCACACCCCCCTGAGGAAGCTAATTTGGGAAATTTTGAGGACATTCCTTTACTTGAGGAGGAATCCCCTTTAGACCAAAGACACCCACTTCACCGGTCCAATTGGATCCACAATTTGAATCAAACACAACACCATTGGAGAGGTTACAACAGGAGATAGAGGCCCTTCCTTATATTACCCATGATGGTAATACCTTAGAACTGCAAAATTACAAAATTTTCAATTATAGTAGTATTGAAGTACACCCTGAACATTTCCAGCTATTTTCTAAGGGTTTTAAATGTGTTCCTAATAGGAAGGCCAGTATTCCCAGATATATTATTGATCTGAAACTATTTTTGAGAAAACAGAATTTGGCTCTCATATTTCAGGGGCAGGAAATAACTACACCATCTACTTCAGTTCTTAAAAGGAAGAGTACCTTTAACCCCCCTCTACACCCCCAATTAAAGAATTTTGGTAACTTTATGGAGAGGGAGATCAGGAATATTGTATCGAAACATTATGTACACCCTAATTTGTCCCAGATAGAGAAGAAACTGCTTAATGAACTAAGGGACGATGGTAATGTAAGAGTAATGTACCCAGATAAGGGAGGTGGGACAGTCCTTATGGATCATATTGTTTATGAATCCAAGATGAGGGACTCACTTCATGATACCTGTAAATATTCCAAGGCATCTACCAATGAGGTAAACATTGCTAAGAGCAAGATTCACTTAATGCTTCAAGAATTGTTGTTGGATGGCTCCATTAGCCAAGAACAATTTAATTTTTTGCTCAACCAACAACCTCGTGTCCCAGCCATTTTTGGTATACCTAAAGTTCACAAGAATCCCTTGGATCCTCCTTTGAGGTTAATTGTCTCTTCAGAGGGCTCTATTACCACCCCACTAGCAAAATTTGTGGACAATAAGCTCAAGAGACTATCATATTCTAGTGACACCGTCCTCAAAAATTCATGGGATTTTTTGAGGTGTGTCAAACCACATTTTAATAGTCAGGACATGATTTTTGTTACTCTAGATATTTTTGATCTGTTTGGTTGTATTCCTCACGAGACTGGATTATTATGGCTGGAACAGTCCATGATTGATATTGGTACATTCTCTCAGGGTGATATTACCAATTGTCTCTTATTTATGGAAACCATTCTGAAAAACAATTATATGTTTTTCCAGGTGGAATTTTTCAAACAAAATAAGGGTTTTGCTATGGGTGCTAAATGTGCGCCAACATATGCTAACATAGTTTTGAACTGGTGGGAGAGGCTATATATTTTGGGATATCCATACAAGAAATGTTGGTCCCTGTACAAGAGATTTTTAGACGACATTTGTATATTTTGGATTGATACAGAGGAAAGATTTTATGAATTTCTTGATTATGTGAAGGGAACAACTAACTTTCTAGATTTTACTTTTGAGACCAATGTTGAACAATTGTACTTTCTTGATGTTTCACTTAGGAAGGTTGATCAAGGGTTTTCTTCCAGTACACACCGTAAGAAAACATTTTCTAACTCTTACCTTCATTTTAGGAGTGCCCATCCTTACTGTCAGAAGAAAAATTTAGTAAAGGGGCAACTGGTAAGGGTTAGTAGAATGACCTCTGATGACCAGGAATTTTCCAAGGAATGTGATCATGTGCTCAGTATGTTGGTGGATAGGGGTTACCCTAAGTCATTGTTGGAGGAAGTTTTAGAAGGGGTGGTTAAAGCAAGACAGGACAGATTTTCCCCTATTTTGGGACAAAACCCACCCTCCTCTTTTGAAGATTCAGGGAAAAATATTCCCAATAATTGGGATAGGGCATATATATTAGACTATTCGGGGGATTCCGGACCCATTAAGGAAATGATTTCCAGAGAATGGATTAGGTTTGTCCAAATTACAGATTTACCCATTAATAAACAAACTCCTTTAAAATTTATTTATCGTAAGGACACCAACTTCAAACAGATTTTTGAATTTGGTGGTCCAAAGCCCAAAAGTACAGGTCCTCGAGGGTATGGAACCTAAAATGTGTTTTTTGTTCACAGTGTCCTTGGATAGTCAACAACGGTCAGGTCTTTTTGGAAGCTAGAAATAAACTGCTTACTAGTAGGGGAACTTTTAATTGTAATAGTTGCGGGATAGTATACTTGGCCATATGTGACCAATGCACCTCTTTCTATGTGGGGAAAACAGAAAGAAAACTGAAGTGCCGGATTTATGAACATATGTATGAAATTAAGAAACAGAACACCAATAATGCTTTGTACAGGCACCAGTTAACTTGTTCCAAGGTGGTATTTTTCTTTTTTACCTTGGATTCTGTGCCCAAGGATATTAGGGGAGGTAAGTGGGAGGACAAATTGGAATACAAAGAATTGTATTGGCAGTTTATTTTAGAATGTAATAAACCTCCTGGTTTGAATGATTTTCTTTCTATTAAACCAGTATTAAAGTTGAGATCTGCTAAACTTTGAAATATCTAATGTATTCACCTCCAGGTCACTAGGTGGCAGTATTGTTCTATGGATATACACATTTATACCTACTTTTCTGTAGTGTAAATTTTTAATATCTATGATTTTAAATGTTGTTATAATGATTTTATATAGTGTATTTTCATTGAACTATGCCTACCATATACATTTGCATACACCTGTAATATTGTGTGAGACCATGTATTTTTAGGTAATAAGTTTAGGGACGGGATTGTTTATTAATTGTACTACAGTACTAATTGATGGTATGTTTTTATTGGATAGTATTTTAATTACTAATTGGAGGGTATATATAAGCTGCTTTGTAATTGAATCCGTTGTATTGTTTCTGATGAAGACTTCTGTCGAAAACATACTGTGTTGGTAGCGTTATAATAAACTGCATCTACTGATCTCAATTTCGAGTTTCTACTGTGTTGCGAGTATCAACTGTATCTAGTTTGGAGTTTCCTATTGTGTTGCGAGCTTCCCTTGTGGTTTTCAGGGCAATTTATCTGGTTATTTGTGCTTTTTATTGCCTTCTACTCTGTTTTTGCTTTTTAGTTTTGTATATAGTTATATTTTCATCTTCTCTGAACATTACTTGTTAATTAAGTCCAAAATAGTATTTATCCATCAAAAGCTTAAAGTAATCAATGTCTGGGTTTAAATGTCTGTCTCTGAATGCAAATGGTCTTAATAACCCTACTAAAAGAGGAAGGTTACTCAAATACCTAGCATCTAATAAAGCTGACATTATATTTTTGCAAGAAACTCACATTATTCAGAAAGATCTAGAAAAAAATGGCTTTTAAAGGTTATAGTATTCTAGATGAATCTCATTTCCAAACAAAGAGAAGAGGAACCATGATTTTGTAGAAAAATACATTACCAATACCTATAATAATTAACAGCTTTTCTGATAAAAATGGTATGTTGTGTCTAGCAGTACTGGAATTGAATAAGAAATGTTTTACTTTAGCAAATATGTACTGGCTACCTGGTATTGGTGCTAAATCTGCAAACAAATATTTGGAAATAATAACATCAAATTCTAAAGGAGATATCATTTTGGCAGGTGATTTTAATTGTATTCTATCATCTAAAGATACCACTAATGTCAGCAATATTAAGATACATGCATCAGCCAAAAAATTGATAGATTTTGTCTCATTACATAACCTAAAAGACATATACATGATCAAAGAGCAGAGATCTCTTCATTTTACTCACTTTTCTTATAGATATGGTACACAGACAACTATTGATAAAGTGTTTATATCTGACAGCCTATTATCTAAGACTCAAGATGTAGTGATTACATCATGCCCTCTGTCAGACCACAATGCCATACTATTTAAAATTAAAATTAAACCAAACGATCTTATTCATTGGCAGAGACTACCAGCCTATATTATTAAGATAAAAGGATTCAAAGAATGGTTTATAAAGGAAGTAAACTATTATATTGAACTTAATAATAATAATAACACAAATAAAGTGTTTATTTGGGACTCTTTAAAATCTTATATATATGGGAAAATAAAAACGTGGTATTTACATAAAAGAAAAGAATGAGACAAAGAATTATTAAATCTACAATTGAAAATTGACACTTTAAAAAAGAACTTACACCCCAAAGAATTGGGCTCGAATCTGGAATTAAAACAACTAAATCTTGAATATTTAGAAATTCTTAGTCATAAAGTAGCAATTAATTTAGAGAGGTTAAAATTACAATCTTATTCATCTAATCCAAAACATATGCATAGATTAGCAGCCAAAACGAAAAGTTTTCACAAGAGTAAACACATAATTGAAATATTAGACACATCTAAACACAATTCAAAACCTTCTTCAGATCTAAAAGATATTTTAGAGATTTTTCGTTCATATCATGAAACAATGCATAAAGCAAACTTAAACTTTACTAATAATAGTTCAAAAATAGAATTTCTAAAAAACAATATAAACAATAAACTTTCTAAAGAACAAAATAATAGATTACTTAAATCAATATCATTAATAGAAGTTAAAGAAAGAATACAAAATCTTAAAAATAATAAAGCCCCTGGTCTTGATGGCATAATAGGTGAATTATATAAAATTTTCCCTGATTCCGCTTTGAAGATATTAATGAAAGCACTTGAGGAAGTTCGAATAAGTGACAAACTTTGTCCTTCTTGGAAATATTTGCTAATTTCTCCCATTCTAAAGCAAGATAAGGACTCCAAATTTGTTTCATCATATCGTCCGATTTCCCTATTAAATATAGATTATAAAATATCTACGTCTATTTTAGCAAACAGATTAAATGAAATGATGCCGAATTTAATAAACAACGATCAAACAGGTTTTATACTGAAGAGAAAAGTTCAGGATAATACTATTAGACTTTTAACTTTAATAGATTTTGCAAATAAAAAAAAATAATTATCACTCATCAGTCTAGATCTAGATAAAGCATTTGATTCTATTAACTGGACATACTTATTTATGGTATTAAAAGAATATAATTTCTCCTCAGAAATCTTAAACTTGTTAAAAAAATTACATGAAGGTTCTATAGCGTATATTAAAATTGGCGCTTTTTTATCTGGCCCACTTCAAATTCTAAAAGGCACTAGACAAGGTTGCCGTTTATCCCCGCTACTATTTGCATTAGCAATAGAACCATTTGCTAATTTTATAAGAAACAATATAAACATAAAAAGTTTTGATATTAATGAGAACTATTCTTCTAAAATTTTACTCTTTGCAGATGATATCTTATTAACTATTGGAAATATTGATTCATCTATTGATCACATTATCAGATCATTAAAACTCTTTGAGGAAATCTCAAACCTTAGATTTAACCAAAACAAAACAGAAACTATTCTCATGGATAAAAAATTGAATAACACTCTATTTAATTACAATAACTTTAACTGGACCAATGATAAATTGAAATATCTATGGGTTCATATTCTGTCTAAATGGAAGGACACTATAAATATAAATTATAAAATTTTATTAAATAAAATCACAGAATACATTAATAGATGGAAGAAAATGTTCTTAACTATAGAAGAAAGATTATCTCTGATAAAAATTATTCTATTACCAAAAATTATTTTTTATCTTCAAACATTATTGGCTCCTCCTTCTAGGAAACAACTTAAACACATAAACACTATATTAATTAAATGTATATGGTATCCTCAAAAACCAAGGATTAAATATGACTGGCACTATAAAAACTGGATTGAAGGAGGGATTGCTTTTCCAAATTTTGAGCTTTATGCTGATGCCATTATTCTTAACATAACAAGTCTGTGGTTAAGTCCAAAATACCATTCGAATTGGAAAAAATACACAAAACAATACTATTAAGTAATTTTGACAAGTTTTTCAAAAACATATATTGTTCTGAAAATATTAAGCTATTTATAGTTATTAAAGAATTCTTCTTCAACAATGAGCAGGAAAAATCACATCTTATTCCTATAATTAAATATATCTTGCAAAATTTAAAAAGTAATGAATAAGAACCTTTTGAACAACAATTTGTCCATTCTAATGTTTCCAATAATCTTAACCAAGGGATGCTTTGATTCCTTTAACATGATGAAAATAAAAACTATGGAAGAAAATGGGTTATTATTCTGGCATCAGTTTTTAGGAACTAATAATATTCATGATACTACCTACCTTTTAGCCAGGTATAATATCTACCAAAATAACTGGTTAAATATTCAAATCTTCAGAGAATTTATTTTAACAGAATTTAAAAGACATCATTTTCCTGCTATAACAGACCTCCCCAAAAAATTATCCATCCTCTTTGACTTCACCAATATAGGCTATAATAATGGTTTCTCATTGTTAAGATTTTACAACATTCTTAGATCAGATCTAATAATATTAGACGACAATTTATGGAAGTATATCAACAATTTCAACAACTCCCAAATACATATAAATGATAAAACTTTAATTCTCAGATCTGTTTACCATACCTCTTCTTCCACAGATTGGAAAATTTTTACATGGAAATTCATTCATAGAAGTTTTATTACACCAAAAAAAGCCTCTAGAATAAGCAAGAAAGATTTTAATAGATGTTGGAGATGCGAGGAGCTAATTAATAGATGCCGACTGGGCACATATGTTTTTAGAATGCAGAATAATAACCACATTTTGGATGGAGTTTAAAAATTTTATTAAAGCTTTGTGGTCGGACAGATGCGAGATCTCTGATTCTATGATACTTTTTAATGCACCAATGCCAAGGTATGTTCCACTGAATCAAATGAACCTCCTTTGGACTCTACTTGCTATAGCAAGAAAAACTATTACTAGAAATTGGAAATGTAAAAATAACCTCTCATTTAAGGAATTTATACCTTTTACTAAGATTATTTGTAGTAGGGAATTACAAACAGCTATGTTACACTCCTCAAACATGACTCATAAACAAATTGCCTGGATAAAGCTTTAAAAACTATTAGACAAAATGCAATGTTATTGAAGATTTGGTATCTGTTTTGGGCTTTGTATATAGTTTTTTTGTAAAAAGTTGATATTACATTGTTTTTTCTTGTTAAAAATTGCAATTATACTCTTGAAAATCAATAAAAAAAATGAGAAAAAAAAAGTCTACACCAGTAATTTTGAAAATATTTTTTTCTTTTCTTTTTGTTATTAGTGCATAACTTATGTGCATATATATATTTGATTGCCATTGATGTAAAGTTTTCCCAAGCTATTGTTGAGGGATTGACCCAGTTCTTGGCTATAAAATATTTGAGAAGGGCACATGCTGTAACACAGATGTGGCGATGGATACCCTTAAGAGATTTAGGAGTTATATTTAAAATCATGGTTTGCCAAGAGAATGTGTTTTTTTTTTTGTATCCCATTGTTTCCAACTGAGTTCTGAGAGAACACCAAAGTCTGTAAATATTTTTACAGCTCCAAAAGATGT
>NC_056735.1:846246026-846438055 GCF_019279795.1 Protopterus annectens | reverse complement strand
TTTAATTAACAAAGGGGGAAACCCCAATTTTCCCTGCCCCTGTGGCCATATGTCTCAGATGTACAGATTCACCCAGGTTACACAGAGGCAGGGCTCATATATCTGGTCATTTCCCCTTCACATTGTGGTTTGTAAGCAGGTTTGTAGCCACCCATTACTTGGTTTGCAGGCAGGGGTAATATGGGCACACATCAGAGTTTCAGGCTTCACACACCCCATGACATCCATGCAAATACACCCCCCCCCAATCTGTTATTCTATCCTCGTCCTAACATTATGCGAGCGATATCTGGGAAGTATCCCTATAGTTGGCCCTTCATCCCAGTGGTATTTATGGATTGGCCCCCAGTTCATTCAGTAGGATATGAGGGGCATGCTACTTGGATTTGTCAATATGGCCTTGCATTTTTGTTCTGTTGACTGTGTTAGTTTGTTATTTGGGACCCCATGAGATACCATACATTGGCACTACAGGTGAGGCACAGGCTTTGACAGAGGACTGCAGACCATTTGGTAGTGATGCAGGCCATCTGTAGCAGGCCAGTGCATTCTGTCACTCCTACATTCCCAGGCTGCAAGCCAGTGGATTCCCCTGCGGTGACAGGGTAAGTGTTCACGGTGTTAATGGCAATAGTTCCTGTACATATTGACCCATTGGTCCAGATGCATACAGGGTGTTGCCTACAGCTAGGGACACACCTGCATATGACACCTCTTCAGCATGCTGCATTCTGTGGGTATTCCCATACAAAAGTGGGGTCATACTGTACTCATTCCCAACATCAAGGATATGACCTGTGATAAACCTGTGGCTGATGGTGGGGTGAGCTGAGTGTATATGTGATATGGAAACTACTTGCAGCTGACTCACAGATATACCTAGGACATTCCCCTTATGCTGACTTGTGCAGGGAGATCGGCAGTCCCTCATTACTTCATAACTGTGCCTTTTGTGGTGTGCCAGTGATTGTCCAGACTGCATCAGGATTCTATACTACACAGACAACTAATGTGCTGCTAACCTGTATGTACAATTCCAACTTTGTGTGCAGTTGACAGTTACATTTTATGCACTCTGTCTAGGGTACTTCCACCTGTGTACTGTGTGTATGTATGGGCCCACATTCATGGCATGTCCATCTTTCAGACAGTGACAGATATTGACATCTGGAAAGTGAGTCTGGGCAACTGCTGACATGGGTATTGCTGAGAAGCATTGTGGTTGGCACTGCAGTTGTCAGAACATGGCCCTGTGATCCACAGTACTGCCCATAGGCCACCAAGACACAGCCCTCCAT
Organism: Protopterus annectens; assembly: GCF_019279795.1. Classification (NCBI taxonomy): domain Eukaryota; kingdom Metazoa; phylum Chordata; order Ceratodontiformes; family Protopteridae; genus Protopterus; species Protopterus annectens. Next base: position 846,436,757 of record NC_056735.1, on the reverse strand, counting down.
GCCTACATGCTGACCACTTCCACACAATATTGAACACATGACAACCTAACACATCGATCCCTGCATATTGTACACATGCAACAATCTATCCTGTAGATTGGGCCAGCTCAGGTAATCTGTGGTCCACTGTTATTACACCTCACATTTACATGTTACTGCATTTCTACATGGGATTGTGGGGGTGCACACCTGACGAGCTTAAACATTTGCTATGACTGTACTGATATTTCAGGTACTCTGTTGGCTTCCATTTTATTTTGTATTAATTCCTATAATGCAGACTGGAAGCATATCAGTAGTGTACAGATCTTAGGTTTTATTGACCTACATTTCAGTTTCAGACTTCTTATCCTTCAGAACTGACATACAACTGTCAGACCTGTTGTAGTCTGTCTGTGTAGGTCCGTAGGGGCGCTGTTAACCATTGCCATCAACTGGAGGCCTTAACTCAGCCTTTCTTTATGGTCATCTACACCTGTCCTGCTGGCTGAGGCTGGTGGTGGGTAGGTAAGCCGCACTGACAAGCATGTGTGTGTCCTATGGACACTCATTTGGGCCACCACATGTACTGGAGTGAGATTTGTCACCTTGTCTAGTACTGCCTAGTATGTTGACAGCAGTATTTGTTATGGATTTCATGCTGCCCACATAGGTGTACACTATCTGCTGCCATCCCATTCAGCCACCCAATTCCCTTGCACGCTCACATCCATACCATACATACAACTATCAGAACATACTACTCCATTCAGCAATTGATAGGAAGACTGACTTACCTTCTGGCTGTGCCAGTATTGAGGATGGTGCTGGAGGGCTGATTATGTTGGATGCACATAGTACACTCCCTATACATGGTAAAGCACAGGTAGTGTCATGTTTGGCATCCCTTTTACTGTATGCGTGAGTCAGAGGGAGGTGTCATTCCCTGGGTCCTTACCATGTCCGTGTATGTGCTATGCATTGTGTCTTTGCCAAGGCCTGGGCATACTGGGCATACCTCCTTTTGCCTACACGGGCAGGCTCAGGTAATTCCTTTTCCGAGTCGATTTATGCCTGTGATGGCCTTGGCAATGGTGGGAGGCTGTGTGGCCTTGCCCTGTGCTGTTCCTCCTGCAGCTGTTTCCACAGGATCATATTGTGTAGCATGGTACATACTATGAACATTTGTGTACATGTAGCTAGAGAGTACTGCAAGGCTCCACCAGATATGTCCAGGCAGTGGATCCGTGACTTGAGCATCCCAAACACATGCTCTATTATGATTCTGGTTTGTGCATGTGCCTCATTACGGAGTTCTTGTTCAGGTGTGTGTGGATTTTTGAGGGGTGTCATCAGCCACGGCTCCAGTGCATACCCAGCAACCCCCACTAGGTGGCCATATGGGATGTCCACACTGGCAAATGACTGGTACAGCTGTGTCATATGCCAGATGTGGGAGTCGTGATAGCTTCCAGGGCTGCCAGCACACAAATTCAGGTAATGCCCTGGGCATCACATATGACCTGGCAGTTGATGGAGGGGAAGCCCTTGCGGTTTATGTAGACCCTACTCCGCTCACCGGGTGATGCTTTGATGTGCATGTGCATGCAGTCTATAGCACCCACTACCTCAGAGTATTCTGCTATTTGGTGGAAGAGATGCATATTGCTGGTCAATGCCTCATGGGTGTTGAGAAAATATATGTGCTCACCGGCATGTGCTGACATGGCATCCAGGAACCGGTGGAGTACACTGGATGCTGATGCCTGTGAGATCCCCATGATATCCCCAGTTGGCATTTGGAAGGTACCTGTGGCTAGTATTCTTGGTATCCACTGGGATGGGTTCCCCTCTGTTGGTTCTGTGTGTGAGGTGTGGCTGGCACAACTCAACAATTTGCTGTAGAATGTCCCTATCCACCCTATAGTGCTCCACTATCTCCAGCTCATGTAGCCCCTGGTAGGTTACCCTGGGTCTGTACACTCTTCTCCTTCTCCTCACTGTGGGTTGGTCATCAGCACTCACATCCTCACCACCCACAGCCTCTTGCACATATTGATGTATGAGAGCAAGAGCAGCCCCTAACATTTTGTTAGTTTTGTCAGGTAAACTTTCAACATCTGTGTACACCAGTGGTGTAGAGTTTGTGGGAAACACCAGACTGGAAGGTGTTTGCATAGTTTATAGTAGTGTGCTAGGCTGTTCCATGTGTAATTGGTTGATTCTAATACATTTCACCTGCCAGCTATGCTAGCTCTCCTTGATTGACTTCCTGTGGCTGTTTTCCCTTCCCATTGCCTTCCCATTTAAGCCCTGAGGTACACAGTGCATACCCAGTACTTAGATGTGAATAGAGCTGCTATTTCCTGTTTTTTCTTTTTGTTTAAACCCTGGTGTGTGGTGCGCACACCCATTTAAGCAGGGAAAACAGGGCTCAACAATGTGAGACACACCCCCTTCCTTAGCTGTGCTTAGCTAAGTGCAAACATGGCCCACATAGCTCTAATAAGCTTTCAGCATGCATGACACTCCCCCTTATGAGGTCATCTACCTCTTATACCAATACCATGGTGTTGCTGCACCTACACAGTTGGGTGCAAGCTAACACTGAGAGGAAATCTGTGATTCAGTATCAATCCCCTCATTTGCATAAAACAGAATGCCAGTTCATAGTTACCACACTTACACTGAGCCTTTCCCCTTAGCAACCACTATTCCTTGGTATTGTTGTCTTATGCATGCCATTGACTATCATGGCAAAATGCTGATTTGGGTTTAAAAGCTTATTTCAAACTTTTTTCTTATTTTCAGGCCAATCCCATTTGCGCACCACTGCCCTACACTTAAACGTCTGAAACTGGCCAAACAAAATAAGTTATTTTTTATAATTTTGCAACTATTTATATCATGCCAATGTCCATATATTTGGCCAATGGCATGCCTACTCCATTGAATTTCATGCTTTCTTTGGAGCTGTCATGCCTCTGTTTTGTAATTTACAGAAATGTATTTGGTTAATTACCAAATACATTTCTGCAGGTTACATTATTCCTGCACATATGCCTGCCTGCTTTCTGGATCGCTAATTCACCTCATTTGCATGGCTTTCACCTGCAAATGGGATAATTAGCATATAGCAGTGACGTTGGTACAGGAATAGTGTAGGAGCGCTTGTGCACGTCCTGGGAGCTCACTCCTGGATTGCTCATTGGCCATATTGCGTGCAGCAGCTCTTGAAATATTCCTGCACACCATGCAGAGCTTGCTGAATCCTGGGGATTGTGTCTCTCCCAGAATAAATGGAATGGATGGCCCCTACTCTTAAAAGAATAAAAGAAACAAATCCTTGGACTGATGCTAGAAAGAAGAAACAAAAAACTGAATCCAAGATAGTTGTCCCAAAAAAATAAATCTTACAACTACATATCTCAAAGTATCAACTGATATGGTACATCACTTGTCATCTGTTTTTATTTTATCACTTGTCATCTGTTTTTATTTTAAAAAAGGAAGGTTTCTTAAACAACTGAGAAACAGTAATGATTTATTCAGAATGTTCAAAGTGTCCAATAATTCTTCACAAACAAAGGTAGGTCAAGATGGGTTACTATTTACATTATATATAAGCCAAACAAAGCAACATATAATACAAACATAGAAGTTTCTATTCCCCTACTTGAACTCAGTGAATACTTCTCTTGTTCATTTTTCATTGTTTTTACTTATAATAATTTAAATAATTAATTAATAAATTCAACAAGATACCATTCATCAGAGTTCAGACTCAAATGTAACAAATTAACACCATATATAATAGCAGTAACAGTACAGTGTTTTGAAAAAATGCTGTCATGGAGGCTAATGCCTTCTTCAGTTAAAGTATGATTTAGAAATGTCATGTATATCCTGGTTAAATAATAGTAGCAAGCTCTTAGTACAAATGTCATCATTATTCTGTCTAAACATAGTTAATGTCAATTATGGCAGGTATCAAAGCTTTGAGTGCTGTTTGATTAAGCCTGACATGGTGTATGTGAATGCAGCTGTGTCTGGCAGCTGTTGTATGTTGCTGTTTTTGTCTCCGGGAAGCTGTGGGTTGTGACTTGTGATGAGGTTTACTGATGCTTGTGTATTAGGAAGAGACATTTGGTGTTTTAGCCTGGATCCAGGGGTAGGGGGTGGATAAGACTTTATACATCTGCTGAGTGAGAGGTGGGAAGGCTGGAATAATGTGTTATCTCTTGTGGTGGCTTGCTGGGAGTTATTTATTTATTTATTTTTTTGATCTGTTTTCTCTCCATTGTTTTCCTGGCTGCTGCCTTTCTGAAAGGGAGGGGATTTAGGATTGAAGTTGCAGTGAAGTGAAGCTTTGCTTCAGGTGCATTGCAAGCCACTGGTATGCAGTACACAGACACACTAACAGAAACAGATGCTTCCAGGTTGCTATGGTAATGGAGACAGAGTGACAATAATGCTTAATGGTTCTGAGGAGCCTCTGAGATGATTTTCACCAATAAAGTTTTTGGTTGTAAAAAATATATATATAATAAAAGAGCTTTTTTAAACCACATGCACACATATGGATAGTCTCCCAACACTTTGTTTAGCTCAATAAGTTGATTCTTGATAAAAAGAAAAAAAAAATAATAAGCGCAATTTTATATTTAAAATGTATTTTGGTCCAAACACATTAAGGACTTACATAAAAGTGGAAGTCTGAGTTATTGTGAAAGACTAAGAGCACTTGGTCTTGTACTGTACCCTTTGCAGTGTTCTGGGAGGTGAGCTTGCTTAGATGTGTTGGGCATATGGGGATAGCTGATTCTAGGGGTGTTTGGGGTTGCCAGGAAATGCTAAAGAGTTATCATATTTCCTTTGTGGAAATATCTGTGGGAATGGAAGATATGTTGAGTGGTTCACTGGCAGAGTAGTCACTGCATGGAACAGGCTGGTAAAATGGAAGAGGACAAATATTGGTTTGGATATTTTAAGAATAGCCTGGAAACACTCTACATGAACTAGTGAATGGTATTCTGGCAAAACTGGATGGGCATTGTTGCCCATGCTTGAAGTACTGATATGTGTGTATGTAAGGAAGGAAATATACTTATAACAAAGAAGAAACTGGAAAGGTCTCATAATTTAAAGTCTATGGGGTATATAAATATACTTGGAAGGAGCTAATAATAAGAGTAAGCATTACAGCTTGTGGCCTTTCAAATAACTAAGCAACAGCCAAAAAAAAAACACACACACACAATAGTTATGTAATGTATGATTTTAGTAAATCTAGACATAAACTATATAATCGTCACATAAGATGAAGCAGTCTGCTGAATTTAAGTATTAAAGACAGGATTTAATAACATGGGCTTATGTATAATAACACTACTGTCTTAACTTGTCATAAATGACATACACTACACTGAACATCAGGGGGAAGCATGATGATTTTCTTATATAAGTAAATATGCATAACAAGTCATGTAATTCTTTTAACTTGAATTGTAGTTTTTGTAACCCATCTTGACCATAGATAATACTTAAGCAGTTAGCAAGGTAACTAATGTTTATACATGATATCAAACTGACAAAGTTGTTCAAGAGAAATAATAGAAGCCTGAACTTGAAATGTCACAGAATGTAATAATCATATTCTGAACAAGTAGTATTAAATTGACAATAGACACTCAGTTTAATAACATGGGCTTGTGTATAATAACACTACTGTTTGAACTTGACATAAATAACATACACTATATTGAACATCAAGGGGAAGCATGATGATTTTCTCATATAAGTAAATGTGCATAACAAGTCATATAATTGCTTTAACTTGAATTGTGGTTTTGTAACCCATCATGACCATACATAACACTTAAGCTATTACCTAGGTAACTAATGTTTTATACATGACAGCAAACTGACAACGTTGTTCAATGGAAACAATAGAAGCCTGAACTAGGAATGTCACAGAATGTAACAATCACATTCTGAACAACTAGTATTAAATTGACAATACTCACTCAGTTTAACCTTTTTCTGATTATGCAATGTAATGTAGAATGTTGCCATTTAAATCTAAAAACTTTTGGTATATGCCATAAAATGGCAATTTATGAAAATGGAAAGGGAACTTGTAATCATTAATCATAATAAGAGAATTTGTTGTTTTTAACCTATAATTTCACTCATTTTATAATAAGAAATGACAGATATGAAAATCCTTATGTGTAGGAAATGAGGTGAAGAGGGATGCACTGATAATTAAAATGCACTAACTTTCATCAATGTTCACATAAAACAAACTTGATGCTTTAAGTAAGTTAGCAGCAAAGTGATTATTTAAATGCTAGCAAACAATGAAATATAACTTCTGATATATCCAGTAAAATACATTGTATTATAAACATTAGGTATAAATATTATTACCATCTATTTATATTGATTGAATGACTATATTTCTTTAGCCCCTGTCCTTAAATTTATATCTGCTAAACTATAATGCTTTTATTTAGCATTATTTCTTGACCAGTAGATGGCAGTGTTTTACTAGCTTACCACAGTAGTTTTGTTTCAACACAATTTAAAACTTTAGTGTAACAAATATTTTTTACTTATTTCTATTATATTACATTTGATGGCCTGCATTTTATGTATTTACATATTAATTATGTGATTCAATGTTTTTTTTTTAAATCTGCTTTTTAAAAAATCTGTTACTGTAATACTGTAACAAGTAACTATGCATTTTTACAGTTTCACTTTGAATGCACTACATTCAATTATACTAAATGTTTTAATTGGTTAATTGTTTTGTCAATGGGAAGGGAGGGTTATTTAAGGAGATTACTAGCTTGGTTAACTATTCATTCTGATGAAGTCTAAGGATGAAAACGCAAGTTATTGTTTTGTGGCGTTAAATAAATCTTTTTGGTTCACTGACCTGAAGAGGCATTTTGTTTGCTGGTTCTGCAAGTGCTTTGGTTTGTAGTGATTTTGGTACTGTTTCCAAGCACTTTTTCCTTCTCAGTTGTGTTTATCATCTATTTATATTAAGTAATACATTTTAAAAGACTTTATCTGTAAGGGTGAATATGTTAAATAACTGCATGTGCTATCATCTTTTACTGATGTTTTATATATGATACATCCTACTTTACTATGATTGAATTGCTTGTCATCTATCTTTCATGTATATATTAATTGCTTATAGAATAAGTAGACATCTATATTGTATTAGAATTCTGTCTAATCTACAATAGTACTATATCTGTTCAAAATAATATAAATATTGATTATTGCTCCATAAATTGAATTATTATATGGAGAACAGATGTTCTGGATTGTCAAGGTATGAGTGATAACCTGATGGACTTAGGTTTATCCATCACATTAGGAATGATTTTCATTCCATGGCTAGTGCAGATCTTAGTTTTGTTAATATTTATTAATTTAAATTGATTTCACAAAAACATTTTTAGTATGCCTGACCAAAACATTACTTTATTGGTAAACACGCAAAGTATAAAACTGATAATTTCCTTTAAAAGCTCAAGCATATGCATTATAGTTATCAGAAGAAAATGTTTACTAGTCACAATAAAACAAAAAATACATAGTCTAAATAACCTAAGATGGATTTAACTTTATTATCTTTAAATATCAATGGCTTAAAACTGAACAAAGCACAAATTGTCTTCTTTCAAGACACTCATTTCAAAACAAATGACAATTACAAATGGAATCCTAAGGAATATATGATATTGGAGCAATCCACTTATAAGACAAAGACAAAAGGGGTAACAATTGTATATAAAACAAATGTGATTAACCCAGAAATCATTTATAATTATGAAGATAAAGAAGGCCTTATGGCATTAGTAATAGTTAAATATAATAACAGAATATGGACCCTAGCCAATCTATACTGGTTCCCAGGCATTGGAACAGGAACTGTTAAGAAACAATTGGATTTCATTTCCAATAATTATAAAGGCAACTTAATATTAGGAGGAGATTTTAACTATATATTTGATATTTCTGAAACTACAAATAAATGACTGATGTGTACATCTGCTATATCAAAAGCTTTAAACAAGTGGGTAGAATAATTTCATCATGTAGATACTTTCAAATTTAAATAAGATAAATCTTTGTTGTTTTCCCAACAAGATCACAGATTTGGTACCCAAATTAGAATAGATAAAATATTTGCTGCCCATGACTTACACTTTAAAATCATTAATTTCTCAATCACTCCCTGCCCCCTTTCAGACCACAATTCATTGATACTAAAACTTCAAAATGGGTTCAAACCATTAATCTTTAACTCCAAAATTCCAGCATATATAACTAAACTTAAAAAGTTCAAACACTGGTTATTATCTGAATTACAGTTCTTCTTAGATATTAATTACATCACAGAGATAAATAAAATAATGATATGGAACTCATTAAATGCTTACATATACAGTAAAACCCTAACTTGGTATAAAAAAAAATCAGAGAATTGGATTCTGAATTATTAGAGCCACAATCCAAACTTTTGTCAGTAAAAGCTGAAAAAAAATTAAAATCATTTGGAGACAAAAAAGAAAATAGAAGTATTAAACAATAAATACAATGAAATTCTAACACATAAAAGTAGCTTAGCTTTAGAAAAACTAAAAATTAATACTGTGGCCACTTCTCCTAAATATCTACATAATTTATACACAAGAATCAAAATATAATCAAAAGCTAATAACATTAAAAGTATCTTCCATGAAAAGAAAGGGAAATGTCTCGGATATAGGTGACATTTTTGATGCCTATAGAAATCACTATATGGAACATTTCCAAAAAGAAAATATACATATCGATCAATTAAATCTAGATGAAAAATGTTATAATATAAAAAAATACCAGAAAAATTAAAACTAGATCTGCAAGCACCCATATCCTACAAAGAAATTACAGATACAATAAAAGAGGGTAAAAATAATAAAGCTCCAGGTATAGATGGCATAATTATGGAAATATATAAACTTTTCCCTTCAAAGATACTATCCCTCTTCCATAAAACTCTATTAGAAATTCAGTCACAAGCTTTAATACCACTCTCTTGGAGATATTCCTTAATCACACCAATCCTAAAGGAAAACAAATCCCCAAACCTCTGTACTTCATATAAACCTATATCGTTATTAAATAATGACTATAAGATATTTATGACAATATTAACTAACAGAATGAAAATACCACTATCCAAAACAATAAATCATGATCAAACTGGATTTATATATTATAGACACACACATAACAATATTAAAAGGATAATTGCTCTTACAGATTATGTTAATAAAGAAAATAAAGAAACATTCATAATTGGGTTAGATAAAAAGGAAGCCTTTGATTCCCTAAATTGGGACTCTTTATTCAATATCCTAATGCTATTTGAATTTCCTGCATCCTTTGTTCATCTCCTAAAGAATATATATACAAATAATTTAGCGTATCTCAAGTTAGGTCCTTTTACCTCTGAATCTATACATATAACAAAAGGCACTAAACAAGGATGTCCCATGCCACCAATTCTATTTGCTCTGGCTATTGAAATATTGGCAGATTCAATTCATAACAATATAAACATCAAAGGAATAGATGTTTATGAGCAATACAATTCTAAAGTAATGCTATTTGCTGATGACATATTATTAACATTATATAATACAAAAGAGACATTAGAAGAATTAGATATATTAACTGACAAATTTCACATGACTTCAGGACTCCATTTCAATAAATCAAAATCAAAATTTTTATTTTTGAATAAAAAAAACAGAACTGCAGACTAAGGGAGATCACATCATAGGGAACAATAATCTACCTTAAAATATCTAGGAATTGAGTTATGCAAGGATAATAATGAATTAGTCTCAAAACAAACTACAATAATACCACCAATACAATTAAAATCTCTGTGGAAAAATGGAACAAAATAATATTAACATTTGAAGATAGACTACAGTTAATAAAAATGGTTTTACTGCCGAAGATCCTATATATAGCCTTGGCAATACAACTGTTACCAGAAAGGAATATACTTAAAGAAATAAAGTCATGCCTAATACAATTTTTATGGTTTCCCAAAAGAAATAGAATAGCTTTAATACATCATATCAGACCATGGAAACGGAGGATTAAACTTTCCTGATATAGAAACATATATAAAAGCATCAATATCTAAAACAATCTCAGATCGGATAAGTCCAAATTACTCTGCACATTGGGAAGAATTACTAATGGTAATATCAATAAATTAATTTGATTTACAAAAAAAAAAATTTCAAATAGCAGATAAAAACAATTTGCCATAGCACATATTATGTATTAGTATGTAATATAACATAACTAAACCCACTAAAACTCATATGATTAATTATTACATTGACTCATTTAGGAAAATTATTAATGCAAAAATAAAAATCTGGTTTGATCTTTTAACATCATTTATAGTAACAAAGAACTTTCCACATAAAATATATAGAGAAATTATTAATTCCTGGGAACAGAAAGGATTTGTTTGTTGGCTCCAATGTATCAAATAACTAAATGTTTTAGATATGCAAGTAATAAAAACAACATACAAAAATCCTCAACAGGACTGGCTAACTTTACAGAGTATTCTGTCATATTCACAAGATTTAATCGCCTCACAGTAAGACGCTGTCTGGTTTGATTCACAGCTAGAGCGTCTTCTGCGTGGAGACATGCGTGAATGGGCGTACCTTCATTGATGGTTGTGTGTCAGGGCTGGTAACTCTGCACGTAAAAATCAACTACCAATCATTAGCGGACCGGAGTTCTGCTGTGGCGACCCCTAAAAGCCGAAAAACACAAACAAACAAACTTAACAATTTTTCATTTAAAGAAATACCTAAATTTACGAAATACGTATATGAAATCATAAATAATGGTTTTGACATGGGAAACAGTATTTCAAAATTTTACAAAATACCGATAAAGTATAAAACAACACAGAAAACCTCATATTGGAAATATATAACAAAAAAACACTCAATACAATTAACTGAAGATATTAAAACAAATGTCTTATTATCGATAAAATATTGGAAATGCTTGCACAGAGCATTCTTAACCCTAGATAGAATCAGTAAAATTAGTTCTTCTATAAAAGAAATATGTTGGAGATGTCAGCAAGTACACAATGCAGATTGGAGCCACATTTTCTTTGATTGTGTTAAAATTAAGCCATTTTGGAATGGTGGTGCTGCAGTAGCGTTGTCGCCTCACAGTTAGACATTACCTGTTCGATTCTCAGTTAGAGTGTCTTCTGTATGGCAACATGCGTGAATGGGCGTTCCTTCGTTGAAGGTTGTGCGTTAGGCCCAGCAAGCCAGCATGTAAAACTTTACTGCCAATCATTAGTGGACCAGAGTTCCGCTGTGGCGACCCCTAACTGGGAAAAAGCCGAAAGACACAAATTAATAACTTTCTACAAGCTTTATTTAATGAATAATTTTATTTAACTAAAGCTCTTGTATTATTAAATGTGAACGAAGGTCCTCATTTGAATAGGTCAAACATGTATCTAGTATGGACTATACTTGCAATTTCAAGGAAGTGTATAACAAGAAGATGGAATACAAACACAATACCAACTTTGAAAGACTTTTACAGCATAATGAAGACCGCAGCATTATTGGAAATTAAAACTAAAGAACTAAGAATTTATCCAAAGCCATTTATCAACAACCCTTGGGGAAAAGTCTTATCATTGATTGACACTATACAATAATTGATCAGACACTCTGATAATGGATTGGACATACTTATAAAGTAACTGTGTACATTAAGATCTGTTATAGTGTCAGGCTAATGTAAATAGTGTACATAGTTATTTAAGATGTTATGTATAAATACTATGGAATTCATTCAAATGTATTTGAAAAATAAAAAAAAATTGAGAAAAAAAATAAAATAATGGGGTAGAGTCTTACATTTAAACATAACCAAAAGGGACTATTTTTAATGTTTTTGTGCATCAACATAGAGTTTACATTTTCAGTTAGTATATTTTATAAAATATTTGGCTATTAGTATGGAGTTACAGATCTTAACAAAATGTCCTATAATTATAGGTATGTTGACATACTTCAGTGTGTGGGTTGTGCTCTCATAACTGTACACCCAGGTGCAGAAGGCACTCAGCCCAAATGTCTCATGCCTTTGAATGCACCTGGATATGCTGTTTACCAGGCAAAAAAAAAAAAAAAAAGCCACACCTTATTGAATATTCATAGGTTAATATTAGGCTAGTTGCCTTGAAGGGACATTTTAAGCCTAGTCAATTACTTAAGAACAAAATCAGAGCCTGCACATTATGTTTATGAGGTAAGTCCTTAACCATTATGCCAAACCCAACCCCCAAAAACAATAATACACCTTTTTTAACCAGGTAGACTCCCTGACACGCTGTCTTTTCAGGAGTGACCTGGGAGCACTCTCTGGTTAAGTGACTTGCTGAAGGTCACACAATAGGCAAGTGAGAGCTGAGGAAATCAAACTCTGTCCTAAATGAACTATAGCTCACAGCCTTAACCCTCAGCCTCAACTAGCCATCATTAATAGTGGTGTAACATGTGTCATATTCTGTAATATTGGGCTATTTACACTTCACTCATGCAAATGGTGTATTTATTTTTATTTATTTATTTATTTTTAATGTGAAGGAGTACCAGTTAAATTTGACTGTTTGTAAACAAAGCCCAGGTTACACACACACACACACACACACACACACACACACACACACACACACACATATATATATATATATATATATATATATATATATATATATATATATATATATATAGATATATATATATACACACTCACACACACATATATATATATATATATATATATATATATATATATATATATATATATATGGATCTACTTTACATGGTTGACTTTTCACAAAGTCGACTTTCATATGGCCGAGACCATATGATCGACATTCGGAAAGCCAACCATGTAAAATAAACACATAAAACACAACAAACACCTTAAAACTGTTAGCAGGGGGGTCAAGCCCCCCTGCACCCACCTGGGGGGGCTCCACCCCCACCCCCTATTAAATATACCATCTCCAAGATTGCACTACAGTGTGGAAGAGGGAAATTTTCCCATTCCGCACTGTACGGAGATAGCAGTTTCCCATGGTCGGCTTTTCAAAAGTCGATCATATGGTCTCGGCCATATGAAAGTCGACTTTGTGAAAAGTCAACCATGTACAGTATAGTGACATAACTCTGTGATTACTTTCACTTTTATATTTACGCAGCATAAAAACATTGTGTCACAAACTGAAATTTCGGATAAAGATAAACCATTTATTAAATCCAAATCTCCAAAGAATGTTAAGCACTTTCACTTGTGTGGATACAAGCTTCTTCAGAACACCAATACAAAGTTACCAGATCATTAAATAGCTTTTTTGGCGCCAATTCCTTTAAAATCAGTCTCAGTAATTTAAAGAGATGCCAACATACTAATATTGCATATATTGTTGCAAACATGAGTACAATATTACATATGTAATACATGACTATAAAAAAATATGTCAATAGTGTATATAAAACAGGTCTTAATATAAAATATATATACCTTATAAAATAATGAAAATTAATAAAAAATATATGAAAAAGAAGATTCATTAGACTATCAAGTGCATTGACTACCCAGGTGCCAAAAATGAAAATATACATCTAATAAATGTAGGCATCATTTAATAGCCAATAATGGTTTAATGGATATTGTGTCATTTAAACCTGGTGTAACAGAGGCATCAGTGTAAATTTGCCACCATAATTCCTTATATAAAAGTAAACCATTAAATTTGCCCCCTCTTTGATTAACCTGCACTGTATCTACTATAAAAATAATGGTTTTCACCATGTTCCTTAATATGTCTATACAACGCATTTTTATCATCTTTTCTTTTGATACTGTACAAATGAGAATAAATGCATTTGTTAAGACTCCTTTGGGTCTTGCCTATGTAAAACCCGGGGCAGGTCTTACATACAGCAAGATATACAACCATTTTCATTAGGCAATTGCCGCCATGAAATCTAATACAAGTGTGGTTGTAACTGTCCAATGTCACACTGTCACCCTGAAATATAGTGTAACATTGTTTTCAAGCCCCTCATTTGGTTGCATTCCTGTGTGTGGGTATCTTAGTAAAGGAGTTCCTCTCTAGTATGAATTTGATATTATTACCAATGTTGTTAACAAACCTAGGGCTGTGACCCAAAATAGGGGTAATATCTTGGTCTGCAGAAATAATACGCCAATTATCAGTTAGAATTTTCTTGACCTTGCCTGTATGTACTCCATGTTCCAAAATACATGTCCTATCAAAACTTATATAATCTGTCTTCTTAACAACTAAATATTGTGCCACCTTTGCTTTACTAATGTTATACCTTTCTCCCAATAGGGGTGTATATTTTTCCCCCCACTCATTAGTTACATATTTCCTAACATTAGACATGGCTTTAACATCATATCCTCTGTCCTTAAATAATGAGGTAATGTATGTAACTTCGTCCAACATGTGCGTATATAATGATGTCATCCTGACTGCTCTAATAAGTTGTCCTTTATAGATGTTCGTAAATTGCTTCTTCAGGTGATTACTAGAGTATTCTAGATAGTTGTTTGAAAATGTGCTTTTCCTATATATCCTAGAACTAAACTGATTGTCTGCTCTAGAAACTAAAGTATCTAAATATGCCAAGCCCTTATTGCTTTTGGAAAATGTAAATTTCAAAAAGCTATTGCAATTGTTAATATATTGCAAAAATTGTTCCAACAACTGGTCTCCTCCATCCCATATTAAATAGATGTCATCACAATATCTAGAATAATATCTGATGTGTTTCATATAATAACTATCAAATATTTTACTCTCCTCCCATTCCAGCATAACCAAGTTGGCGTATATGGGAGAGCAAGCTGCTCCCATAGCTACGCCCTTAGTTTGTCTGAAAAATTCTCCTGCAAAAAATATATAGTTGTAATCGAGGACCAGTGACATCATGTCAGAAAGGAGGCAGGTAGTGTCCCACTGTATATCTGCATGTTTTCTAATGCTACATGCAAATGCCTCTAATCCTTCTTCCTTAGGAATGCATGTAAATAAATCAATAACATCAATGGTCACAAATAATAAATCATTATTGGATAAATATACTGGATAGCTTTTTAAGAACTACCAGGAATCTTTCGCTATGTGTGAAATTTTTCCATAAATATGTTTGAGATATGTATCAATTACTTTCCCCATTGGGAATGTCTTAGACTTGCTCCCAGATATACCCAATGGACAAGAGGAATTAAATAATAAGGCCCCACCCTGCCCCCATATCCCACCCTCCCCCACTACCTCTACATTTATAGGGTCATTAGCCCATCCCCCTTTTCCTCTTATCCAACCCTGTTCACCAGTCAATTTACTAATTCTCCTCCCACACTCCAGGCCTTCCTTAACTACCAAGTAAAAGACTTCCACCTCATCCTACCCATTGGCCTTTCTCTCTCATATCATGGGTAAGACCTCATATTCCAACATCCTTTTTACAGTTGTACTCCTCCTTATTCCCTACTACTTAACCAGATATGAAAACCAGATACTCTCAGGGACTCCTTTCCCCAAGAGCTACACTAGGACACATTTAAACATCCCCTATCACACTAATACACATTCCCTCTACCCAGCCAATACACACTGCTCCAATACAGTGTATCTTACTCTCCGATACCCCAAGCCATCTGCAGCTAAATCTAATCTTAAGCTGCTACTCAAACTGCAAAGATTGTTAGATCACTTGAAAACTTGCATTGCCACAGCTGGTGACATTCACCCCAATCCAGGTCCTACCACTGCCATAGACTCTAGTTCCCTAAAGTCTACCCGATTCTCTACCAACTCCCTCCTTATACTACACCTTAACCTAAGAAGTATAAACAATAAGGTTCATAATCTTCATGCCTTGTTAGCTACCCATTCCCCAGACATCATGTGCCTATCAGAAACATGGCTTAAACCAACCACCAAAGACGAGGAAATCCTACCCCCTGGATATAACACCCGTAGGGCTGATCGGATTAACAAAAAGGGAGGGGGGTTAGCTGTGATGTTCAAGAATTCCCTTAACATCATCACTAATCCTTTACTACCCCCCAAAATCTCTAATATAGAACTTATCTCACTAAAGATTTGCCTAAATACCCAAAAATACATTAATCTCATTGTTACTTACATACCACCAGGAAACAATTCAGAAAACCTTGAACAATTGCTCAGCTGGCTAGCCTCCAATTCCCCTCAAGAAACCATAGTACTAGGTGATTTCAACCTCGACTGGTCCCTCTACACCGCACCCACAAACCCCCTTGCTATTAACTTACATGGTTTCTCCCAAAATATTTCTTCTCCTACCAGAATTGGCAACCGTAAACAAAAAGAGAGCATCATTGACTGGATCCTTACCAATAAAGACACACATAACTGCACCTCGGGGACCCTCCCAAATGACCTCAGTGACCACCTTATTACCTATATTCTAAAACACAAGTGCCCATCCAATAACCCTCCCTCATATAGATTTGTTAGAAACAAGAAGAAATTTGTCCCAAGACTTTTCCTTGCTGAACTCAAGTCCTGCAATTGGTCCACCCTGAAAACTCTACCCCTTGAAGAGAGCGTGGCTCACTTTAATAGTACTTTCCTGAAGATATTTGACTCCCATGCCCCAAACCGACTAATCAGAACCAAGGAACGAATAGCACCTTGGCTGACTAGCGAAACCAAAACTAAAATTAAACTTCGAAACCAGGCCTGGGATAATTGGAGAGTGACCAAAACCCCACTAGATCGCATCAAGTTTCAACAGCTTAGAAATACTACTAAAGCAGCCACTACCCAAGACAAAAAACAATATTTTTGTCACCTCCAGGATAAACACCAGAATAACCCAAAGAAATTCTGGACTGGATTTAATAAGCTCCTCCACCCGGGTAAATCTTCGACCCCCACTCCTGAAAACCTCATTGGAAAAGAACCAGAGATAATAGCCAACGCTTTTAACTCTTTTTTCATTGAGACCATCCAGTCCCTAGCCAATCAACTTACCACTACCGTCTCTTCTGATACCCATACTAAAGACTCAGTCCACCCCACCTTTAACTTACAACCGGTACCTACCTCCTATATATGTACCCTCCTGAAAAAACTCAAACCAACTACCTTAGCTGCCGACCAGCTCCCTGCAGAATTCCTGCAAATAGCGTCAGACGCCATTGCCTATCCCATCTCAATCTTGATTAATAGAACCATAACTGAAACTACCATTCCTTCTATTTGGAAAATCTCATATATCATCCCTCTCCATAAAGGAGGGTCCTCCACGGCAACATCCAACTACCGTCCCATAGCAATATTGTCTCCAATAGCCAAAGTCATGGAACGGTGTGTTCACAAACAGCTCTTACAATACCTCAACCTTAATAGTCTTCTGTCCCCAACCCAGCATGGCTTTCCCCATCACAGTACAACCACCGCCCTGCTCTCCTTTGTTGACTCAGTCAATAACAACCGTAACAAGAAATTAATTTCCTCTGCTATCTTCCTTGATCTCTCAAAGGCCTTTGATATGGTCAATCATCAGCAACTGCTTCACACCCTGGAAACTCTATATCTTGACATCCCAACCATAAACTGGTTTAAAGCCTACCTCTCTTGCAGGCAACAAGCCGTCCAATGGCAAAATAAGCTATCTGACCTACTTCCCAACACCATAGGCGTCCCTCAGGGCTCTATATTAGGTCCTCTTCTTTTCTCAGTTTTCATAAATGACCTCCACTCGATCATCCCTAAATCTACATGCATCCAATATGCAGACGACTCCACCTTGATCTGTTCTGACGTCTCCCTCCCGAAACTTCAAACAATTACCCAAAACTGTTTTACATTAGTAGAAGAATGGTTCTCTAAATGGCAACTCATCCTTAATCCTACTAAAACCAAATTATTGCTTTTTTACCCCTCTACAACTACTCCTCTAGGTAAAGAACCTCTGAATACGGACAACACGTTCTACGTGGAATCTACAAATGGTACCATCATAACCCCTGTGTCTCATACCAAACTATTAGGTGTGTCTATAGATAACAAGCTTAAATTTGATACACACATTAACCAAACTATTAAAACCGTACACAAGAAACTTGGATCTATGTACAGAATAAAAAATTTCCTAACCCCTCATACCAAGCTAACCATTGCTCGCACCCATCTCCTCCCCACCCTCCTCTATGCCTCCCCAATACTGTCGTTCCTCAATAAGCGGGAACTCAATAAACTATCTGTTGCCTACAATCACATAGCCAGATTTATAACAGGAACACCATATCGTACTCACCACTGCCTCAACCTAAATACCCTCGGCTGGCTAGAACTCCCCAACCTACTAAAACTCAACCAACTTACTGAAGCTTTTAAAATAATCAACCATCTGGACAGAACCCCCTCTCTGAGCAATATCCTGACCTCCTACTCAAACTTAAAATCACTCAGGTCAGCTAATAGTGTTCAGGTACAAACCATTAAAGCTAATACCTCTGGAGGTGATGCTCTCTATGCCAATTCCATTGGCAAGCTATGGAATTCCCTACCCAACAGCCTAAGACTAATGACCTCGATCAATCAATTCAAAACTCACCTCAAAATATTTCTTAAGTCTCATTGGTCATGCCCATGTACCAAACCAGACTAGCCGCTGTAGTTTACACCCTATCCCAGAGATCTCAACCTGCTCCCACGGCTTCAACTTATCCCCAACCTTAGTCTTATCTATATAATATTCTGATTGTTATTTTACAAATATGTTATACCAATGTCTTTTCCTGTGATATGTATGTTATACTACTCTATACCACTTGTAAATGTATCCTGTATTCTCTTATCTGTGGAGCTTTTCTCCCCGGGCCTCTACTGAAAATGGACATGTATCCAGCTAGACTAGCCCGGTCAACAAATGTAAAATAAAATAAATAAAATAAATAAATAAATAAATAAAATAATTAGAAATGATTTGCTTTTTTCGCAATGGGAGAATTTATATGTTAAGCAATTTTCAAATGCAGAACATAACATACAAAAAGTGCATGTTCGCAAGATGAAGAAATTATACAGGGATTTGGATCAATACAAAAGTGGGAGAGCCTATTTGTGGGAAAAGAATTTCAATAAACATTCAAATAAATTTAGGGTTGAGACAAATTTTAGAAATAACAAGATGCATATACAAGAAAGTCAGAAAACAGTAGGAAATCCTGATTTTTTATACAGAGAACACAGAGAGAGAGAAAGAAATTGGACAAGGGGGAACAGGAGCGATCAACAGTACTACTAACACCCAAGACACCCCTGACGGCGTCCGGTATTGATGGTCACTCAGGAGAAAGGGATGATGCAGTCGATGTTCTTGAATTAGAAGAAAGTATCACACAAGAAGGTGTAATTTTTACACACAAGAATTTTCATATCTATAATTATACAGGGTATGAACTTAACAGGACCCATTTTGAGCTGTTGTCCAAAGGGATAACGTATATTCCCACAAAAAAGTTCAATTTAGTTGATTGTATCTGTGAAGTTAAAAGGTATGTTAGGAAATTGAATTTGGCAATCATGTTTAAGGATACCAATGCTGTTAGTACATTGCACCATACTGACACTACCTCACACTTATTAAAAAAGAAGAGTACGTATATACCCCCTATGCACCCTACTATTTCTATGTATGACAAAGTAGTCACTCGTAAAATATATCAGCTTGACAAACAGATAGCTGGTTTTCATTTCAGGTCTAACTTAATGTTGGATGAACAAAAGGTGCTTAAGGAACTTAAGAATGCTAGAAGCATTAGAATTATGAAACCAGACAAGGGGGGGGTATTGTTATTTATGATAGTATATTGTACACTTGCAAAATACACGACTTGTTATACACTTCACATAACTATTGCACTGTTTCTCTCAATGAAATCAATATAGGTTATAGAAAAATAGATATGTGTATTGAGGAATATTTAATTGATAATAGGATCAATATAGACATATATAAGTTTATTAAAGTAGACCATCCTATTATAGCCACAATAGTGGGCATCCCTAAATTACACAAAGAAATAGATGATCCTCCTTTCAGACCGATTATATCTGGGAGCAAGTCTAAGACATTCCCAATGGGGAAAGTAATTGATACATATCTCAAACATATTTATGGAAAAATTTCACACATAGCGAAAGATTCCTGGGAGTTCTTAAAAAGCTATACAGTATATTTATCCAATAATGATTTATTATTTGTGACCATTGATGTTATTGATTTATTTACATGCATTCCTAAGGAAGAAGGATTAGAGGCATTTGCATGTAGCATCAGAAAACATGCAGATATACAGTGGGACACTACCTGTCTCCTTACTTACATGATGTCGCTGGTCCTCGATTACAACTATATATTTTTTGAGGGAGAATTTTTCAGACAAACGAAGGGCATAGCTATGGGAGCAGCTTGCGCTCCCATATACGCCAACTTGGTTATGCTGGAATGGGAGGAGAGTAAAATATTTGATAGTTATTATATGAAACACATCAAATATTATTCTAGATATTTGGATGACATCTATTTAATATGGGATGGAGGAGACCAGTTGTTGGAACAATTTTTGCAATATATTAACAATTGCAATAGCTTTTTGAAATTTACGTTTTCCAAAAGCAATAAGGGCTTGGCATATTTAGATACTTTAGTTTCTAGAGCAGACAATCAGTTTAGTTCTAGGATATGTAGGAAAAGCACATTTTCAAACAACTATCTAGAATACTCTAGTAATCACCCAAAGAAGCAATTTATGAACATCTATAAAGGACAACTTATTACAGCAGTCAGGATGGCATCGTTATATATGGACATGTTGGATGAAGTTACAAACATTACCTCATTATTTAAGGACAGAGGATATGATGTTAAAGCTATGTCTAATGTTAGGAATTATGTAACTAATGAGTGGGGGAAAAAATATACACCCCTATTGGGAGAAAGGTATAACATTAGTAAAGCAAAGGTGGCACAAAATTTAGTTGTTAAGAAGACAGATGATATAAGTTTTGATAGGACATGTATTTTGGAACATGGAGTACATACAGGCAAGGTCAAGAAAATTCTGACCGATAATTGGCGTATTATTTCTGCAAACCAAGATATTGCCCCTATTTTGGGTCACAGCCCTAGGTTTGTTAACAAAATTGGCAAAAATATCAAATACATACTAGAGAGGAGCTCCTTTACTAAGATACCCACACACAGGAGTACAACCAAATGCGGGGCTTGCAAACAATGTTACACTATATTTCAGGGTGACAGTGTGACATTGGATAATTACAATCACACTTGTATTAGATTTCGTGGCGGCAATTGCCTAACGAAAATGGTTATATATCTTGCTGTACCTAAGACCTGCCCCGGGTTTTAAATAGGCAAGACCCAAAGGAGACTTAACAAACGCATTTATTCTCATTTGTACAGTATCAAAAGAAAAGATGATTCGTTGTATAGACATATTAAGGAACATGGTGGAAACCATTATTCTAATTTTGGTATAGTAGATACAGTGCAGGTTAATCAAAGAGGGGGCGATTTTAATGGTTTACTTTTATATAAGGAATAATGGTGGCAAATTTACACTGATGCCTCTGTTACACCAGGTTTAAATGACACAATATCCATTAAACCATTATTGGCTATCAAATAATGCCTACATTTATTATATGTATATTTTCATTTTTGGCACCTGGGTAGTCAATGCACTTGATAGTCTAACGAATCTTCTTTTTCATATATTTTTTATTAATTTTTATTATTTTATAAGGTATATATATTTTATATTAAGACCTGTTTTATATACACTATTGACATTTTTTTATAGTCATGTATTACATATGATGATTTGAAGGGATTTTAACAAGTTGTTGTACTCATGTTTGCAACAATATATGCAATATTAGTATGCTGGTATCTCTTTAAATTACTGAGACTGATTTTAAAGGAATTGGCACCAAAAAGCTATTTAATGATCTGGTAACTTTGTATTGGTGTTCTGAAGAAGCTTGTATCCACACAAGTGAAAGCGCTTAACATTCTTTGGAGATTTGGATTTAATAAATGGTTTATCTTTATCCGAAATTTCAGTTTGTGACACAACATTTTTATGTTGCGTGACTCTACAGGTGGGATTGTGGTTTTGAAGTATTGTGTGGAATTCCCAAGACACAGAGGAGTGCTAGCGTACAGTGGTTCTGTTTTTTGTTATTAGTGGCTACATTGTTCGCTTTGGTGGTTTTCGACTTTTATATTTACATATTCTGGACAAGTTTTAAAAATGATCATTTACTGCTAAAGTGAGCACATATCTACAATATCTACATTTCTTGCATGGCTTTCTGTTCAAATTTCTGCCTTTTAGTGCTGTTTACTATTCTTATTGCTATGTTTTCCATTGTATCAGTGCTTTTATGCTAGTAATGCTTTTCAGTTTTTGCAGGCTTGCAGGTCACTTTGTGCCATATATTGAGCATTTGTAATAATATTTTACTGCAGCTCTATTTGATTTATTGTTGGGTGTTTGCACTTAACTCCAAGCCTTATGAATTTTTGTTTGACTTTTCTGATGACCAGTCGGTATTTTCTATAAATACAATTGAGTTCATTACAACTGCATTCACCAAAGCCTATTTACTAAACCTCAAAGACCAAACTAGCAACAGACTGACAATTTATGTGGGGCTTCTTACTCCCCTTACAGGTGGCTGCATTCTTCTTTCATTACTAACTAATGTAACTAACTCACAGGTCACCAAACCCTCAGTAATGTAACTAAGTTGTAAGCCACTGAATCTCAAGGTAATGGGATGCTTATTTGGTTTCCAAGTTTCAAATGACTGGATGTTGATGTTTCAAACAACATTGGATCAAACAGATACCATTCATTTGCCATTAGTGTCATTAACAGCCAAATATTGCATTGCTTTATGTTTAAATTATTATACAGTAAAACCAATTAAGTATTCAGAAATGTGTATTCTGATAGGATAACCCAGTTGGAGTGCACATTGTAAATCCAGCAAATCCGAATGGAAAGAAATCTCACCACTAAAATGTAGTTCATAAGTTCATAGATAAGTACTAGGCTATCTGATCTTGCAGGCCATTTTAAGCCTAGCTAATTTCCCTTTTTCTGCTCAAAATTACCTACATCATTTGGTTATAGATTGGCCTTAACCATACCATGATCAATAATTATATATTTCTCCTGATGAGAATAACTGAGATCATACTATAGATAATATGATGGGACTCATTCATGAGATAAAACATTTAGAAACTACCTTTGTCCAGTTGTAGTATGGGGGCAGTTCGGAGTAAATGTTCTATTTCCCATTCATTGATCTAAGTTGCACTTGAAAACTGACAGGGATGAACTTCACATTATATGGATGGGTAGTCTATTCCACAGCAGCGGTATCCTCTGAAAGATGTACCTGTCCTCCCAAACCATTCTACTGATGTTGCAGAAGAGGTTTAGATCCCTAGACCAAGTATTTCGGATGCCATTTGACTTGCTGATGTGCAGTAAATCCATCAGTATTGGGATGGTGGATGCCTTGTATGCCAAACACAAGTCATCTCTTAGCAGTCTGTAGGATATGGAGTATCATGTTGGGGTTTGAGTCAAGCCATGTACGAGGGGGTGCTGAAAAGTTCTAAGCCTGACCTAGTAGGGAATGATGTTCAGCCATGAAACTTATTAATTGTTCTACATATTCACCCTGAAGTTCAACACACTTGGCACATCATGTCTGAAATTTTTGTAACTTTGCAAAAAAAAGTCTGAAGTTTGGTCACTGCAATACTGCGACACTGCCGCAGTCACCTATGAATCACTCGAAAATTGCTGCCCTTTCAAACTCTTTTTAAAGTTTGAAAACAGGAAATAGTCAGATGGAGCAAGATCTGGTGAGCAGGGTGGATGGTCTATGCAGTCAAACCCCAATTTTATCAAAACAACCATTGTTTTGCTAGTCTTGTGAACAGTTACACTGTTTGTTGAAGGAGAACTTTTTCCCCGCAGTTTGCCTCTCCTTTTTTCTTTTAATGCCTCCTTTAATCAGAACAGCAAGTTACAGTAGTATTCTGCATTAACTGATTGGCACCTTGGAAGATAATCAGTCATCACAACACCTTCCTGATCCCAAAATACTGTGGCCATGACTTTTCCTGCTGACTTTTGGGTCTTGAAGTTCTTTGTCCTTGGTGAACCTGAGAGCTGCCATTGCATGGACTGTTGTTTTGTCTCATCAACAGTAACTAGTCATTCCAAAAAGTTGGCAACAGCTCAATGAAAATCCAGCAGAATCAACATGGAAGTATCCACTTAACATCTTTTCTTGTCAGCATTCAAACATTTGGGCACCCACTTGGCTGACAGCTTCTGCATACCCAGCTGCTCAGGAATTATAAATCCAACACCTTCCCTGGAGATCTGTAGTATCTCAGCAGTTGTTTAGTCAATATTCACCAATCTGCCAAAATCAGGTCATGGACATGGTCAACAATTTCAGTAGTTGAGACTGTTTGAGGCCTCCCAGACCTTGCTGCATCTTTTTTCTTGAAATCTCCACACTGAAAGTTTGTACACCACTTCTTCACAGTTGAGTAAGAAGGGCACTTGTCACTGTTTCCATCATACATTCATGGATTTCCTTTGGAGTTTTCTTCTTTAGGAATTGGAACTTCATGATGGCTTGGAGTTCTACACTTGAAAACTCTACACTCTTCATTGACATGGTTGAATCAATGATCTGAAACAATATCAAAACATAGTGTTATGATTCTGCAGTTTAGCACTTTACAAAATAAAATACCCCTCTTTTCAGTTAAAGAGGCAAAATAATGCTCAGAATTTAGAAAGTTGGTCAGGCTTAGAACTTTACGGCACCCCCTTGTGGACATTTTGTTTAGGCCTTTTATCCTTTTAGTAAGGTATCTCTGTGGGCATTCCAGTTGTTGCATGTGTCTGGACAGATACGTGCCAAAGGGGGCATTATATTCAATTATTGGCCTAATGAGGGCTGAGTAAACGGGAACAATGACATCCCTAGAACTATACAAAATCTATTTGTTTATAAGCTGTACAATATAAAAAGGATTTTCTTCTTGGATTATGTGTCTCAGGCAGGTATGTCCCTAGACTTAAGCAACATTTTACCTTTGCCTAGGATGATACCTCAATACAAACAAAAATGATTGAATTCAACAACTGGCTTAATTTCTGGTGTCATTCAAAGGGGATCCAGTATATGTCAGCCTGGGATGACATGGTCAACAGACCTCAATGCTTTGCCCAAGATGGTTTTCCTCGGTCACCTTTGGGATTTTGGTTACTGGCTAAGGCTCTTGCCATCCCCATAGTGCCTTTTTAGGCAATGCCACAAGAACAAAATTCCTGATGTAAAAATACCTTCTAAAAACAACCTCAAGGTTATGCTGCTAAACACTAGGAGTCTACTGGAAACTGCACTCACTGGAAGCAATCCTCACCCTGGAAGATACTGACATTTGTGCAGTCACTGAGACCTGGTTTAAGGCTGTGGAGAGCACCCCGGCTATACTAGGTTACATTCCCTTCCACATGTTCAAACCACAAACTGAAGACATGAAAACTAAAGGAGGTGGTGTATCAATATTCATTAAAGATAACTACACCTCTAGATTGGTTAAACAGCATGATTCCCTTGAATTACTTCAGGTGCAATTGACTGTAGGTAAGACCCCTCTTCAGGTCATTGCAAGCTGTAGGACCCCTGCCATAGGTTCATAGGTTCATAGGTTGGTACTGGGCTATCTGCCCTAAGGCATATATTATCCCAGCCACATTGTGCAGTATTCACCTCCCCTTTAGTAGTTCCCTAGACCCTTGTACTAGCGGCTAGTACCCTTGGCCCCTATCTAGTAGTGCTGTTGGTGTGATCCCCGGTGTGAACTTTCTGTTACCCATCCACTCATCAAGGTTCCTCTTGAAGAGTGATAGTGAGGGGCTCTGTCTTATGTAGATCGGAACCCTGTTTCCTAGTAAGGGAAGTTTCTGCGAAGGGAATCTATCCCTCCAGCATGTTCTATTCTTTGTTGTGTTGAGGTTTATATCCCTAAAGCGTGTAGCTCGAGTAGATTTGGTTTTGTTAAGATGGAGCATGTTTACCAATTCTGGGTTGGACATGGCTATGTACGTTAGACAGAGATCGCCTCTGAGAAGGCGGTATGCAACAGAGAACAGTTTTAGCTTTTTCAATCGTGCTGCATAGGGCAACTGTTTGAGGCCAGTAATCCTCTTGGCTAGGTACCTCTGTGGTCTCCCCAGCTGCTGGATATGTCTAGCCAGGTACATTCCAATTGGTGCATTGTACTCAATAATGGGTTTGATGAGGGAAGAGTAGAGGGGCACCATTACATCCTTAGATCTTGATGCGAACCCTTTCGTGATCGGATGGGTCACATAGAAGGATTTTCTAATCACTTTGTCAACATGGTTATCAAAGGAAAGCTGACTATCTACTTGGGTCCCTAGATCCCTTATTTCTTCTTCAGATTTCAGGGGAATATCTCCTATGTTGTAGTTTGCGGGTACTCTGTTTTTTCCAAAGGGGATTACTACACATTTTTTTGCATTTAGCTTGAGACCATGGCTTTGACACCATGCATCAGTCTCATTTAGGCCCTTCTGGAGGATCTCCATGTCGGCCAGAGACTCTATTATAGCACCCAGTTTGCAGTTGTCCACAAACTTAGTAAGCCACAGCCCTTCTGTGCTTGCCTGTACTTCTGAAAAGTATATGCCAAACAGGAGGGGCCCCAGGACAGAGCCCTGAGGCACACCGCTCATTACTGGTCTGGATTTGGACATAGATCCTGCTACTCTTACTTTATGGGATCTGTTTGAGAGCCAGTTTGCGATCCATCTTGTGACTTAAGGGTTTATGCCTTGGCTGGTGAGCTTATCAATAATACCTGAATGGGGAATGGTGTCAAATGCTTTAGCAAGGTCAAGGTAAGCCGTGTGTACCTCCTTTCCCTTATCTATAGCCTGAGTAACTGTCTCAAAGAAATCCACCAGGTTCAGGAGGCATGATCTACCCTTGACAAAGCCGAACTGTGTGGGTCCAGCGACTGGAGGTTCCCAATCTCTCCATTTATGAGTTCCATAATGATTCGCTCCATAGCCTTACAGATCATACTGGTCAGGCTTATTGGTTGGTAGTTCCCAGGGTCAGTTGTGGCCCCACACTTGTGTAGTGGGACCACCGTTGCCGTGCACCATTCTATGGGCACATATTCTGTGGAGAGCCTGAGACTGAACAGGGTATTAAGATGCAGGGTTAATTCCTTTTGGAGCCCGCGTATGACACAGCCCGGGACACCATCTGGTCCCATGGAGGCAGTGTTTTTAGCTTTAGATAGAGCCTTGGTAACCAACGTATCAGTAATAATTGGACTTACACAATCCCCTGGAATGGTAATAGGCCCTGTAGGTGGTGAGGGGGGGAATTTGCACTGAACCTGTCAGCCAAGATGTTGGCAATGTCAGAAGGGTCAGTGTATTTTGAATCAGGACATCCACTCAGCCTACTTGGATCTACTTGAGTCAATCAAAATACAACCAAACACCCTGATTTTGAGTGACTTTAATTACCCATCCATAGACTAAGTAAATTATACATGTTCTAACTCACTTGCCCAAAGGTTCCTGGACTTTGTTAACTCCAGTGCCCTGGACCAGCTGGTTGACACACCCACAAGGAGCTCAAACATCCTGAACCTGGTGCTCACCAACATGGGAGACGGCTGCACCACCCCCAGTGTTTGGCCATTCCTGGTGAGATCTGACCATAAATCAGTCTCGCTAGAAGTAACTATAATACAAGGCCACCACTTAGCAACAACTAGACTAAAAAAACCTCTCCAAGGCCAATTACAACCTTTTATGTGACAGCATAAATAGCTTCATAGCCCCACCCCCACTGATGAAGCAAAGACCTATGCTGAGTTATATACCAGTGCTTTATACAAGCACCTGTACAATTGTATTAATTATGCCATACCTGATTGAACCAAAACAAGATCTTCAAGGAAAAACAAACCTGCCTGGTGGACAACTGCCATTAATGGGCTATACAATAGGACAAAGAAATTGCTGTCTAAGAAAAGGAAGGAACAGTCTCAAAAGTGGAAACACCCCTCCTCAACTTAAACAATCAAACAAGACTCCTAGTGAAGTACTCCAAAGCTAACTATGAATCCAAATTAGCTTTTCTAACTAAGGATAACCACAAGGCATTCTTTAGTTACATCCATAACCTCAAAGGTGTGGCCTAGATTTGCACTGAACTCAGTTAATGGTACTACATATATAGAACTTGTGGATACAGCAAACCTGCTGGCTGACAGGTTCAGTGAAAACTTCACTTTCCTGTCCCCACCACATATACCCCAAAGCATCCCAAACACCTATCCCCTGCCTAGTATCTCTGAGGAGCAGATCTTAAATGTCTCTCTCTAAGGCCAAAAACACAGCCTTTATGGGACCAGACAACATCACTGGCTGTGTTCTGAATGGGTTAAAACAGGAATTAGCATCACCATTGATCATGCTTTTCAATCACAGCCTAAGCACTGGTTTAATTTCAGTGGAATGAAAACAGCTGCTGTCATCCCTTTGCACAAAGGGTGTGCATCCAAGGACCCTGGGAACTATAGACCTATTAGCCTGACCAGTCTTATCTGCATGGTCATGGAACAAATCATCATGGACCTTATTAACAAAGATATAGGAAATCTCCAAATGCTCAAAACCAGCCAGTTTGGCTTTGTCAAGGGGAGGTCATGCCTGTTAAACTTGGTTTACTTCTTTGAGACAGTCACCGAAGCCCTAGATGAGGGCAAAACTGTGCATACAGTCTACCTAGAGTTAGCCAAGGCCTTTGACACAATCCCTCACTCAGGCATCATTAATAAACTCACCCAGCTGGGTATCAACCCATATATTGTCAGGTGGATTACAAATTGGCTCACTGATAGAACTCATATGGTCAAAATAGGGGACTCCACCTCCTCCAGCAGAACTGTAAATGGTGGTGTTCCACAGGGATTGATTCTGGGACCCCTACTGTTCAGAATCTACTTCTCTGAAGTGCAGGCTAAAACTAAAGGACTGTGGCTGACAAAATTTGTTGATGACTGTAAACTGGGAGCATTCTTTGAAACCCCCAGTGATGTCAATATCTTGCAAGAAGGTCTTATGCAGATTAATAATTGGTGCCAAAGTCATGGTCTTAAACTTAATGTGAAAAATGCATTATCATCCCCTTCAGCAAGGGCAATGTTCCTGCATGCTACCACATCAATAGCAATACCCTAAGCACACAGTCAGTGGTGAGACTTCTGTGCACACAGATTGACAGCAACCTTAATTTCAATCACCATGTCTCCACAGTGGTAAGAAGGTCATTTTATATTGCTCATCATGTAAGTAAGGGCATTGTCTCTGGAAAAAAGAGGTTATAACCCCCCTATACTCTTCCCTCATCAGGCCAATAATAGAGTACAGTGCTCCCTTTGGCATGTTCCTTTCCAAACACCTGCAGCAATTGGAGAGACCACAAAGGTTACTTACAAAGAAAATTCAGGGTCTTCTAGATCTGTCTTATGTGGACAGACTGAAATCATTGTCATTTTACTCTGTGTCATACATACTGCTAAGAGGTGACCTGTGCCTTGCATATAGAACAATCTCTGACCCAGCTTTGATGGAAATGCTGCACATTCACAAGTCAAATGGCACATGGGTCACTTGCTCAAAGGACCTTAACCTGGTATGTGACATCAGCAGAACTTGTTGGAGAAACAGATTTGTCTTACAGAGGTTGCTCCACCTTTGGAACAAGCTTCTTATACATGTTAAACAAAGCCCCTCATTGGCCCTATTTAAGCACAATTTGGACAATTGGATGGATAACCAGAAGTTCATACCAGTGGTTCCACCTGTGGTCCTCTTGGACAAGGGCAATAGGTCCTGATTTTAGTGTCTGCTTCAACCAGACACTCTTGGGAACATGGGTTGAACTTGGCTAGGCTTGTAAGGGCTCTGGGGCCATTTGCCTGGTAGCCTCCTATGATCCTATGATCCTATGAACAACAAACACACATTGATCAAAAGTTAGTTTACTTTCACATAAGTTCCTAAATCCTGAACAACTGGGTCAACTCTTAGGGGTGTGTTGTGAATGTAGAAGTTCTCTTGGGTAGATGACTTCCCAATAATGCATTTATTGGCATTTACTTTCAGTCCATGATTTGGGCACCAGTTATTTATTTGAGACAAACCTTCCTGCAGGATAGCTAAGTCATTTGGGGATTCAATAATGGCTCTTAGCTTCCAGTCATCTGCAAACTTAGTCAGCCAGAGCCCTTTGGTATTGGCTTTTACCTCAGAGAAGTAGATGCCAAACAGGAAAGGTCCCAATACAGAACCCTGGAGGACTCCGCTCATGACTAGTCACTTTGTGGAGGTAACTTCCTCTATTTTAATTATCCACATTCTATCTGTGAGCCATTTGTTGGCAATCCAATAGGTGATGTAGGCGTTTATTCCCAATTTATTTAACGTTTATACTATGCCTGAGTGAATAATTGTGCCAAACGCTTTGGCCAGATTGTGGTATGTTGTGTGTATCATTTTGCCTTCATCCATTGCTTTGGTGACCTTTTCAAAAAAGTGTTTGTAGGATCACTGTGTCCTGATTGATTCATTTCATAATGTCTTTCCATGGCTTTGTTGTGAGGGTGGTTAGACTTATGGGTCTGTAATTGCTTGGGTCTGTGAAAGGTCCTCCCTGAGTTGTTATGGGCGTGGCTAAATCATGCTTCATGCCATTTAAGATGCATTCAGTGATATTGGGAGGACCTATTGGTGCAGTAATTTCAGCTTTTCATAGCACCTTTAGGACATGGTCTTGTGTGACAGCTGGAGACCAAACAGTTTCAGATATATCTTGAGGGACAGATGGAGAAAAGAGAGGAGTAAAGTTAGAGTTAAATGTATCAGCCAGTAAGTTCACTATATCTTTACCTCAGTGTAAGTAACATCATTCACAATCAGCTCAGCAGGTTGTTGTGTCGTGCATTTGAGATTATAAACATAACTAAAAAATGCCTTGTGCTTTTCTTTACTTGGGTAGTTAGTTTAGTATCAAACTTAATTTTATTAAGCTCCAGAGTCATTTGTTTATTTCAGTGACAAGGGTTCTAACATTCTGGGAATTATTTTCTTACTTTTAGTCAAAATTCCTTTCCTAATATTATAACGCTTGTTGATATTATGATTCCACCACAGGAGTTTATTTCTGGGGTTTGCCCTGCACTTGATCCTACAAGGTACATCTGCATCCATGCAGCTGTTTACATACTGGTATAGTGTGGTGGTGCACATTTCTGCATAGTAATGGAGTTAACTGGGTTTGGTAGGGATTTTAAACTTGCCAGTGTATCACTTACATTTGATCAGTTGAGCAACCTGACCATCTATTTGGATATTCTCCATAGAAAATTTTCAAAAAAAGAAGAGAAAAACAATGAAAAAGCAGGAATGCCCTGGGAATTCATGGACACTTAAAATGCATGCCCACATGAGCCACAGCACACAGGCACCTTTCGGCAACCCAGCATCATCATAATATATTTTACATATAACAGGGAAGGTGTGAATAAAATCAAGGATATTATGTCCTACAAACTCACTGAAGTCCCACAAAGTTATTTTCTCCACAGTACTATGTGGAAAATGTATACTATACTAAAAAAACATACAGACAAAAAATTGTTTTCCTGCAAAAGGGAACTGCTCTGTGGAGCAAAATAATAGAATATAGTGAAAAAAATCACATATTTTGATCCTAGGAGCACCCTTGCAAGCAGCTTCATGGCACACCTCACAACCTCTTACCTTCTGAATGAAGATGTCAGTCATTATTTAATGACTTCATTCCTCAATGATTTGCTAGAAAATCATATTTTTTATGAAGAACGGACCATAAATATCTGGATATTCTGTGGAAATCTAAACACCTTAGAGGAACACTACACAGCCCATGTACACTGTTCACAGAAGATGACAGCAGACTCCTTAACAAGAATTAAAAAAAAAAAAAAAAAAAAAAAAAAGACAGAGCATGCATGCCCAGCACATACCTTGGAGGCCCCGGATTACCAGAAGGTGGCAAAAGAGCATACAGTCCTTTTATACAATGATAAAAGTTAAGGCTTTTTATTTTAAATAATATAATTGCAAAATAACAATAATCTACTCCTGTGTGGGGGTAATACAGGATTTACCCATGATTAGCTTTGTCAGATCACTCGGGCTTTCCCCTCAAGATCAAACCACTTTGTATGTGAATACATCCTGTGTTACCCACACCCAGTTGTAGATTATTACTAAATTATTTTATAATTTGGAATCCTGGTGAATTACATTATCTCTAGCATTAATAGATATCTGAAGACTGTAGACATGTCCTTCGAATTCTGTTTTAATCAACACAATGAAAAAAAATGAATAAATAAACCCCTCTCTTAGCAGCTACAGGTGAAATGTATTTATTAAGTTTTTACCTTACCTTTTCCTTCTAGGTTACTTTCATTGCTCACTTCTTAATCTGAGTTAACAAAATGTAATATTGAACTTTAACATTGTTCTGTAAAACAAAGATGTCTTTGTTCTGTGGTAAGTTGTACAAAAGGCAGTATTACATTTTAAAGTACAGCAAGGGAAGCTTTTCAAACTGGACAATGATTTGTGTAGGAAAGGAAAAAATGACATGTTTCATAATATTTAATTTTTCAGGTATGACTAATGATTTATTTTAAAGAATGTAGGTGTGGCAAACGTCAAAGTGATAGAATGCTCTTGTCTTAACATTCTGTAAAATTGTATTTTTCCAAAGTGATTAACATTACAATTATATTTAATATCAGCAACACCATTGAGTGGCATGAAAGTGCAAAGTAGTAGGCATTTCAACTCCTCCTCAGCATTCCACAATACTGCCGTTGTATTGTTCTACATGTCCTTCATATTGTGAATATAATTTCTTTTACATCTTTTAATGTACGGTTTTACAGCTGAAGCAACTATTACTCACACAGCAGTTACCCAGTGAAGTCCTTCCATCACTGATTCATCATAAGCAATTAACTTTCTCTAAATACGTAAAGATGGCAGGGTGCCAGCAGCAGTATCCGTGGCACAAAGCTGTTTGAACGCTGAGAAGGGCAGAATTTGAAATGAGACTACTGAAAACATGCAGAGAAGGACATACAGTATTTATATGCTGCTGCTTTTGCAAAGTTAGAAAATTTAAAGCAAAGCTGTCAAAGATGGGAAATGGGACTCATTTTACTGTCACAAACTGTACAGAGCTTTTATCCTGGAGTTATGGTCTTAGAAATCCTTCTTTTGTCTTTTCCCTAGATCTTTTTAAAAATTGTAAGTGCATCATTTAGTAAACCACAAAATTCAGTCAGTTCAAAATAACTCACAGCATTAAACAAGGTGTTACATATTCTCTCTGCAGAATGGTGGAACAGCATGGTGTGTGTGTGTGTGTGTGTGTGTGTGTGTGTGTGTGTGTGTGTGTGTGTGTGTGTGTGTGTGTGTGTGTGTGTGTGTGTGTGTGTGTGTGTGTGTGTGTGTGTGTGTGTGTGTGTGTGTGTGTGTGTGTGTGTGTGTGTGTGTGTGTGTGTGTGTGTGCAGGTATTTAACAATTATTGCATGCTATTTCTGTTTGGTTGTGGGTTAAGTATATAATAACTTGAACCACAGGGATTTCTATTTTTAGTAAGTTACTTAACACAGCAGGAGAAACAGTATATTATATTCATGTATTGTGTTTTTACATTGTACATCTGCACCCCCATATTAAAAAGTCTATAATATTCTGTGCCTCTAAAACTGAAAGATTAAATACATTTGCTGATCAGGAGATGAAAAACTTTTTTCTACATGACAGTCTCTACTTGCATAGTACAGGTTCCTGGCAAGATGCTGGTTCAATGACTTTATTCTAATCAAACATTCTGAAACTATTAGAGCACAACATTTTCTATAGACTATGAGTATGTCTGCTTCTGCAGAATTCTACAAAACTGTGTTACATAAATTGTAAAAGGCCACCATCCCCTGATCGATGAGGCAAATCTTTTTTCATAAAATATGACTATGCATATTATGCTCTTTCATTCCAAATTATCATGATTTAGCAAGACCTGAAGTTAGTTTTAAAAAGTTACAAAGATTTGTCCAGAATAGCTGGAACATATGCATGCTTAGTAATCTTAGACAAACCATCTTACTGTTTCCCCTCTTGAAAGTTTCCTACTTAGTTTAAACCCCTGCCTCCATTTCTACCATGGCAGCCCCTAAATGATCACTGAATGCATGTTTATATAACATGTAATTGTTAGTTTGGCAGGATGTTTGCAACTTTGAGAAGAAAAAAAAATTACTTACTCAACCTTTAATCCCACCATCCTCCTATACTGACCCTTTTAAAATCCTTTAATGACCACATGCTATCTGCTTCCTCCAAGGCAAAGAACAACAGCACTCTGGGTCCTGTCAACATCCCTGATTGTATCCTGAATTTCATAGGATCATAGAAAGTTGCTAGGCTATTGGCCCTGAGGCCCTTATAAGCCTAGCCAAGAGTTTAGCCCATGTTTAGACAAGTCAGCTCCCAAAGCCCCTGTCCAGCAGGGACACAGGTGGAATCACAGGGGTGTATTTTCTGTTTCCCATCCAGTTATCTAGATTGTGCTTAAAAAGGGATAATGAGGTACTCTGCTTGACATGCAGAGGGAGTCTATTCTACAGATGGGGGAGTCTCTGGGACACAAATCTGTCCTGCCAACAAGTCCTATTGAAGTCACAGACCGAGTTGAGGTCACGCCTGCAGGTAACTCGAGTGGAGCATGACTTGTGGATATGCAGCAGTCCCATTAAGGCGGGGGTTTGAGATTGCTTTGTATGACAGACAGAGGTCACCTCTGAGGAGTCTGTTTGAAACTGAGTAGAGGGACAGGTTTTTTAGATTTTCTGCAGACTCTGAAACGCTTTTAAAAATCACAGCACAACAAAGTATTTGTTTTGCATTCAAGAATTAACCAGGCACATACGCGCAAGGAATACTTTGTTGTGCTGTGATTTTTAAAAGCGTTTCAGAGTCTGCAGAAAATAAGTAATTTTGAAAAACTGTTTTTAACTTTTGATTTATACGAAAATAGCCTAACTAATGTGATACAAGTTTTTAACCACCTGTAATTGTTGACTGTTTTACGAGTCTACTCTGGATAGTATGAACTTCCAGTAAAACACGGAAATATCTAAAGTCACACTTTGTAAATATGTGCATTACAAGCAGTTTGGGTTATACTAACCAAGTCTGAAATGGCTTTTTTGATATATACTGCCTGAAAGTTCAGTACGAGATTTTCCTAAAGCACCATGAGATGATAAGTAAATATGACAAGGCTCTGAGATATACTCAATTGTTTAATATAATATAATGTATGTTTGGGCAATCATGCATTTTTATGTATGTTTTTATGTATGTTTTTTATGTATGTTTATTTTGAACTATTCAGTTCTTACTTTTAATATACCAGTATTTTTCTTAGCTGAACAAGGTAACATTCATGGAACTGAGTTTAATGGGTTACTGTATTTTTAAATGAAGGAAACATGTGATTATAGAGATCCTATCACAAGCTTTTGTTGGTTTTAAAAGTGATGTTCAAAGTTTTAGTTTGTGTAAAGAGTCTGAAGAAGCCTTTGAAAGCTTACTCGTTTGGAATAAACAATTTGCTAACTTACATGGATTTATTTGTTTGAATTTCTACTTTCATTTTATTGCTCATTGGAAAGTCACGCATCTTTTTGGACTGAGTTTTACTAGTGTTTTAGCGTGAGTATCCTACCTCAACTAACAGCAGCTCTGAGTTTTGGATTTGTGCATACTCAATAATTGGCCTTATAAGGGGAAGAATACAGGGATGTTATGACATCCTTTTCCTTGGATGAGATACCCTTACTTATGAGGTGGGCCATGCAGAAAGCTTTCTGTACAACGGAAGTAACATGGTAGTCAAAAGTCATGTTGCTATCAACCTGGGTGCCCAAATCCCTCACGACTGATTGTGTGCTTAGGATGTTGTTATTAATGTGATAATATGTGGAGACATCACTCTCCCCAAGGGGGGTGATGATGTATTTTTTGGCATTCAGCTTGAGGCCATGTTTCTGGCACCAGTCATTTGTTTGGGTGAGACCCTCTTGGAGGACGTCCACATCAGTTGGGGAATTTTTGACCACGCCCAACTTGCAGTCATCTGCAAACTTGGTCAGCCATAGCCCACTGGTTTTGGCCTGCACCTCAAAGAAGTATATCCTGAATAACAGAGGCCCCAAGACTGATCCCTGGGGTATGCCGCTCATTAAGGGTCTACTGCTTAAGGTGGCTTCTCCTATTTTGATTAGGTGGGTTTTATCAGTAAGCC
Source organism: Protopterus annectens (assembly GCF_019279795.1). Classification (NCBI taxonomy): domain Eukaryota; kingdom Metazoa; phylum Chordata; order Ceratodontiformes; family Protopteridae; genus Protopterus; species Protopterus annectens. Next base: position 846,399,966 of record NC_056735.1, on the reverse strand, counting down.
ATTTTGCTACCCATCTGGTAACATATGGATTGATGCCTGGTTGAGAGAGTTTATCTATTACGGCCAAGTGGGGAATAGTGTCGCAGGCTTTGGCCAGGTCAAGGTAGGTGGTGTGCACTGTCTTTCCCTCATCCATGGCTTTGGTGACTGTCTGAAAGAAGTTGACCAGATTTAACAGACATGACCCCCCCTTGACAAAGCCAAACTGTGTGGGGTAGAGTGTTTGGAGGTTGCCAATATCACTGTTAATGAGGTTCATGATTATCCATTCCATGGCCTTGCAAATCAGGGTAGTTAGGCTGATGGTTCTATAATTTCCAAGATTGGTGAACGCTCTACCTTTGTGTAAAGAGATGACAGTGGGTGTCCTTCATTCAGCTGGGACAAAGCCAGTACTCAGGCTTTGGGTGACTAGGATGCCTAATGGTGCTGCCAGTTCATGCCTGAGTTCATGTAGCATGCAGCCTGGGATGTTATCGGATCCCATGGAGGCTGTATTTTTTGCCTTTGAGAAGGCAGTGATGACGTGTTCCCTAGAGATAAGGGGAGGAGACAAGTACTGGGGATGTTCTGATTTACTGATGGGGGGACAGAGAGGTGAAGTTTTTGCTGAATCTGTCAGCCAGTGAGTTGGCTATATCTACAGCATTTGTGTATGTGGTGTCTTTGACCACCAGTTCTGAACAGATCTGGGTGATTCCTTTGAGATTGCGGACATATGTGAAGAAGGCCTTATGATTGTCTCTAGTAGATGTGGCCAATTTGGACTTTAAGTTGGCTTTAGAGGATTTCACTAGTGCTCTTATTTGCTTCTTTAGGCTAAGGAGGGATTGCTTCCAATCAGGCACCTGCTCCTTCTTGGTCCTGGACAGTCATTTTTTTCCTTTTGTTATATAGTTTATTTATTGCAGATGTCCACAAGACAGGTTTACTTTTCCTTGCGGAGGATGATTTTGTCCTGTCAGGTATTCCTGATTCCATGTATCTATATAAGTGCTAGTATAGTACTTTGGTGTAGATTTGGACATTGGTGCCAGTTCCTACAGAGGGGGAGGGGGCTGTGAAGCTGTTTATACAATCCCTCAGGAGGTTGTAATCAGCTTTGGAAAAGTTTTTTTGTTTGACCCTAGCTAGATCGGGGTCAGGGGAGATCCTGACTTCAAAAGTGACTGCATTATGGTTAGATCTTACCATGGAGGATGATACTATAGGGGTTCTGCAGTGGTTGCTCATGTTGGCTAATACCAGTCTAAAACATTATCACCTCTTGTGGTGGCATCGACTGGCTGTTCCAAGGCATTTGCATTGATAAAATCGAGGAATCTCTGGGTATTTCTGTTCTGGCATGAGTAGTTTTTCCCATCTATGGCTGGGTAGTGAAAGTCGCCCAGGATCAAGATTAAAGGTTGAATCTTGATAGACTCAAAGAGGTCCAGATAGGTGGAGTGGACATCTTGAGTCAAATTTGGATGCCTGTAGCTAGATATGATTTGAATAGGGGTCTTGTCAAGGGTTAACTGCACCTGGAGTGTCTCCTGTGCATCATACTGTTCGACCAGCCTGGAGGCATGCGTGTCTTTAATATATATTGAAACTCCACCTCCTTGGGCTTTGCTGCCCACAGTTTGGGGTCTGAATGTATGATAGGTTGAGCAACCAGGTAAGGCTGGGGTGCTCTCTGCAGCTTTGAACCGAGTTTCTGTGACTGCGCAAATTTCAGCATCTTCCAGGGTTAAGAATGCTTGCAATGAGTTCAGTTTCATGTTTAGACTCCTAGCATTTAGCAGAATGACCTTTAATTTGCATTTTGTTGAAATTTTTATGTTGGTTGTATTGGCCTCATGACTTTTCCTAAAAAAGGTGCTATGTGAGAGGCAAGGGCCTTTACCAGAAGCCTGATTCCCAAGTTAGACAAATACAGGCCATCTCTAGCAAAACATCATGGCCTGCTGATCATATCTTTCCAGGCTGTCAGGTACTGGATCCCCCTGGTATGACATCAGAAACTAAGACAATTGTTAAAGTCAATCATTTTCTGTTTGTATTGAGGCATCATTCTGGGTGACGGCAGAATGCTGCTTAAGGCTAGGGACATACTTGCCTGGGACACATATTCAGCGAGCTCAATAATGTCTATCTTCATATAGTCCAGGGAGGTATGTCTCAAATCGTTCATGCCAAAATGGACTATGACAGAGTCATAACAGTACTTGTTGAGAGACTTGACTGCTTGTGTGATATGGTAGATTTTGGCACCTGACAGACAACTAACCATGACTTTCTCCTTATCCAGCCTGGTGAGAGGCACATTTGTTTGTCTCACAATGGAGTCTCCTATGACTAATATGTTTGGTTTATGGTTAGGTCTTAGTGGTTGCGAGACACAGGTATGTGGACTATGTGTAGTATGTAGTGTGGAGAGTTGTGGAGTTCACTTGTGTTTTTGCCTCTGAGATCTCCTTTGTTTGGGTTTGTTTTTGTTGAGAACATCCACATATATGGGTGTGTGTTGTGTAGTTGTGGGTGGTATTTAAGGTGTAGTGACTGTGTTGACAACCTTCTCAGTGCCAGATATACTGGCTTGTGAAGGAGAGAGCATAGACTCTAGGTTCTTAATGTAATTACATCTCTCACAAATTGTATTCCTAGGTGGTAGTAGTAGATGGTTGTCCTTGTACATGAGGTAGTTGCTACACTGTCTCAGGATGCCCATATCAACCAGGCTAGCAGGAGAAACCGTAGGAAATTGTCCATCCATATTTGTCAGAATCTGAGGGAGAGAGGCTAGGGAGAGCTAAGGGGTGGGTCTAAAGCCCAAGTGCTTAAACCAAAACTAAGAGGCTTAAAATAACACTTGCAATTTAAACAGGCTAAAAATAAGCAGTAATAAATGAAGCAGAAAAGATGCAATTAAACACTTTGGAGAACAAGTAGCAGAAAAAGCAAGATGAGGAATAGAGTAGGAGGAGGAAACACAAATACTGTAAAAGTAGCTGAATAAAGATTTTTTTTTAGTAAAGTGAAAAGGGTGAAAGGAGGAACAGAAGATAATTCAAGGTTAAGAAACTAACGGGGTTGGCCTTCCCAAATGTTCTTTCTGTATTAGGTAGAATGAGCTAATGAGACTGGACTGGCAGGAGTGTCCCAGATCAAATTTACAGTAGGGGCGGGCAACTGCAAAGCTACCAAGTTTAAGACCAAGACAACAAAACAACAACAGGGAGGGAGGGTGGGAAACTATGCTACAGCTACTGTCTACACTACTGTAGACAGAAAACAGTACAGAAATGTTTATCACAACATAAAAACAGCAGTAAGTCACTAAATGAAAGTTTTAAATGGAAAAAGGAGCAAGGAGACTCTAGAAAATGCTTTTAACTACAAAAAAATCAATTATATGATATGCTCCTTGGCAGAAAAATCGGAACAACAAACAGATGCTTAACAAATGGAAAAAGTTTCCAATTAATACATTTCACACAGTGAAACTAGCTAAAAAAGATTTACAAACAGTGAGTCAGTAAGAACAGTGATTTAACAGGCCCAGTAAGGCAGACAATTGCAGTACAACAGAGCAGATTTAGTTTATAGGAATAAAATACAGTAAAAAGTAGGCAGCAGACAATAAAACATGCAATAAAAGGTAGGCAGCAGAAAATAAAAAGTGCAATAAATGGTAACAATAAGCAATAACTAGTAAAAATAAGCAAGAAAACAGGATACTTATTGTTATATATCACAGATCAAAGTTGGGGTCAGTGCTCCTCCTCTGTTCAGCTCAGTGTGAATAAGCAGAAACCCTCTCAAAGGTAGGGCTTAAGTAGAGAAAGGTTCAAACCTGAAACAATTAAAAAAAAGTTCAAAAGAACCAATGAAGTGCTTACTCCAAGTCCTAGACCAGCCAACTTTTAACAGTCAGTGGCCAATCAACATGATACTCTCACTAAAGTGAAGAATGGCATCTGCTAATCCAAGATGGCCTGGAAAATGTACTCAGAACAAACAGCCACTGCAAACAAACAACCAGGCCCAGAGACAGCAGTTATAACTGGACTATGCTACAGCTACTACTAGCTACACTATTTTAGGCAGAAAACACTACAGAAATGTTTATCACAGCAGAAAAACAGCAATGAGACACTAAATGAAAGTTTTAAACAGAAAAAGGAGCAATGAGACTCTAGAGAATACTTTTAACTGCAAACAAATCAGTTATATGATACACTCCTTGTCAGGAAATCAGAAGAGACAGATACTTAACAAATGGAGAAAATTTCCAATTTATATATTTCACACAGTAAAACTAGCTAAAAAAGCTTTACAAACAGTGAGGCAGTAACAAAAGTGATTTAACAGACCCAGTAAGGCAGACAATTGCAGTACAACAGTGCAGATTAGTTTATAGCAGTGCAATACAGTAAAAAGTAGGCAGCAGACAATAACAAGTGCAATAAATGGTAAGAATAAGCAATAACTAATAAAAATAAACAAGAAAACAGGATAATTATTGCTATACATCACAGATCATAGTTGTGGTCAGTGCCCCTTGTCCATTCAGCTCAGTGTGAATTTGCCAGCTAACACATCTTCAGCTTGCTCAATCTAAGTCTCTGCAGAGGGGTGGAGAATGGACATTGTGGTACCACTACACAGGTTTGACAGCTGAATCAAAAAGTTATAGACCTATTAGTTTTACCTGTATCATCTGTAAAAACATAGAATGAATAAATGATGAATCAATCAATAATGACAGGAGTAATCTCCAGCCTCTTGATGACAACCACTTTGGTTTTGTTAAAGGCAGATCATGTCTTCTTAACACAGTTGGGTTCTTTTCAAAGGTTACTGAAGTCATGGATGAAGGTCAGTCTATCTACACTGTTGACAATGGTGTGCCAAAAACCTTCAATATTAACCTTTATGTTGATATAACTGATAAACTCTCACAACTCTATTGCAACCCCTATGTAGTTCACCAAATGGCTAACTAGCTCACTAATAGATCACATAAGATTAGGGCACCTTCTTCCAATAAAAGAATGTCATTCTTGACATCCCATAAGGCTCAGTCTTGGGCTTCCTACTCTTCAGCATCTTCTTCCCAGATGTGAAGGCAGAGGTCAAAACGCTGTCTTTAACAAAGTTTGGGGATGATTCTGAACTCATTGCAGTTGTCATTTCTCCCAACAACTCTCAGGTTCCCCCCAAAAGGTTTTGATCTAACTAGTGTCTGGTATGCCAAATATGTTTTTATCCTGAATGCCAAAAAATGCAGCAAAATCATCTTTTGGAAATGCAATGGGTTCATAGATATTTACTAGGCATAGAGTCCAGGAGACCACTGAGGTGCCTAGACTAGTTTTCCAGTTGCCCCAGAGCAATGTTTGGTTAACTGACTTGGTCAGCATCACACAGTATGCAAACAGAGGATGACAGAATCAAACCCTGAGCTACAAGAAGCAGCTCATTATGCAAACAGAGGATGATAGAATCAAACCCTGAGCTACAAGAAGCAGCTCATTAGTAGAGAATAGCCTTAATCTGTTATGCTTACTGCTAGACTTAGCCTTTTTACTATATAAATAGAACTGTCCTTGGGACTCATCTGGGTATCTTTATAGATACTCAGCTCTCTTTTCACCCATGTATTTCAGATTTTATTATGAAATCCTTCTGTCTAGCCCAACATATTTTAGGGGCATCTCTTCTAGAGCCAAAGATGTTATCATTTATTTATTTACCTGTTTATTTTATTTGTATTTGCTAACTGGGGTAGAATTGTGATTGCAATGCATACCTATTAACTGTCCAGATTTTCAAAGAATGTCCAGATTTTTTTCCTTATATTTTTGGTTTGTTCCTCATAATATTTGTGTTTTTCTGACAAATTTCTAAAGATTAAAGTCACCAAATAATGCCACACATTTGTGTTTCTGACTTCATATCCTTCAGAAAAATGCATGCCAACACAAATCATGTTATTCTATCAGCTTTCAAAATTTTAAAATCTGTACCTAATTATGGGCCTTTGTCCACCCATTAATTTAGGCTTTGTCCAGATTTCTTAAGCTAAGAAGTTGAGAGGTATATTGCAATGCATTATATTCAGGTTTAGCCCAGGGTTACACAAATAAAGACAGTAGCTTTACAAGCATGGTAGCTATACACTCATGGTATTAGGTAGATATATTTACATAATGAAAATACATTAAACATACAGCAAAACAAAACTAAAAAGATTTCAGTATCAAGAAAGCCAGTCCCTTAAAATCTTTAATAGTAAAATTAGTTGTAAAGAAATTAGTTGTGCATTTAACGATATGTATATGATAGCGAATGCTTTGATGAAAAGGTCTTACTGCAGTGGAAACTCTTTATTTATATATACAGAAAAGCAAGAGGAGAGATTACAAAGAGTTTACAAATGTTTTGATGATCGTTGATGTTTTTTCTAGCAGGGTCGAAACTTATCCTTGTGATAAAAATGATGCAATTACTTCAGCTAAAAAACTCATCTGTGAACTAATACCTAGTTTTGGTGTTTCTTGTTGTATCTAGTCTGAACAATGTATGCATTTCACAAGTCAGGTGATACAACAGATAAGTAAAACTTTAAACATGAATGTGCAATACCATTGCCCACATAGACCACTAGTTTCTGGAATTGTTGAAAGACTGGACCAAACAGTAAAAAACAGATTTGCAAAGTTATGGGAGGAAACTGGTCTTAAGTGGCCAGAGGAATTTCTCCTAGTATTGTTTAGGGTATGAAGTGCAGTTAGTAGTACTGGAAAATCTTCACCTCATGAAATTCTCATGTGGAGGCCCATAAGAAAGTCTGCCACACCCCCACCTATAAATTTAGAGTGACAAAATCATTCTGGTCAGAGATAAAACTTAGTGATTTTTCAACATCAACATTATTTTCATGAGCGTCACAATCTGAAATGAGGAATAATGATTCAGCAACATGGCATTTAGTAGACAAGGACTGGAAGTCAGCCCAAGATCTGGGCAGTGAATCAGGTGACCGAGTGTCAATTATGGAGTCACAGGCAGCAGAAAGTTCAGGATGGAGTTTGTTTGGGATTTGATTTTATATGGACTATAGAAGGACAATATATCATCTGTGTTTGCAGTTTTTTGAAAACCCTCTTCAGCCTTGACCTGCTTGATATTCATACGGACTCATTATTGGGGCAGTTATTCTTCTTATCATCATTTTGCTGTGTTTCTTATTGCCACCTGGAGTCATCAGAACTGTTAAGTACTGAACACTTTTTTTATGAGAGATAAATATTTAACAAAAGTAATTTATTTAAAATTGAGCCAAGAATCCCAGACATGCATCCTAAATGTAATACTTTCTCTGCTGCTTTATATACAAATGCAAAGACTATAAATGTTAGTGACTGTTTGATGTGTGCACACATCCCCACAGCACACAATGGAGGTATTCCATGAATTCCAAGAACAGCAACTAATACAGAAGTTGGATCAGCATTTCATACTATTTTTTTAACCAGAAGCTGGAAAGTTAATCATAATTATACTCCCTTTTCCATAGTTCCATTTCAGTTATCAGCAACTGTTAAAGGACATACTTGTTATGTTAAAAATGGGTCACTTTATGAGCTAAAAGGTGTTGTATAGCTACTTGTTTAAAACCCTCCCAAGAGATATTTATCATATCTAGCCATTTAAAAGCTATATACAATTTCATTAGTAGGAAAATTGTTAAAAGTGTATTTGCTTGTTTTCTTGGAATGTTGGGTGGGAGAATGTGTAACAGAGTGAATTCCCAAGTTAATGTTGATGTTTGATAACCCGTTTTTTGTAATTGTACCTTGAGAGAGTTCCAGAGTTTATAGACACATTTACAGCTCCAAAATACATGGATTAAGTCCGCTATCTGGTCCTTACAGTGTGGGCAGAAAGGTGATTTTGATGTGTTAAGTTTGTGTAGTCATATTAGCATAACTCATCACACAGCAACTTAGAAATACACTATAATGGAACCAAAGAACACATACAAGTTCAGATATTAAATGATAACTTGGATATTACGAATGTATATACTGTCTATATAACTGTGGAATTAACAATGAAAGCATCTATGTACATAGTGTAAATAGATATGTTGTATGACCTATATCCTGTGGTATTTGACATCAATGTATAACATATGTATATGTGTGCATGTGTATGTATGTATATATGTGTGTGTGTATGTATGTATATATGTGTGTGTGTATATATATATATATATATATATATATATATATATATATATATATATATGTATGTGTATGTATGTATGTGTATATGTATGTATATATGCACATGGTCATGTTGTAAGATGGTTTTTATTTGTGACATTTATTAATGTAAAAATAAAAATAAAAATTATTGAAAAAAAAAATGGGTCACTTTACATCAGATGGAGTCCTTGCAATTTCATTCAAAAGTATATTTATTTATTTATTTATTTATTTATTTATTTAAATTTGTTGACCGGGAGTGTCCGACTGGATGTGGGTCCATTTTCAGCAGAGGCCCGGGAGAAAAGCTCCACAGTAAAATAAACAGACAGTAGTTACATTGGATTACATAGCGATTAACAATTTAACATAGAAATTACTTACAACATATTTACAGATGAAGAACATAGTACATCAGTAGACAACTAGAATCTTTATCTGTGAAGTACATAACAGGCATTAACAAATGTAACAATGACAAGTTCCTGCTGTATAATAAGTACTAGGCTTATGAGCATCTGAGCTTGATATAATCAAGGTAGTTAGTGGAGTGGAAAGAAAGGTAGTAGTTGGATGGGGTGGATGATATTAGAGTGGGAGTTGCAAGGGCATAGCCAGCATGTTTTTAGGTGCACTTTTAGTAAAGTTTTGAAGTGACTAGTATCCAATCCAGGGTAGTGTGCTTGCTGGAGTTTTTATTTATCCTTGTTGGTGACTGGACTAGTTGGGTAAAGCCATAAAGGTGTACATGATGGGTTGGATTGTTGCCAGAACAGGATTTCCAGTCAATATTGAAATCACCTAAGATGATAGTTTCTTAGGGGAGATGGTGGGTAGACCAGCTTTATTTATTTATTAACAATTGTTTACTGGGAAAGTCTGAATGGGCCATGAGGTATCCATTTTCAGCACAGGCCCAGGGAGAAAAGCTCCAAGAATATTATTATAGAAACATAACAAAAACATAAAAAGAATATAAAATTAGATTGAAGCATTTACATTAAGATTATATGGTAGAATAAAACTTTTGTAACACATAATTCAAAACATTTAGCAACATGTTAAAGCAAAGGAAAAAGAGAGGATAGACAGAGAAAGAAATTAATGCTGTGAGAAGAGTAGGTTGAGAAGAAGAAGACTGAAGAATAGAAGAACATAAAGTCAGTGGAAACAGGTTGAAGTGTAAAAGGAGGAGTGAGGTAAAAAACAGGGAGCAGTAATGGGTAGATGAATAGAAAGGTAAGGTGTTAAGCATGGAGTGGAAGATGAGGAGGTGAGAGTAAATAGGCGCTATTAGTATCAACCAGGATTTGAGTAGGAATAGATCCATGATTTGGAAAGGGGTTCTTTTAAGTTGAGTTATAAGGTTGGGAGGTTTAGGTTTGCTCTGATTATTAAAGGTATAGAGTTACAGCCTTTAGTTACAAAGTACAAGTATATACTTTATCTGACTAACTTGATGGGCTTATGCAGAGAAAGAAGTTGTTTATTCTTTGACCTAAGAGATCATTTGGGTAGGTAGTTGCAAAATACAGAGTTAAGAGTAGGACAGCTGGCAGATTTGTGAATGATTTTGTGGGCAGTTATAAGTTGAAGGTAGGCAAGGTATTGCAGGAGTTCAATCCAGTTAAGAGAGTATAGAACTGTACAGTAATGACTATAATGTATTGCATTAGTTGCAAATTTGGCAATTTTTTATTTATAACAAATTTCAGACTTTGCTTTCAGTGAGATTTGTTTGTTAGTAAGGATAGGTGCTCCATACAAAAGTGAGGGTAAGAAGCAGATGATAGGGTGTATTTGGTGGATTTGTTTAAGAATTGTTTATGCCTGTAGAGAATTCTTAGTTTCTTATGTTTTTATACTGTTTTGTATATGAATATCGAGTTTGAGGAGGTTTTCATCTATTGTCACACTCAGTCTTAGTGTGGGGATCTACTTCAATTACATTGTTATTTGGGACTGTATCATAAAATGAGTTTTATTAAGAGAAGATGCAAGGGTAAAAAGGAGGAGGTTTTTTTTTGGGGGGGTGGGGTTGAGTAATGGTTATTTTTAAGCCAGGCCTCAATAGAAATTAAAGCTTCTTGAGTAATTTGTTGAAGGTATGATAAACTATTGGAAGAGCAGATGATAGTTGAGTCATCTGTGCATTGTATTAGGGAGCCATGACAGGAGGAGATGTCAAGGTTATTGATAAAAAACATTAAAAAGGAGGGGACCAAGTATGGAGCCTTGGGGAGACTCCAGTGATGTTGGGTATATATGAAAACAGGGAACCCTGCCATCTTACAGATTACTGTCCATTTGATAGGTAGCTAGAGTACCATTGGAGAAGGGATGATGAAAGACCAAGACTAGATAGTTGCTGTTGGAGTTTTGGATGAGACACAGTATCAAATGCAGATCAAGAAATAGAGAGGAAGCAAGCTTACGAGAGTCTCTTGCTTTACTAACAGTACCCATGAAGGACAACAGGGCAGTTGCAGTACTGTGAGCTGGTCTGAAGCCATGTTATGAGGGGGTTTGTACTTGATTATGAATAATATAATTAAGAAATTGTTTGCGTATGCATTTTTAAGGAGCTTACAGATAAGGGAAATATAGCACTGGGAGGATAGTTAGATATTTTAGTACAATTACCTCCTTTATACAAAGGAATGATGAAAGACTTTTTCCATTGAGATCTGTTAAAAAGTATGCTAATCGAGAAAGTAATTGCTCCTGCCTCTAGTTTTAGATATCAGGCTAGAAGGTTATCTGTGGAGGTAGTACAGAGCTTGAACTTATGTAATAGTTTTCTTATATAAAGTCAGTGGAAACAGGTTGAAGTCGGAAGGTAGGAGGAAATGTGAAGGATGTTACAGGGAAGCTGAAGAAGAGAGGAGTAGGAAGGGAGAGGTTAGTGGTACTCTGACAGTGAAGTGTGTTAGGAATGGAGCTATTAGTATTTGGAAGGGAAGATGAGATTGAATGAGAATGGCTGGTGGTAATGTTAAATATACTTTCAATGAAACAGGTATTGAATACACTGGTAGTCTGAGTAGGATCCAAGGACTTAGATTGATTTTGGATCCAGGGTTTTGTAGTGAGGTAATAGAAGCCCAGAATTTTGGGAGGTTATGTTTATGATTGGATTGTAGTTTTGCATGGAAGTCTTTTTGTCTTTAGTTACTTGCTTTTTGACCTGGTTAAAGAGTTGTCTGAATTTTTGTAGGTAAATACAGGTTTTATTTGTTAGCTATTGCTTCCGTACCTTGATAGCCATGGAGCATAACTGCATTTGATTCTTTTTGGGTGAAGTAGGGCAACACTGTTGAAGATGTGTAAAAATATTGTGTTGAAATTGTTTACTACATCATCTAAAGTTAGTGTTTTTAGCATGGACTGTTTCATATATTTTAAGAGGTTACTAAATGACTGTTGGTAAAGTTTGATAAATTACTGGTCATTTTGTACTGATGTTCCTTCAGTCGGTGGGAAATTGTTCTATGAATATATGCTGGAAGGTGGTCACCTAGGGTATCAGGAAGAGTACCAGCCTTAATAATTTTACTTGTGTCGGTAACCATGATCCTGTCTAGGATGTAGCCCTGATTATTGCTTTGATTATATCTAGTTGTTGTTGTAATGAGTTGTGTGAATCCAAACAGCTTCATGCTGAAGATGGGCAGTCAGAGATAAGATTCTGCAAATTAATATTAACATCACCTAATTGATAGTTTCATTGTTGATTGTATTAGGTATCCAGGAAAGGATATCTTCTACCATTGGAAGGTTATGAGCAAGAGGTATATATATATATATATATATATATATATATATATATATATATATATATATATATATATAAAACCATAATGTATAGGCTTTTTCTTTTATTTAGTTTTAAGAAGGTGATAAGGATTTCTGCATTGGTAAATTGTGGAATGTGATTTGAATAAGGTGTAATGATAGGGCTGGAAGACTAGGTATGGCAGGAATTCTACTGGTTTGTGGTGACCAGGTGTATCCCTGTTTACCAACAGACTGGTTGGGTTGTTGTTATATAGGCTATGTCACCCCAGCTGTAAACCATACAGAGACTTTACCTATTGGAAAGATTCATAATGCTTGTCACAAGAGGGAGGCAAAAGACATTAAAAATCCAGTCAGGTTTATCACAATGCAGTAGAAAATATTGCACTTAAAGGTTTAGCACACACGGGTCTTGGTGATGGTGTTATTTTTGGAGTAGGAATTGCACCTGCTTATGAGGCAGTAAAATCAATATGAGAACTGAGAAAACTGTTTAAATTATCAGAAATATTAAGCAGTGCTACTTTTGAATCAATAAATCAGATTACAGTTGAAATGACTGTCATGTGCAGTGTACTATTGCAGAACAGAAAGGCACTTGATTTCACCTTTGTTTTTAAGACTAGTACTTGTACACTCATCAAGATGGAGTGCTGATGGTTTATACCAGATAACACAAATGTAATTTGTAGTCACTTAGAAATTATATAAAAGGTTGTGGAACTGCCGCATGCTAAAGAAGGAGAAAGTTCTCAGTGGGCTTGGTAAACCAATTTATTTTCTGGTTGAGGAGAAAGTATTTTAAAATTTGTCATGCTTATCACTATAGTAAACATCCTTTTAGGAATCATTTTATTCCTATGTAAAATGTTTTTTTTTGTAAAATAATGTACAAGAGAACTGCTATATGATAAAAGCTCTTGGACTAACATAATATAACCATATCCTCATAGAAACACAAATGGTAATTCTTCTTAATTTGAATGTTAATGAGAAAAGTGGGCAATAACTGTTATTACATGCTTATGATATGCAATCTGTAACATCAACTGTATCACATGTATATGTCTTGTTATCTTTTTCTGCATATTTTCTGAAGAAATATTTAATAAAAATAATTTGATAAAAAGTAGTTTTTTTGTGAGAGACACTGATGAGATTTTTAATTTTGGTTTACTGCAAATCTGGCCACTTTGTTGCAGGTAGACTCTAACTTAGGAGTGATGATTTGAGGTTTTTGTGGATTTGAGAGCTGTACAATAGGCTAGGTATCAGATAAGCATGAGAGAGGGTAACTTTTGTTTTGTTAGTAAGGAACTTTTTATTTCTGTATAAGAGGCCAAGTTTTTGATGAGTTTTCTTAATGCAGTTATTTACATGCAATTCAAATTTAAGTTGGTCATCTATAATGATGCCTAGACGTTTTGTTTGCGGTTCAACAATGATTGGAGTGTTATTTAGAGAATGTATAGAGAAAGGTGATTTAAGGAGGTTTAAGTTTTTGGGAAGAAAAAGTAAGAGTTTTTGTTTTTTGGGGGATTCAGAATAAGGTGGTTGTTAGACAGCCAGGTTTCAACTGAGTTAAAGGATGTCTGAGTAACTGAGGTAAGATTGGAGGGAGTGTCTGCAATAGTGACAACTGTGGAGTCCTACGTATTGTACAAGGGATGACTGAGGGCAGGAAGTATAGTGTAGATTAGTAAAGATACTGAAAAGTAATGGACCAAGAATAAATCCTTGGGGAACACCCATTTTGACAGGGAGAGGAGGGAGAGAGAGCAGAAATCCATTTCATTGATTGTAGTCGATCAGTGCGAAAGCTAGAAAACCAGGCAACAGTAGTTATAGAGAAGTTAAGGTTAGTCAGTTTGTTTAGAAGAGGTGAGTGAGAGACAGTATCAAAAGTTTTAGAAAGATCTAGGAATAAACAAGAGACAAGGTATTATCTGTGGCCTGAGTAATAGTGTTGATAAAGGATAGGAGAGCAATAGTGGTGCTGTGTTTTGGGCTAAAGCCGTGTTGCATGGGGGAGAGCAGATTTTCTTGTAGTAAGTGTTGCATGACTTGCTTGTGTATGTATTTTTCCAATATTTTTGTGAGAAGTGAAATTTTTGAGAGAGGTGAAATTAGAGATTTCAGTGGAGTTACCTCCTTTATGTATAGGTAGAGTATAGAATTATTTTCAAATAGAGGGAACTTTTGATTCAGAGATGGAATGGTTTATCAGAATCGATATATGGATAGCTAGAGAGTCAGTTGCTACCTGAAGGAAGTAGGGAGGTATATTGTCTGAAGATGTAGAGCAATATTTTAGTTTGCAGAGTAGAGATTTAATGTAGCTGGTAGGTACAGATTTAAGAGAAAAAGTGTTAGTAGAATTTAGAGTGGTGGGGTCAGGGGAATTTAAAGTGTTAGCAGTAGAGGATTCAATGAAATGGGAATTGAAGATGACTGCGGTTTCTTGTGGTGTATTTGTTGGGCAAGGGTTAGGAGACAAGGGATTACCAGGATGCAATATTTGATTAACTGAGTGTGAAAATGTTTTGGGATTTGACCTTTATGCAGTAGGTGGGTTATAATAAAAATATTTTCTTTGTCTTTATTGATATGTTTTTTTGTCAGATTTCTGAGTTCTTTATATTTTTGTAAGTGGATGGGGAGCTTAGTTTTTACCCATGTTTTCCACATCCTATCTCTGGTTTTCATCAAAGTGCAGGTAGCATTGTTTAACCAAGGGGATATGTTTGATTTAATATGTACTGTACAGAGGGGTGCAAGTGAGTTAAGAGTATTTAGGAAGGTTGAGTTAAATGAGTGTACTGCTTCATTTAGAGGGAGTTGGGTTAGAAATTACCAGTTAATTCTGGAGAGGAGGGCTTTAAAAGTTTTTCGGTGGAAGTTTGATAGCTTGCGACATGTTATATATCTATGTGGCCTAGAGAAATGGAGCAAATCTAAGATCTTTTACTGGGGAGAGATCGCTTAGGGAGTCAGGTGGGGTTACAGGGTTATGATATTTGTGTGGATCAGAAACTAATATCCAGTCAATAAGAGAGCCAGAGTTGTGTGACTTATTGGCATGGGTGGGTGTAGAGAGAAGTTGTGTAAAGCCATTCAAGTTAATGCATAAGGAAGAGTTTGGTGAGCAGAGGGATAGCCAATTTATATTTACATCCCCAAGGAGGATGGTCTCATTATTTATGTTTTGAGAAAAATAGGAGAGAATATTTTCCAGTAAGGGAATGTTGCCCCTGGAGGAATATAAATAACTGCTACAGTGATTGTTCATAGGTTCATAGGTTCATAGGTTCATACTAGGCTATCTGCCCTGGGGCAATTATAAGCCTAGCCCGATTCTGTATGGCTTATGCCACCCCTTGATTTGAGTATACTGTGCCCTTTTTAAGGTTTAGTTTACTGTCTGTCTGTCTAATAGTGACATGGGAGTAATCCCTGGGACAAACCTACGATCCCCCATCCACTTATCGAGATTCTTCTTGAAGAGATTCAGTGAGGTGCTCTGCCTCACATGAACTGGAATTCTATTCCAGAGCGAAGGGAGCCTCTGGGTTATGAACCTGTCCCTCCAGCAAGTTCTGTTTATTTCTGTGCTGAGGTTCAAGTCCCTCGAGCATGTGGCTCTAAGGGATTTAGATTTATTGAGGTGGAGCATGTCCATTAATTCTGGATTTGACATAGCTTTGTATGTCAGGCATAGATCGCCTCGAAGTAGGCGGTATGCAACTGAGTAGAGCTGGAGTTTTTTTAACCGAGCAGCATATGGCATCTGTTTGAGACCCTTGATCCTCTTGGTGAGATACTTTTGGAGTCTTTCTAATTGCTGCAGGTGTCGGGTAAGGTACATCCCAAAAGGGGCATTGTATTCTATGATGGGCCTGATGAGGGATGAATAAAGGGGCACGATTACCTCTCTTGATCTAGATGTGAAACCCTTCATGATGAGGTGGGCTATGTAGAAGGTCTTTCTAACCACTTTGGCAATGTGGTTTTCAAAGGAGAGATTGCTATCAACTTGGGTCCCCAGGTCCCTAATAACTTTCTCAGTACTTAATGGGTTTCCGCCTATGTGGTAATTTGTGAGCACATTGTTTTTGCCAAAGGGTATGACTATACATTTTTTGCCATTTAGCTTTAAACCATGGCACTGGCACCAGTTATCTGTCTCTGTGAGACCTTTTTGAAGGATGTTTGTGTCAGCTGGAGAGTTGATTATGGCACCCAGTTTTCAGTCGTCTGCGAACTTGGTGAGCCATAGTCCTCCCACGTTTGCCTGTACCTCGGAAAAGTATATACCGAACAAGAGTGGTCCCAGGACAGAACCCTGTGGGATGCCACTTGTGACCGGTTTCGAGTCTGACATGGCTCCAGCAACTCTCACTCTGTGGGTTCTGTTTTTGAGCCAGTTTGCGACCCATCTTGTGATATAGGGGTTTATATTTAAGCTGGATAGCTTATCTATGATGCCCGAGTGTGGTATTGTGTCAAATGCCTTTGCAAGGTCCAGATAGGCTGTGTGGACTACCTTCCCTTCATCTATGGCTTTGGTGACTGTTTCAAAGAAGTCAACCAGGTTCAAAAGGCAGGATCGGCCCTTGACAAAGCCGAACTGGGTAGGATCTAGTGTCTTTAGGTCCCCAATGTCTTTGTTTATGAGCTCCATGATGATCCTCTCCATAGCCTTGCAGACTAAGCTAGTCAGGCTTATGGGGCAATAGTTTCCAGGGTCCGTAGAGGCTCCACCTTTGTGGAGTGGGACCACTGTTGCTGTACGCCATTCTGTGGGCACATATCCTGTAGTGAGGCTGAGATTGTATAGCTGTTTTATTTGAGGGATTAGGTCCTCTTGTAGTTCATGTAGGACGCAACCTGGGACGCCATCTGGTCCCATGAAAGCAGTGTTTTTTTGCTTTGGAGAGGGCAGCCTTCACCTGAGCATCTGAGATGTTTGGGAGGCTGCCCTCGGCCGGGATAGATACTTGCTCTTTTGGGGGGGAGAAGTTTGCACTGAACCTGTCTGCCAGGATATTGGCGATGTCTGTGGGTTCAGTGTATTTTTTGTTGTTTAGAATCAACTCAGAACAAGTCTGGGAGTTGCATCCCAGGTTTCTAACATAACTGAAAAAAGCCTTATGATTGTCTTTGGTGTCCTGTGCAATTTTTCTCTCAAAGCTGGCCTTGGAGGATTTTATGAGGGATCGTAATTTTTTGCTAGTACTGATTAGAGATGCCTTCCCTATCAGGGATTTTGCTCTATCATGTAGTAGCTTCCTCCTTCTGTTGTACAGTTTATTTATGGCAGGGGTCCACCAGACTGGACGCCTGCCTTTGGATGATTGGGTCTTGGTTTTGTTTGGGATAGCATGATCCATGGATTCCTTGGAGATGTCCGTAGAATGCATTTATATAGGATTCTGCAGTTTGGGCCATAGTTTCCACTGGCCCTGGGGCCTTGAAGGATTCCACTTCAGTTTTGAGAAGTGAGAAGTTCGCTTTTGAGAAGTTTTTCACTGTGCTTTTCTGGGCTGGGGGTGGGGTCGGGATGTGGACATCCAGTGAAATTAATTTATGGTCTGATCTTACCAATGAGGGATATACTTCTGGTGTGGAGCATAGAGTCCCCATGTTGGTAATGATCAGGTCTATTGTTTAGTTTAAGGTTGGCAGTCAGGATTTCAGCTGATAGAAAGGATGGTATTGATTTATCTACAGATGTAGGAGTAAGATGGTTGGAGTAGCAATGGCCACTCTACCTCATTTTTTTCTTTTGGCGGACCAGTCAAAATATATTGTATCCAGGAGGGAGAATGTTTCTATCAGGGTTTTGAGGTTTCAGACATTTTTCTGTGAGGGTAATAATATATGGGGAGTGATTTGATATCCAGGCATGGAAGTCACTGACTTTATTTAACACACTTCTAATATTCATTGAATAAAAAGATATATGTTTTTTTTTGGAAAAGTAAGGTATCCTAAGTTTGGAAAAGTAGAGTTGTTGGCAGGGGAGGGAGGGTTTGGACCTGGATTTGGATGAATATCACCTGATAGTAGTAGAGTTTTAGAGAGGAAGTAAACATTGTAGAGAGAAGGATAGTAAAAGAGGTATTTTATTTTACTTTTAGTAAAGTTTGTAGGGGGAGGATGAATTTTGATTCTGGGAAGGAGGCTATTAGTAGGAAAGATGGAAGAGCAGATAATGATAGAGTGCACTGGATGTAGGAAGACATTAGGATGAAAATATGTTGGAGCTAGGTGTACAGTTATTAGTTGGGTATTATAGGAGGTATGAAAGTAAAATAGTAGTAAGGGAGGCAAGTAGAGGAAAGTTTGGGCCATGTAGGTCATATTAAAGAGGAAGGTCATTAGTTGTAAGCAGGAGTGATTGCAGTAGAATTGTACGAAAGGTAATAATTAAAAATTTAGGAATATACCAAGAAATTGGGGAAAGCCACAAGTAGAGGAGTTGTAATAGGTAAAAAGCTTTAGGAGGAGAAAAAGGAGTCCTAGTTATTATGTAAATGTAGGGGTGGGGCAAGCTAGGATTGGGCCATGGGACAGGAAGGGATGGGTTTGAGGGGAGGGGAATACAAGAGGTTAGGTATAAAGGAAATGATAGGGGGGTGGGAGGGGAGCAAAGGGAAACAGAGTGGGGCTGCACCCCAGGTCGCAAGCTCTCACAGAAAACAATCAGTAAATAGAATCACTTTATATGGCAGGTAATTTAGATAAGCAGAAATAAAAGGCAATCAGTAACCTATTCATAGTTTTATAGAATGTTTTTTAGTGCTGGACAGGCAGATGGATGTTGTAGAATTTTATAGGTGGTAAGATGTTGTTTATATGTTAGTTGATGTGGCAGTTCTAACCAATTTAGGCTTTTCAGTGCTATACAATGGTGGGTTCTGAAAGGAGTATGTGCTGCAAATTTAGCAACTTTGTTATTGCGTTGTTCATGTTTTAATTTTTGTGAAGCCTGGAGGTTAATAAGGATGGGAACACCATAAAGAAGAGTGTGGAGGAGATAAATAGTGGCAAGTGTAGTTTTAGTTGCATCAGTGAGAAATTTTTTAGCTCTGTAAAGCATGCCTAGTTTTTGATGAGTTTTTCTGATGCAATTTTGCATATGCAGGTTGAATATAAGATTATCATCCACTATCACCCCCAATAGTTTGCTATGAGAAGTGACTTCACTGGTTGTATTCTCAAAAGAGAGGACTTTACATTTTGTTTTTTCATGAGAGAAGGATTTGGAAAAAAAAAGTAGTAGTTTGATCTTTTTTGGGTTGAGCATGAGTTGTGAGTTATGAAACCATGTTTTAGTGGATGTTAAAGCTTCCTGAGTAATTTTTGGAGGTATTTTGGAGGTGTACCATATTTGCAGATGTGCAAATGAGAGTGGAATCATCTCTGTAGTGTATTAAGGTGTTGATGAAAATGTTAAAGAGGAGGGGACCAAGAAAAGAGCCTTGTACTACACCACAGAGTATAGTGTTCCATTTTACTGACAGATACTTATTGGGCAGGTAGCTTTTAAACCACAGAAGGGTGGGCTGAGAAAGACCTAGTTAGGATATTTGAAGTAGAAGTTTACTGTGACAAACTGTGTCAAAGGCTTTAGACAAGTCTAGAAATAAGAAATAGACTAGTTTGCCATTATCTCTAGCTTTATTGGCAATATCTCAGTAAGATAGAAGGGCAGTGCTAGTATTATGGGAAGGTCGGAAGCCATGTCATGAAGGGATAGGAATTTTTGCTGCAGGAGATAGTCTAGCAATAGTTTTTGAATACATTTTTCAAGTACTTTGATGAGGGGAGATAAAATTGGTGTAGGTCTAAAGTTATTAATGTCTGCTGAATTTCCTCCTTTGTGCAGAGGGATAATGTGTGACTTTTTCAAGAGAGGGAATCTGGGATTCCTGGACTGACCTATTTATAAGGACTGAGACAGGATAGGCAATGCTATTTGCTGCTATTTTTAGGTACTTGCTTGAAAGTTCATCAGCTGAAGAAGAGCACAATTTAAGTTGATTAAGAGTCGTTTTACACATGATCTGCACACAGGTTTGAAGGTGAAAGTGGGTGAGGTAATATGTGGCTGTTGGGCAGGGTTGGGATTAGTTGTTGAGAAATACTTGGTTAAAGATGCTATACTATCTATAAAATAAGAGTTGAACTGTATTGCAGTTTCAAGTGGTTAGTTATCAGGAGAGATGTTTGGTGTGAATTTTTGGCCAGGATGTAAGATTTCTTTAATGGATGTCTGCAATATTTAGGGTTGTGTTTAGTATTATACTGAAAGTTATTATAGTATATATTTTTGTCTTCATTTATTTGCATTTTAGTATGATTGGGAAGCATTCTGAGGTTTTCAGGATATTAAGGTGTTTTATATTTTTGCTATTCTTTCCATGCTTTTTCTCTATCCCGTGTTAGCATTCTACTATTTTTGGGTAGCCAAATTGCATTATTTGCTTTTAGTCTCTTCCTTCTAGGATGTGTAAGGCTATTTAGAATATTTAGAAAAGTTGTATCGAATTCAATTACAGCATCATTTAAGAGGAAGATTTTTAGGAAGTTCCAGTTAATAGATGATAGTGTTGTAATGAACATTTCTGGGTTAAAATTGAAAAGGTTGCATGTTGTTTTACAAATATGCTGTTTAACTGGATGTGTGAGATGTCTAGTCATATAGACTGGGAGATGATCACTGAGTCTGACATTGTACTGTGATGGAGCATTTGCTAGGATGTGACACTAGGATCTAGTATAATAGAGAATTTGATGCCTTGCCATAATGTGTGGTGTTATTAATTAGTTGTGTGAAACCATAAATGTTCATGTAAATGTAGGGGAGTAGGAGTTTATATCCAATCAATTAACATTCACATCACCTAGTAATATCTTTTCTTGTGGAAATCTTATGGATATTCAGTGTAGGATATCTTACAGTGTAGGCTATTAAACAATAACAAAATTATCATTAATCTTGTAGATGTAGGACTTTGTGGCAGAGCTTCTGCAGTATAGAGGTCAGATGTAGTGACCACACGCTCTGCTCTATGAAGGAAGATAGTAACTGACATGACAATATGTTGGTGTTCTACAGAACAGCCCATTTCCCCCTGAGGTTCTAGGGGCCATTGACTGCATACACATCACCATTAAGAACCTGCTGGTCTACATGGGCAACAGTATATCACCCAGAATGGTTTCCTCTCCATCAACTGCCAGGTAGTGTGCAACACAAATGTTATTACATGCAATGTGTGCATGCACCATCTAGGTAGTTCCCATGATTCCTTGACACATGTGCAATGTTTATCAGTAATTTGTACATGGGTGAATTCCCTCGGGTATATCTAATTTGTGATACCTAATATGCCCTGGAGCCATGACTTATGATACCATTGCATAACCCACAGAGCATGGCTGAGATGCAGGTCAACATCACACTGTATCAAACCCAAAACATAATTGCGCATTGTGTTCAGACATATGAAGTTCTGCTTCTGCTGCCTAGATTCCTCTGGTGATGTGCTGCAGGATGCTCCAGAGACCTTCAGTGAAGTACTTGCTATCGGAGCAATTCTGCATAACATGATTGCATGACAAAAATCACATCAGGGATTTCTGTCAGATGGACAGACAGACTGGAGCCAGTGGTGGAAGATGTGCCATCTGAGGAGCAGGTTGGAAGAAGTGAGTGCAAAGGAAGACAGTGCAAAGGAAAGACAAGTACAATACATTGTGGTACTGGCAAAGAGGTGGCATCTGGTACACAAATATGGACCAGATTAGGCGTACTATATCCAGACTATGCTCTACATTGTATTGACTGGCCACACTGAACATCATACATCTGACAACCATATTATACAGATGTGAAGACAGTGTACAAAAGCCTTCATATGCATAGGTGTGGAGTGGCACAGTAACAGGACTCAGCAAAAGGCACAGTGTTTGAGTGGGGGGTTACTAAGGAGGTGGAATGGAGTGCGTAATATGCCCAGGGGACTGGGGATATCAGTATTTTGTGCAGGGTGGAGGATTGTGCTTCCTGAAAACAGTAGCTGTCCAGTAGTGTGCTCAAAATTGTGTCAGGGGATGCAGCTCCTGCCAATGTAATTGCATTGTGCATATGTATGAGAGTTGTGATGGGACCTCATATGAGAAGGATGAGAACAGTGTGTATCCTCAGCCATGGGTGCATCCTCTTTGAGGAATGGCACTGGCACCAACACCCACCATCATTACAATGGAAAACTACAAGGCTATGATTGTCTGGCCACAGGCATGTATCTTACTGCTGTGTACATCACATCTGCATAGTAGGCCACACTGTGCTTTACCAGCCACATCAACAATGAGTTGGCAGTGGTGATAGCAGCACATGAGCACATCCTGCCTGACCACAATGTAGGCAGAGGAACAGCAACCATGGAAACAGTGTCAGCCCTGGCAAGTAGAGGCAGATGGCCCCATGGAGGTAGTAGAGGCACCCAGGTGCCTGTCCAAAATACTAGTTAGATGGGTCATTTATTGAAAGCATTCATGTACATTGTCATGCAGTAGTGCACTTATTTCTGCCATGGTGGTGGTGGTGGAATTTGTCTGTGGTTAAATAACTGACCTGCATATTTGCTGTGTAATGTCCATTGTGGCACTTATGTCAGGCAATAACTAGGATACATGGTGGTGACATCCACTGGCCTACAGCTCACTGTAGAGGCACATTTGCCAACTGTAGGTGCATGGACAAAGAATAAGGGGGCTCACTGAGTAGCTGTGCCAGCCATGACCAGACCTCCACATGTTCTAGTGACTTGTGTGATTTTCACTGTCAAGAGAACAATGTCACTGGATATAGGTGGTAATGTGTCTTCCAGAGTCACTGTTGCTGACAGCATCACTATACCATTTGGCTGCTCTGTTATAAGGCTGCCATCAATATCAGTGTCCAGTGTAGCATTGATATCACAAATGCCCTTTTTCGGAGTAAAGGACTGTATAACCATAGCACTTGTTAATGAGACTCACTGGCCCTCTTCAAGAGGAATCTTGATGAGTGGTTGGGAAATAGAAAGTTCACCCCAGGGGTCACTCCAGTGGCTCTACTTGATAGAGGCACTGGGAACTAACATCGGGCAGCACGATGCCAGGGCACTTCTACGGGCTAGGTTTGTAAAGGCTCCAGGGCCATTAGCCAAGTACACACCTATGAACCTATGAGGCAGATATAAACACCCATGTGTGATAATACTAATATGTGAAAATCCCAGTACCCTTGATACTCTTTACAGATATGCAAACAATGTAAGCAATTGTTCTTTGCATGGTGTGCCTTTGTGACTGCACCAAGGTGTACCGGAAGAGGAAAAATGTTGAGTGTTGAGCATCTCTGAGCTTACAGCACATGCATATCCCTAAACTGTGTTATTGAGATAAAGTAATGCCAAGCTGGTGTATCCCTAACAGAGATGTGGGATATTGCATCCAGCTTGGCTACCAATTCCAGGCCTTTAACAGATATCAAAGTCCTTTCCATCTTCTCAGACAGAGACAACAGGAATATCCTCATTGTAGTCAGAATGGTCTGCAATGCTGGACCCCCACCCATGACCATTTTTCTCTGGTGTAATATCAAGGGCCTTCTAGCAGGAATATGGGATCATTTCAGGGACTGAAAGCCAGACATGAGGGACTGCACTGCTGTTGCCACCATCAGCATTCACCTCTGCCTCAAGCTCATGCCATGCATGGTTACAGAAGTGCCTGTTACTCTTGTTTGTGTCCAATATCCACTACCTGGGTTCACGGTGGGGGGGGGTGCTGAAATTGCTGAAATAGAACTTTTATCTCTACCTTGGAAAACTTCTCTAGGCACTTGTTTTCTTTTGGTGATGTGTCACAACTTGTAAATGTAGGCATACAGCTATGGTCAGTGAGTGGATACACATACAGCAGCTGTTGCGTTGTGAAGACATGGCTGATACCAGCCATTGCTGGCCTTCTGGTCAGTGCCCGGCAGTTGTGATACTGCTAGTCACATAAAGACCAGTTCCATGTTACCAATGCTGGTGTCCACCCGCTGGTCTGCCAAGGCCATCACCAGGCCCCCCATCTCCTGACAAGTGGCATACAATGACCCAAGGCTGCTCCACAATATGGTAGTCATTGCCACACCACATCCACTGTTGAGGCTGATACCACATAAAATATAAATGTAAACAGAGAGAAATGAAACAATAAAGGACAAACAAAAATAAGCAGAAGACAGCAATAATGACATAAGTAAATGCAGATGTCAGTAATGTGTACTCCCAGTTTGTGGTACTACAGACCCTAGAGGAGTAAACTAATGTTAAATATGCATCTACAAAGAAAAGACAATATTCAAGCAATACAAAAGATACTACATCAGTATGTGCACCACAGGGGCCAGGATTACATGCAACCTCAACAATTCCCCCGTGTGTATGGTATGTAAAAAGTGCATGAGTTACCTTAGTTACTGCAGAGGCCATGAAAGCTGTCCTGAACAACTTCAACAGCCTGTGGCATTCTGTCCAAGGGAACTACCAACAGCTGGCAGACAGCTTACCAGTCAGAGCTCTGCATGGCAGCTTAGAAACCTTACCACTGAGACTCAGCCACAGATACCAAAATGTAATACATATGGGCCAAACACACCAGGTGGTAGTAATGTACTATGACATAAAACATCCACCATTAAACAGCAACCGACAGCATGTCAGATTATGATCAAGGTGTACCAAGTTTATCTCGTACCTTCAGGGAGATTAAAAGAATGGTGGAATAGTAAGACTGGACAAACTGGACAGGGTACCATATATGAATGACAGGGGTAAGGCCATGGATACAGCACAGTAGGAAGGCAAAAAAGCAAGCCTGAATTAGACTGTGATACCCAGGATGGTGGTGGAACATCCACTGTCAGTTCAGCCACTGGTCAGAATCCCTAGAGGAAGAATTGATTGTAGAACAGACCAGATTACATTAACAAGGTATGTGGCACATAAACATATCAAAGCTACATGCAATGGTTACACTAAATAGCCACAATTCAAAAAATGGACGATGGAGCAGATTCCTAACAAATATCTGGCTATGAGATCAATGGTTTATACATTTCCCTATGCCTGAACAGTTTTGCCAAGTGCCTCTGGCAAATCTGCCTATTCTCATCTCTGTCACCAGCTAATGAAAAACAGAATACGAAAAAAAAAAGATGTCCATGTGCTGCTTATAGCTGAGCACTTATGCCTGCCTAATACAATAAACTACCTGTCAGTACATTTACTGTAGAACTTTATTTCACTCTCCCTGACCTTCTTTTTCCATTAGCTAAGAAGGTCATGGTGGCACCTCTTCAGATAAATGTATAGATGCTGCCAATATTTGCATGAGTGGGGGATGCCGATGGCATCACTTACCACCCTGGAAAGGCAAAGCTAGGCATTCACTTTGTACTGGCAACCCCATTAGAGTCCCCTAAACAATATTCCCAGTAGTTCATTTGCATGAGTTACAGAGAGATTTCTGGTTCCTTCCTGCACCATACAGGTGTCCTTCCATACTCATTACTATCAGAGGTCACTGCCACTTCACAGGTTGCAATCTACAGGAAAATGGTAACAGTTCCACACTGATGTATGTTGTGGATATCAAATTATGTGCATCAATGAGCAATGGGTCAGCATGATGGAACCAATTACCACAATATAGTCACACATTATGAAACACTGTGCAAGGATGGTGTTGGTAGGATCACACTGGCCTAAAGGTTTGTACCATATATATCCTATGTCCCTGGCCACAGTTGCAGCATTGGTCTCAATGGGGTTATGAGGTTGGTTAATAAGCTTATACTCTGTATGAGGTCTCAGACCTGCCCATACATTTGCAGAGTGCTTTGCAGTCATTTATGGACGTGCACAGGTAGGCACAAGGTCATTGCATGGTCCAAACCTTGTACAAAGTATTTAAAATTTCAATTCAGGGACATTTATCCTAAATTGCCTCATTATCATAATTACCATGCTGTGAACTTTGACAATGCACATTAAAATAGTTATGGTTATTGCAGTGCTTATTGCACAATGAAAATTCATTGACATAGCAAGTGGAGATAGCTAGTGGATACTGATTTCATTCTAGAAAGAAAAGAACATTCTACAACTGCTTTACTAAGGCTACCTGGGACAGAGATGTAGGGAGAATGAGTTGTTAACAGAACCATTCTTTTGTTGTTGTAGGAGTGAGGTTGCTCCAAACTTACCTGGTGAATTGGGATGACAGGCACAGGAAGGTGTTTAATGGAGTTGTGCATTATATGACCACAGTGCTGTACCAATTATAGGGGGATCTAACATGTGATAAAGTAAGTGGACATAAACATACCTCTGTACTGTCCAGAATTTCTCAGACTATCCAGATTTTTGCCTCATATTTTTGGTCTACTCCTCTCATAAAATTTGTTGTTTTCAGGCAAATCGCTGAGTCACTAAATAATGACAAATGTTTGCTATTAAGATTTTATAACCTTCAAAAAATGCAAGTTAATGCAAAATCTGTTATTCTGTTAACTTATTAAGTTTATAAGATGCATATTAAAAAATCTGTCTCTGATTTTTGGCCTTTGTCCCTCATTATTTTTGCTTTTGTCCATAATTCTTGTGCAAAGAGCTTGAGAGCAATATACAGGTGGGGAGTCTGACTGAATAAATTATATTTTTTTAGAGGGGGGTCTCCATAGCCACCTGCAAACAGGTGTGTGAGAAGCACATGAGGGTTGTAATGTTGGATACTTCTATTTAAGGCAGAAGTAGTATACCAGTATACTGACTGTGTGGCTTTGTAAGATGCACTGTGATCATTGTTATGTAGTACAAACAGAGAAGATTGTGCTATGATGCACACATCCATTTTATTTGTATCAGAAATGGAACAAAGTGGGCAACATGAGGTGGGAACACAGCACGTTTTAAAAGATAATGGACTGGTGTAAATATGTGGAACACATGATGACTGTGCTTTGTTGAGTAAAGGTGTGCACATGCTGCTGACAGGACCCACATCACAAACAAGCCTGTCCTCATACTGCCCTACTGGAACATTATGTGGACCTTTCTTCTGATATTCTGGTATGGTGGTGGCTCATCCGCTGTCATGGAGGTGACTGACCTCAGGTTAGGAGCAGCACTGTCCAGCATAGCAGTCTGCTAGTACCTATCTTACCTCCAGTCAAGGTATTCTCTGTCCATGTAGTTCAATCCTCCCCATCATCAACTATTATCTCTCTGTCCATGAGACCTATCCCCCCCCATTGCATAAGCACCACTCCATTGGTCTTTATCAGGTTTTGTATTAGTGTATTTGACCTTGCTGCCATCCCTATATCATCTTTCCTGACAATGGCTTCCCCTAGCTCCCTCCATCCTTGGGAATCTGCTTCCTCACCCCCATACTACTCATCATTTCACCTTATCTTTGTATGTGCTCTTCTTTTTGTCCTTTCTCCTTTCTGACTGTCCTATGCAGAGCTGGATCATGGTCAGATGGGGTCCCAGGCAAGGTAATGGACCTGTTCCCTCAACTATACTATCATCCTATTACTTGGCTGTCACTCCCCAATTACCATAAAAGACTGTTCAAACCTCTCAATGTGCATACCGTGTCCTTCTTTATTTTTACAATGATCACAGAGATTTGGATTTAATTCAACACGTATTTCTTATTTACAGCAAAACATTGACAGACATATGCTAAACTAATCAAAATACCTTCAACATACAAAACAGACTTAGCACAGACTTAGCATGAACTAAAGTAGTCTTCTCTTCCCTTGAAACTCATATTCATTGAAAATGCATCTGGCAACCCACTAAACTACAGCAGATCTACTGGGATTTATTGTCAAATATCATATAGTAAAGCAGTAAACAAAGGGCAAGGGAATCAAACCCTGCACTATAAGAATCAGCTCTTTGGCAGGTCATGGTCTTATTCATTTATACTAGTACCATTTCCCACCCACATTCCTGAAAAAAATGGAATCAATGTTGAAGTATTAACACTAAACTCACAGAGTTCATGCTGTCCAATTTATTCACAGCCAAATAATAAATACTCTGTCAACAGTCAACATAACAATGAAACTAAGGATAATACCCAAAGAACATTGCATGCTGATGCTCCTGTTTATTATAATCTATTCTGTCCTTTATACCATAACTAGTCTGGGAAACAGGAACCTAGTATTTATAAACACACACACACACACACACACACACACACACACACACACACACACACACACACACACACAGATGTGACCATCAGTTACAACCTCTTGTATGGCTGTATATACATTAAATGCTTGCTTGAGACCAATTGAATAAACACATTCAAAAATAATAATGGCCTTGAAGAGAATTTCAACTCTCTGCTTTGAGAACTGTACAGTGCAACCTATTGCACCCCATACCTTACCAACATCTTTGCTCAAGAATCAGAAAACCCCCAGAATCAGGAAGAGATTTTAAAAATTGGTATTAAATACTTAGAAACATGCTAGCAAAGCAGGTTTTGCATTAGTAAGATTCTCTCTGTAGGGTATGAAGTTCAAAACTTATGCTAGTGACAGCTGTTCATAACACTTTACCAGAAAACCATACATTTTACAAGGAAAAGACGACATATATGAGGAGAAAAATAAGGCAGAGTTGAGAACTATACCATCTGCACAGACATAAATGCACACACAAGTACACACACACACACACACACACACACACACACACACACACACACACACACACACACACACTCACATGCACCCATCAGTTACAACCAATCTTATGACTGTACACCACAGATATCTGCTTCAAATCAAGTGAACGAATAAATAATGGCTAAGATATATATTTCAATTTGCTGCTGTCAGAACCATACAGTCCAACCCATTGCAATTTTTCTCAGCCCTCTAAATGTTTTAGCTCAAGAATCAGAAGCAATGATACAATATCAGAAAAACAGTCTAAATATTCATAGAACATTACTAGAATAAAAAAACTTTGCATTAACAAGCATTTTCTGAAGGATATAAAGTTTGAAACTTACATGCTTTTCATTATTTAGTGAGCATAATCTTTAACAATTTACCAGAAAGTCAAACATTTTACAAGGAAGTGACTAAAGTACCTCATCATTTTATTGCTCAAGAGTTCTGACAGTCAAAAATAATGAGGAGACACATTTTAATATATTTGTTAACCAGGTAAACCCAATGGACAAATTGCCCATTATCAGAGGTGACCTGAGAGCATGTCTGGTTATACATTTGACTTACTCAAAGACACACAGTAGACAAACAGAGGTGGAAGGATTAAAACCCTATTTGTTTGACTAGAAGAAGCAGTTTGTTAACATATCAGAGCCTTAGATGCCAGAAACTGTAATTCACTTAAAAGGTGTTGCACAGACATGCTTTTTCTGAACAATAAAATATATGAAACTATAAAGATGAGTATAGAGTGAGGTAAAGTGTTTGCAATATACTTGGAGGAATAAAATGTTCCTTGATGGCCAGTTGGCCTGGACACTGTGCTTGAATTATGAATTATTATGAGTTATGAACTTATAATGACTGTCATTATTGTCTGATTGAAATCCTCAGTGGTTTACCAGAAAAAAAAGAGTTAACAAGGGACAGGGCATAAATATAAAGCAAAATAAGAAATGTTCTCCAAAATTATAGAAACACAAAATGGAGACTACTCTAATTCACTTAAAATATAACAGAATAATAGGTTTCTCAGCAACATGCATTTTTTGTACAACAAGAACTATGAAACGCTAATGACTTACATTATTGACTGACTGTTACCCTCACTGATTTACCAGAAAATGAAAAAGTTAATGAAGGTCTGACAGTTAGTGCAGAGGATTAAGGCTCTACGCTATTAATAAACTAAATACTGTAGGCAAGGGTACGAGGTTTGATTAGTTTAATCTCCATTTGCCTGTTGTGTGACTCTGAGCAAGTCACATAACCTGACAGTACATTTAAAAAAGAGAGAGGGAGTGAGAAGAAGATGTGTATTTTTCTAAGTAATAAGAAGTATTAAACTTTATGGCATTACCAGAGAATGTTATTTTATCGCATTCTTATTCATAGGTGTGAAGATGTCAAATTTTCCGAGTTGAGGATGTCTGAGTGTAATTCACAAAAATGTTCTCCTCTCACATTCTTAGATGTCAGATTCTCTGAGGTGATTGTCTCTCATGAAAGGTCAGAGGTCTGAGGTCAGGCAGTAATGCACACTGAAGAAAGGTCCTAGCTGAAGTCCATGTAATGAACACACACACACACACACACACACACACACACACACACACACACACACACACACACATACATGCGTGCACATGTGCAAATACACACACACACACACACACACACACACACACACACACACACACACACACACACACACACACACACACACACAGACACACATGCACACACACACACAGACACACACACACACACACACCACATACACACACACACACACACACACACACACACACACACACACACACACACACACACACACACACACACACACACACACACACACACACTCACTCTACATTTAGCCCTGGTTTAGCTCCAGAAAAGAAAAATTCTGGCTTCAATTCTGCTTTCTAAATGTTGGCTAAAAAAGGACGTCTGTGACATCCATTAAAACAAAATACACCAGTTTTAGCCAGGGGCGGCTCATGCTATAGGACTGCAGCCCTCCCACCTGTAGAAAATAAAAAAGAAAATTTAAAAAAAAAAGCGCAAGTCCCGGAACACCATGCATGCGTGCTTAGTTCCTGGTACTCACAGAACTCCAGACTACTGTGTTAGGCAGTCCAGATACAGGAGAAAGGCATCTCTGCCTTGCAGCCCCAGAAGTCTGGGTGTGGTGCTGATTGCACAGAAGAGAAGGAAACCAGACTGCATCATCCACAGGTTGGAGCCTCCAGCCTATTCTTGCAGAGCCAGCCAAACCAGAAACCAGCCATTAGCTTGCACAGGTGGGCTGAGACTACAGCTTGCTTTCATTGGGAATGAGGAGCTTTACC
Source organism: Protopterus annectens (assembly GCF_019279795.1). Lineage (NCBI taxonomy): Eukaryota > Metazoa > Chordata > Ceratodontiformes > Protopteridae > Protopterus > Protopterus annectens. The sequence goes on along the minus strand of NC_056735.1, from coordinate 846,368,731 downwards.
TTTCAGGGGGAATGACTGGATTATTAGTGTGGAACGGAAGACTGGGTCAGGTAGTGGTGTGTGTGTAATGCCCCAGTTGCTATATACTGGTGGCTAGAGGAAACACATGGTGGTGGGTAGAGAATACTCAGGCTTGAACGCTGCATCTTGAGTGCAGGTGGCAAGGGCCTGAATTCCCTACCCACCACCATTTGTAAAAAAAGTTTGCAGATGTTTGCCTCATATTTGTTTTGTTCCTAATAAAATCTGTGGTTTCTCTGTGTTTGTTTTTTGTTGTGGTCAGTAGTGCTGTGGTGCACTGGTAGCATTGTTGCCTGACAGTTCCAGGTTCTCTGGTTTGATTCTTGACTGGAGTGCCTTTGGTGTGGAGTCTGCATGTCCGCCCATCTTGCAAAGAATATGTGTATGGAGTGTTTCTCCCTCCTCTGCTGAAAGTTGGCTTTTGTTCCAAGTCAGACTTTCCTGGTTAACAAATGTTCAATAAAAATAACAGGCGTTTGAATTTCAGACTTCATATTCTTCAGAAAGTACATGGTAACACAAAACCTTTTATTCTAGCAATTTTCTAAGTTTATAACATGGATATTTGAAATTTGTCCCTTTTTTGGGACTGTATTCCCCCAGTATTGGAGTGGTTCAGGTGTTTTGTGCTAAGAGGTTGACAGCTATGGTGAGAACTTAATTCACTAAATGGTAGCCATTTAAGTTTCAGTCTTCCTCTTTTTTCACAAAACAGATGATTTGGTATAGTGGTATGTTGCTCTGACTGTTTTGCACAGGGTCCCCTGGGTTCAAGTCTTGGCAATGAAATGTATGATGCTAACACAGCAACATTATACAAGCAATGTTTAAAATGCCCCCCTCATAAATGTTGTCTTTTTCCAGATTTCTTGTGCTGCAAAGTTCAGAGATACAGCTGAGGGTTGAGTGGATTTTACAAGGAGCTGAAAGCTGCAGGAGAACAAATGTTTAGTGCTGCTTATGTTGGTTCTGCTTGCATTGTTAATAGCACAACATGTAGGGTACTTGCTTTTGATGCAGAAGACTGTGGGTTCTACTGCCCCAGTAAATAGATGCATTGTTGATGCTGTACTGTGTTGTAAAGGGGGTGATGCTGCAGTCCTTTTAGGCAAAGATACCTAGTAACTATGAACCTGTTATCAGTTTGCCATCCATTCCCTATTGCGATATTACTAGCTTATCATTTTTAATGCAACAGGCAATTTATTCCTCAAGAGCAACAGGCACTTTATTTGTAGATGAAACAATGACATAAAGTTGTTTGCTAGCAGCAACCTCTTCATTAGTTACAGATTTCTTTAATGTGGAATTACTTAGATGACTTTTACTTCTTCAGAGATTGTGCATATTTACTGATACTAGTGGACTGTAGAAGTTTGAGTAGACTTTTTTATGATGGAAATGTTATGAATTGGGCAGTTTTGTCATTAATGGTGCATGCATTTTATTTCATTGTTTACTGGATAAATGTTCAAAACAATACATTTAAAATGCCCTCTAATAACTGTACTGTATTGTACAAGGGATATAGTTTAATACAATCAGGAAGGTGTATCAAAGAGCATGTGTATGTTTCATGTTCAAGAGGCCTATGATTTGAAAACAGCCCAAAGTTAATCTTTATCTGCCACTGGCAACATGTATTTTCTTTGAATGTGGGTTTCAATGCTGTTTCAATGAATGTGAGTTTCAAGGGCAGAGAAGTTTTAATGCTAAGTCTATTTTCATTGTGAGACTGCATTGCTTTGTTTTGCAGATGTCTATTAGGGTTTGTGCTGTAAAATGCAAAATAAAACTTTCGAATGAAATCCAAATCATCGCAGAAGTAAAGCAGTATGCACATTACAGCGTTCATGGTAAATGGGGCGAAATAACCAAGGAATGGGACATTTGAATGGTTGCGGGGGGGTCTCCATTCGACCATGATTTTGTAAGGGGGGAAGGGCAGCAAACTCAAAGATGGCCCCAGCTGAACTATACCTCTCAACTGTCCAGATCTTTGCAGAATGAATAGATTTTTTTTCTTCTTTTTGGTTTGTTCCTCATACAATTTGTGGTTTTCTGGCAAATCATTTAGGAATGAAGTCACTAAATAATAACAGACATTGAGTTTAAGACATCATAACCTTCAGAAAAATGCATGCTAAAGCAAGACCTGTTATTCTATTAACTGTCATAAGTTTGCACAAGAGCAATTTTTAGTACTGATCGTACGTTCCCCCAGTACATTTGGCCTTGTCCAGATTTTCCTGCATGAAGAGGTTGAGAGGTACGTGCAAATAAATTGCTTTATAGAATTAGGAATATCCAAACCTCTCAACTGTCCCCAGGTTTGGCACAAAATGTTGCTCTCCCCCTAATAATCCCTCTGCAAAATGGCAATTTTGGAAGAAAACATGGAGGGTTTACAATTATAAATAGCTGTAATGATCAGAGTTATAGATTACTTTTATTTCAGAAATGCATGTAGATGCTCTTATTTTGTCAGCTGCTCAAGTTAACAATTGTTGTTGTTGTATCTTTCGGCTTTTCCCGGTTAGGGGTCGCCACAGCTGAACTCCGGTCCGCTAATGATTGGCAGTAGATTTTTACGTACCGGCTTGCCAGTCTTGACGCACAAACTTCAACGAAGGTACACCCATTCACGCATGTCTCCACACAGAAGACGCTTTAGCTGAGAATTGAACAGGACAACGTCTTATAAGTTAACAGTACTAATATTTAAAAAAGTATCCCTTCTTTGACAGGTTCCCAGCTGTACTGTGTGGCAATTTTATAATTTTGCATCACATTTTTGGTCTGTTTTTCATAACATTGTGGTTTTCTGGCAAATTAGTGGCAAATAATTAAAGATTAAACTTAGAAAATAATGGCAGACATTTGAGTTTCAGATTTCATACCCTTCAGAAAATTCATACTAATGCAAGACCTACTACTTTCTAAGTTTATAAGAACAATGTTTAAAAATTGTCCTTATTTTTGGGTCTGTGTCCTACGTCTATGTATGGCTTTGTCCAGATTTCTTGTTCTGAGGTTGTGAGGTATGAGTCAGAGCCATCACTGTCAGCCATAGACATTTCAAATTGTGACATACTTGTTGCACCCCACTCCCCATTGTAGTGGCTCTGGATGTGTCCAAGCAAGGCAAGGAGCAGTTATGCAGTGTAAGTGTGCAGAGTATTTCCCCATCCAAGGAAGACCACAAGTATGACCGTGGCTTTTCATCTGTCCTTGATTTTGCAGAATATTCTGGTTTTCTGTCATATTTTTATACTGTTGATTTATGCTTCTTATTATTCAGAAAATGCATGATGTCGCAGTGCTCTGTTGCTCTGTGTTTAAGTAGCAATGCTTTAATGACCATCAGGTAAGCATGTCGGAGATTGTAACATGCAAGTAAGCTTTAATAAGCATAATGTTAAAGAATTCCCAATACTGAAAGCCTTTTCGTTGTTGCCATGCAGAGAATATTTACATAACTAGATAACATATAAGCCTTAGGTAGTGAAATGCATATCACAGTATTTGTAATAAAGGACAGGATTACAGTATTTTCAGAATCTCATTACATTTGTTAGAGATTTGCAGTCATCATTGCAGGCTGTACCCGTAAACTAAACAGAATGCCAGTCTATCATGTGTGGTCCATAACTTGTGCAGTAATCCTTTAAGCAATTTATCTTGAGCTTGTTTCTTGTTTGCTGTTCATTTTTTACATTGATCATGTCTTCCCCATGAAACAAGTAGATAGTTGTTGTCAGGCAGCATGTCTTTTTTGGATAAGAAACATTTTTACAAGTGGGGGTATCACACAGATTGCTACTTTCAGCATGTTACTTGGTAATTTTATAAAGCTGAATGTTGTTGTTGTGTCTTTCAGCTTTTTCCCGGTTAGGGGTCGCCACAGCGGAACATAAAGCTGAATATCAATTATAATTAGAACTGCAGTACAAGGAGAAGTGGTTTGAGGAGAGCGCTGCTTGTTTTTTTTTATACTTGATTTTGACTGGCATTCCAGTAATGTATTTAAAAAGTAATTTATTTTTTCATGCATCACAACCTTTGTGTTTCCATCTAGATACTAGTAAGTTGTCATGTAGCCAATGCATTGAAATATTTTTTTCTTCTACACTTCATTTTGTCTTGATTGGACTTTTGTAATGATGGTTTGGCACCCAGGGCAGTGTATTTAATTAAAGTTCCAGTTGTTGTGGTTTTGAGCATAGCCCCACCCCTTTCTAATTGGCCACTCCCCTTCCCATTGGCCCCACCCATTAAGCTGTCTCCTGCAGTCCCCCTTTAATTTGAAGTCACCAGCCGCCACTGGTTTTAGCTCCATTCAGGCTTCAGATATCCATTTTAGCTCCAAAAGGAAAATAAATCCATCCATCCATTTGTAAAGATCTCATTTTCTGTACTGCTTTAGGAAATACCTCATTGGCTTGAATACTCTTCCAGTGGAACCTTAGCAAAACAAAACAGGTAAGAACACCTGATTTGTGGCTGAGCTGATTCGGATAATTGGGATGGGAGATGTGGTTTGGACAGTTTCTTTCTTTTTTTTTCTTCAACATTTGTGGGGCGCCACTGCTAGTACTGAACCCAGGGCAGCTGCCTAGGCTACTTCATGTTGTATCTGGCCCTGGTCCTATAGGCACATTTTCTTCCCATTTATAATATAAAGATGGTAGGCCTTTGTTGTATAGTCATTATCAAGGCTCTCAGCTGTGCTTGTAGCACTGTATCAATCCACGTATGAACTTACATTGCTGCAAGTGTGTTATATGCACACTACTAGGCTGATGAGGACACATGACAGTGGTCACATAGTGCTAGTCATTATGCTTTATATGTAGCTATTTCAAGTGGATTCTTTCATTAGTGTGATCCCATTGTACAATGTTTAGCCTATTGCATTGTGAATCATTTTTGTGCAGCACTGCTCTGCTTAGACTCTGCTGCTTTGCCTTTAAACACAGCATACGTGATTTTTTTTATTTCATCCAGCCCAGTATTTGGAAAGCAAGAAACATTCTTTATTTCAAAGTTTTCCTTTGCTGTCAATATCCATCACTTGATTTGTAAGTATTTTTCACTCCTCTGTCAAAAAGTTTTCAACCTCTACTAGAAGCCTTGCACAGGCACATACTACCTTGCAGTGAGAATTTTTCATACTTTGCTTATTCGCACCATATTTTTGTCATTCTAGATTTGCTAACATTCACCTTGTTTTGTTTCCTTTTTTGCACTCCCTCTTGTTTATCTTGTAAACTTTTATTTTAGTCATGGTCCCTTCGCCACCCTCACATACACATACCTTAATTCTTACATAGTGTTGATCTTAAGATCCTCAAAAAAAAAAAAAAAACATTGAATCAGTTTTATTAAAGCATCTGATATGGAACCTGACCTGCTATAATTTTTATTTTTTATATTTTTGTTTCTCTTTGCTGACCAGGGTAGAGTAGTGATCCTACTGGACCATTTTCAGGCTCAGTCTGGGGATACAAAATATAAAACATAAAAAATTACCCAGTACTTCTAGTAGAATTATATAATTGTCAGACAGACTATACGTTTTAAGCAATTCAGATTGCAGTGTACACATCTGAGGGAAAATGAGGAGAACAAGAGATGATCATATACGAATAAGGAGGGGAGAAGCAGGAGATAAGAGAGGGATGGATGAAGAGAGAGAGTGGGAACAGTAAGGGAGGGGGTGAGATGTGAGGAGGAATATAAGGTATATAGAACGTATGCTGAAACAGTGTATTATTGGGTGGATTTATGTTACTCCTTTGTTAAGGAAGCATTTATATTTTGCTTGTTTGAATAAGAAGACCTTTAATTCTGATTGAAATTTAGGAAAAATGTTGCATATTTTATATGAAAAAGGATGGCAGCCCAGACCTTTGCAGTGAACATGAAAAAAACATGCTCACAGGAGTGTAGTTTTGAATGAGGGACCTCTATGGTGGAGGTATGTATTGTTAAGAAGCTAAGGTTGTAGGTGGTGGTTTTATCATGTAGTCTAATAACCAGAGAGGGGAGTGAGATAAGATTGGCGAGTTTGAAGACTGGGCCTTCTACAATCAACATGGTTCTGAGTTCCAAAGGTAGTCATTTGGCTTGACCAAGGATGGAGAAGTGATATTCTCATTTGGGGGCATGAGTGATACATCTGCAGTTACTATAACTGGCGGTATGCAGAGCCTTGAGATTCTTTTTTATGCACTAGCTGCTGTGGAGAGATTGCATTCCATTTTGGAAAGAAGGGCTCATTTACCATGGCAGCTATTTCTTCTGAGAAATGAAGTAAAATATTTTGCTGGACTTGAAGAATAAAGTGTTTATTTTGGCTTTGTTGTTTTATATTGTGTTTATGTAGGTCAATATTGGGGTCTAGCCAGACACTGAGGTATTTATAATATTGAACTGTTTATAATGCTTCCTGATTGGTAAAGGTAATGGCCCAGTTGCTGAGTATCTTTGGACAACTTTTGCTGGTTTCCAAAGAGTATGGCATTGTTTTTCTTGTGTTTACAGTCAGTCTGTGTCTAAGTAGCCTGGCAGATAGCTTTTTTTAATAATTGCATAGAATAAGACTGTCATATGCAGAAAGTCTTGCTGAAGTTTATTGATAAATAGTAAGAAGAGTATAGGTGGGAGAATAGAACCTTGTGATACTCCTAAGGAAGGTTGTCAGAATAAAGAGGTGGAGGGGTAACCATTTTGAGCCCCAAAAAATGAAAACTGAATGGTTGAATAAATGGACTTGCATATACAAAGTCTAAGATTTTGTTTGATGTATGCTGATCTCAGGGTTGGTACATATAAGTATGGGGTGTGTGTGAGGGTGCATAGAGGCCTGCCCCTCCCCTGCAAAAAATATAAAGTTTAAAGGAGATGAGTGTGATATTTGAGACTCACTTTTGTCCTGGATTTTTGATCTATTTTCATTCTGTTGACTCTCGTCTTTATGAATACTGACATTTCAATGGAGAGCCAGTGGAGGAACCAAGCTGCACTTTAAATAGCCTGTTGGAAAGAAATGATTCAAATTATTCCACATCTCTAGTAAAATCCCAAATACTTTAATTTTCACATTAAGCACTTTCACCACACCATTGACTTTATAAAAATGTGAATAAAACTTAAAAAATTTCATTTTAAATATCTATTCACGTGACTTCAAAATCAACCAATAAAAACTTAAATGTTTTAGCCTCCTCTTGGTAAGGAAAACTTTAAAGTTCTCCTCATTATTTAAGCCTGGAAAGTTACAACAATTTAACATAATCTGCCTGCACTACTCAACCTAATCCAAATTTATATCATACAAGAGAGTCCCTAAACAGAGCAATTGTGGTCTCTTTTGCCAAAATAATATGCACAGGCTTATAAATCTTTTTATCCAACTCTCTTTGGATTCTTACTCCCCCCCCCCGTCCCTTACGAGTTGCATCCTACTCTTAAAAGTGACCCCACAACCTACATAAAAACTATTACAGGCAGTACAAATTGCTATGTAAACTATGCACTTTGATAGCTGAACAGCAGATATCTCTATGGATAAATAAAATGTTTTCTTACATGAGATTGCATTTCTTTCTGCTAAAAAGACTATGCATGGGTAATGAGGATATAGGGTTTGAGATTTTGCAATTGCCTTTAAGGCATGATGTAACAAGTATCCCTGGTATCTGGTCTATTGTGCACTCCCACCCTATGATATTAATGCTTCAAAATGTTGTTCTATTATCTTTTTAATTGCCTTTAAGGCAGAATACAAATATTTTTTTCTGGTGTCTATTGTTCCCACTGCCTTATGTCTTTCATGCAGCAAAAGGTTGTGATATTATCTTTTTAAGTGCTTTAAGGCACAATATGAAGATGATCCCTAGTGTGCACTGTTATCTACCCACCAGTATTGCAGGATTTGCTCATTAGTCTATGGAGTGTGTAGGTAGGACAGCCCCCCCACACATTCACACATATTCAAGAACACAAGCACATACACACACACACACACACACACACACACACACACACACACACACACACACACACACACGCACACACACACACACACACACACAGTACCCCCACACCCGATCACACTCACACACACTTACACACTCATCTTATACCAATCATACCTCTTCATACACACACATATAGTGGTACAAGCCATTACATACATGCACATCCAACAACACTATCTCTCCACTAAATTTTGGGCACCTACTACTAACATGATTGGGTGAACATGAGCTTTTGGCTATGTTCAATAACATGACTGACTGAGGTAACTTACCACAGACATTTCTGGTGGGAGACCACATAGCTAATTAGTATAGGCTGCTCCCCTGGAATGTCTCATTAGCATTTGCAGCAGGCCTGAGAGACAGTGCAGTACCTCGTTGGTCTGTGTTTGTGTCAGAAATAGTAAGCATAGGGTGTACACTAGGCTTATACCTTGGAGTAACCTTTTTGAATCAAAACCTTAAAAGCCTTTTTTCTGACATTTTTTGTTTCCTTTATTGTAGCTTCTGAATTATCAATCTGCTTTGGTACAATGCTTAGTGGATAAGAAATTACAAACAGTTAATCATAGTACCAACAATTATAACCTTAATAATGAATTATTAACATGCTGAAACCAGTGTTAGAGAAAATGAATACTTGGACTGAATGCAAATCATAGTATTTAACTTTCTCTATGAGTGTGCAATGTCAGAGTTAGAATAAATTAATAACATTGATACATGGGTTATAGGTCAGCAGTCATGGGTGGTGCAAGGAAACTTGTTCCCTTCAAAAACGTAATATGCTTTACCATGTCATCTTGATTTTTTAAATATGAATATTAGGTATTCTGTCTGAAGTAGTGGGTGCCACTTTTTAAATACTAATCTCATTTAAATCAGAATTTTAGTGCACTAGAATCCTTTGTAAATACTAAACCAAATTTATTGCAGACGTTATACTGTATATGGTTACCATTACATGCTTTGCATTACGATTTCAGAATACTGAAACAAAATAAAAGATGTGCAGTCTGAGGATTATAAATAGATTAGTATTTATGTTTTAGGATGCATGCTGCTTGCATTTGCTATTATGCACAACAAGATTGTAAACTAGATCCTTGGACTTGATGTAGACTGTGGATGATATTATAGGCTACTTAGAGACTGACAGATATTATGGCTATATCATAGCCAAACAAATGAACTCAAGAAAAGGGACATCTGCTTGTTGACCCATAATAGTTAATATTTAGGGGTTAGAGGGAATTTCCCTATTTTCTTCAATGGTTTTTAAGGCTCCTGCATTCCAAAGAAAGTAAGAATATAGTTTAGGGCTAATCTGTATTTTCACGGTCATGGTACATGGAACAGCCTTAAAAGTAAGATGTTTGGGCTTGAAAGTGGGTTAAAAATCTTGACAACTTGGTCACATTACAGTATGTTTGGACTACCTTCTTTGTGTTAATATTGTGAATATATGAATGCCAAAAGCATTTATCAGGTCGAATTTCAGGCTTGCAGGTCTCAGCACAAATCTTTGAATGCTTTTGTGATAATGGATGTTATATCGGTGAGATCATGCACTTAAAGTATAAATGCCCATTTTGTGTTTTGTTATTTTATATATTTCTTTTTCCATGTTTTGTGCAAATGCTTTGCTTAACTTCTTTAGTGAGGTCTTGGCCGAAAATAAAAGCAAGCAAATAACTAAATAAGGATATTTCTTTCTCATCTGGCTATCAAAATATTTTCTACATCACTCATTGTTGTTTCACAATAATAATGCAAATAATCCTGACAAGGTTACTGCAGCCTGCTGAACAGTTGCTACTGATTTGGTAAAGAGGCTTCCTGTGGTGAACCAAACCTGTTGCTTATTTGGATTATGTTCTATAATGTCAGAAACAGCACTGCTGTTTGTCATTTGAAAAGAGGATCAGGTGCAAACTGTTTTTCCCTACAGTTATTAAAACAGATGTTTGGTGTGCAGCTTAGAAAAGGGAAGCACGTGTAAACTGTTTTTCTCCTGCATTAGGATCTGCTGAAATGCAAAATTGCTTCTAAATATGGAGATGTTTTATATTAGTGCAGAGTGTTCTCTCCAAGCAGAATGATACTCTTAGAAAGGGAGTAGATACAAATCGAAACAGTGTATACAGTGCGTGAATAGTGCTTGGGGACAGTGGGTGTTTCACAACTATGATATTGAAGGAAACATACCGTGTATACCAAGTAAAAGGAAGCAGATCAGATAATGGAGCAGTGTACTTCAGAGTGCTTTGGAAGAATACTTCACAAGCAATGTTGTCTTCAGAAAGGGTGGTCACAATTTTGAAGCCCTGTATTTGCAGGCACTGATTTGTATGCACCATTAGTGACAGTCAGTACAAAATACAGGCAACTGGCATCAACAGATGAAAGCTGGCAATGCTTTCTATAGACTGAAGCAGCATGGGTAGAATGCTGTTGAAGGGGGATTCAGAGCAAGGCTTGCTACGTTCTAACACAATGAAATGAGACTCTTGTTACCAAGTGTATATACAGTTTTAGCTGACAAAGCACGTGAAATCATTTACAAGAACCATGACTTTATTTGCTGCTTGGGTCAGCTGCATGCAAAACAAGCTTGTTCATTTCATTTTCATAAGGGTCTGGTGCCACATAATCCTTTTTTGGGGGAGGGGATTCTGGATTTTATTCATTTCTGAAACTTTTTTCAGCTGCATCATAGTCCATGTTCTCTTTGAGCAGAGAGTACTAGTTTCATCTGGAACATTTTTTGTGATCATTAAGTGTGTTTGGTATATTGTAGATGTTATGATTTCATGTAGAATGCTGTCTTGTGTGTTTTACCCAAGCAGCAAGAAATACTGGGGTGGTTTCAAATCTTCACCTTTATAAGTAGAGTCTGTTCTTTGGAGCTATGTTTCATACTGTTTCCATTACAAATGAATGAATAACAAACTAGCTACTAACTAAATTAATCAATAAATTGCATTCCATGATACATCTGAGAACTGTACAAGTCCACTGCAGCTGCTAGGAGTCACCACACCACTTGCCTATAGCTTTTTGAATATGGCTTTGATAGATTCCTGTATATAGCTTCTGAAGGAGTCCCATATAAGGATGATAACTGAAAAGCAAAGGGTCACATATAACACTCATTCATGCTGGTGCTGCTTTTTCATTCACTCAAACTTTATCAATGAGTGCAACTGCAACACCCTTCAATTTGTCAAACTGTTTTCTGATTTATTTTGAAGACATTGAATGGGGAGAATAATATAACACAATTTTCTTTAGCTGACAATGCAGGCTTCATTCATGAACATTCACAGTCAGTGTTTTCAAGACACACCAAATTAATTTTACATTATAGACTGTGTGCAGATTAAAAACAATGTCAGGTATTTTTTTACCTTACTGGTGTGAATCACCTGAGAGTAATTCTAAAATGGCTGAAGACATCTCTCTTTCTAGGATTACTGGCAAAGAGATACCAACTGTCTCAATCTGGTCCGTTACAAGCTTGATATAGCCAGACATTGCCTTTCTGAGTATTCCTTCAGGTCGCACATAGCCATTGATAGTATTAGCATTCTGTCTCAATGCAGTGTGTTCTCCATTGTTTGTGGGAAAGGTGAATACTGCTGCCACTCTGGCATCTTCTCTCAAGTCAGCTCAATTCTTTGAGCTGTATTTTCTGCTTGTGTCACACCATTAAATGCTCATCATCAGCAGTGAAAGTATAAGATGTACTCTTGTTTCTATTAGTCATTTTAAAAAAGTCAGGAGTGAGTAGTTTGTTGTTTGAACTTAAGTTGTGCAATGGTCACTTTTTTATAGTCAAATTAGTATGGGGAACTAGCTGATGGATGTCTACCTTCATTTATTGCTGTTTACCTTCAGTAAATAATAAGGCTTTACAGTCAGTACCTTTATTACTTTTCCTGACAGGTATTAATAACAGAGGTGGTTATTTAAGGAATCTTCTTCTGGCTTTTCCCGGTTTGGAGTCACCACAGCGGATCATCTGTCCACTCATGATTGGCAGTGGTCGAGTTGCTAGCCCAGCACCCAACCTTCCACTGAAGGCACACACATGCATGCACTCACACCTAGAGCCAATTTAGAGTATCCAAATCCACCTAAAGCATGTCTTTGGGATGTGGGAAGAAACCAAAGCAACCACAGGGAGGACATGCAGACTCTGCACAGAAGGCACCCCAGCTAAGAATTGAACAGGAGAACTTATTGCGGTGAGGCAGCACCGCTAACCACTGCACCACTAAACAATGAATGCAAAAAAGTATGGCATATTGCCAGGGATACTATTCAGGTAAGACTTTCATTTACTATAACATCACTATTCAGTTAAAAATCTGTGTTACTAGAGCAACATTTGATTTGCACCATTTATACATTGTGGGTAGATACTTTTAGTGTTTATTTTAAAAAAATGCTGCTTATTTATTTGTTTTTAAATTCATTTTTTGTTAACCATGTTAGCAGACTGGTTCAACACCCTTTTCATTCACTACCTGGGCCACAAGGAAATCAAAGAACTAGACTACAATAATACAGCAATATTAAATGTGCAGTACAATATTCCAAGTAACAAGTGGCAAAGAAGAAATGATATATGTGAAGCAAATAATGTGAAGAACAAACCCAATGCATATCTATAAAGTTCAAGCTTCTCTAAGTCAAATTCAGTAGAAGTTTTTGAAAAAGTTAGATAGCTGTAACTGCTTAGGTTTTTTTAACCAGCATCAGTGAGGTACTTACATTTATATTCTTTTGTAAGATGCAATTTTAGCTGTTTTGGACAAACAAGAGATTGTCTATATCATTGGTATATCTGGGAAGAGTATTCCATGAGGTAGCGGCATGCTTAAGAAAGGACTTTTCACACATTTCTAGTGGAAACTGTGGTGTGTTTAGTTTTATAAAAGTATTGCTTCTAAACATGTAGGAGGGTTCTTCTATTGCCAGCTTATTAGCTTCAGGTAGATGGTACTGATCTTTAAGTAGCTTAAAGATCAGTGTTGGGAGATAGGAGGACTTGGTAGAGACTGGAAACCAAATGTACTTTGTGAACAGAAATTCACTGGTGTTCACTTGAGCTGGAAATATGAATGAAACAGACTTGTTTTCACTAGTTTGTAAAAGTGATATATTGTGTCTTGCCAGAGGGGCAGAGATAGGTAAGGCATATTTAAACCTAGGGATTATACATAAGGGGCTTCTATGGTAAGAGCTGGGTTATATTACAGGTGACCCTAACTTGTTGATTTACTTTGACAACAGAGTTCTCTGTCTGATTGCAGAAGGAGAAGGTTCTGTCTAGGAGTATCCCTAAGTATTTTTGTTCTTAGGTAAAAGTGACTAGGGACCAACAGGGGTCTGTAATGAATGGAGTTGCAATATTGGTTAACCCTTTAACAGTACTGAATATCATAGTTTATTTTGTTGGTGAGTTTCAGATAATACAACCACATTGTGAAACACAGTGGATAACTTGAGGAGAGGATTTATATGCATATGTCAATGCAATGTCAGATAAATACATGGTAATATTTGGTAGAGTGTTTAATGGTAGTTGGCTGAAACTTGGTCTTGTGGCACACCATTAAAGTGATTCTGCTGTAGAGTAAATGTTTTGCACAATAACAGAGAAGGCTATGTTAGATAAGTAGTTACCAGACTATCCCAGGGATTCAATAAACTCCATGCAGGAATAGTTCTATTCCTGCATGGAGTGGTTTATGTCCATTTAGCCTTAGCTTTAACAGCAGTGCACCTTGCATATTCATGAAGGCATGCTGCTGTTAAGGCTAAACAGACCTGAACAGTGAATGAGTGTATGGGCCATGTTTAAGTAGTGCACAGACATTGAACATGCCCCCTGCACTCAGAAAGTGCCGTATGGCACTTTGAAAACAAGTACAGTGTCCACGGACACTGAAAAGTAAAAATATACAAACAGGCATATCCCTGAACTGTACAGACTATCACAGAATGTCCAGAAAGGTATGCTAGTGCACAAGCTGGCATACCACAAGTTCTATGTATGTAAGTGCAATATTGAAAAAGTGTCCCTAGTAATGACCAGACTCCCCTCATGTATGATGTAGGTGTCCTGCCCTAAGAGGCCGAGAGGTGTGTCCATACCCCTAAATTAAAATTAAGAATAAAATGTATTTTATATATTTTTTTCCATTTCAAGTAAAGTGTAGCTGAGTGGTTTTGCAAGTTGTGCCTCTATGCTCATCATAGCTGAAACATCCCTAAAGAGCTAAATAGAAATATACAGCTAAAATCCTCACTGGGAGATAGCACAGTGGTTAAAGCTCCTGCTTTGCATGCAGCCATTCATGGTTTGAGCTCCAAATGCAATCTCTTCACTTTTACATGGGAAAGCAGTATTAATATCATTATTTTTTTTTTATTAAATGAGATAGTAAATAATATCTGTCAACCAGGGGAATGTAGCAGGTCCAAAAGTGGAGTGTGAGTGTATAAGAAATGTGAAACCCCCCATGTAAACACAAGTGTCCCATACATTATAGTCACACACCAATTTAATGTAATGGAAGCATATAGGGTGATGTCATGGAAAGTAAACATATACAATGAGTAATATGTCAGTAATGATGAATTAATGATGAATTAATCCACAATCCTGATTGCTAAAATGAACATGCTAAGCACTAGTTAGCTTAGCTAAGCAGATTTGCGCACTTTTAAGCAGTTCTCAACAATTTCCCCTTTAAGTATTGCTAAAATCGGGTTACCATGTTTGCTATATACTTAACATTTTCAAAATCGACCAATGACTGCAAAGGGCAGGAATAGGCATTATTTAAACCGCACAGGTGGGAACACAACCAGTACTTGTTATAGTTCAATCTGTGTAGGAACCATGGCTGGTGTAGGTGAGGGTTTGCACTTTAGGGCACAGTGCTGGGGCATCCTGGAGTCCATGGTCATGGCTGGACTCCTCGTAAGTAACCATGATGAGAGACTGCTGCAGGGCCAGTAACAGGGCTCACAATATAAAGTGGAGGACTGGGACCGTATTGCCGGTGATCTCACCAGTGCTACTGGCATCCACCGAACTGGTGAGCAGGTCTGGCACCACTATGTTGACCTAAAGCAGAGTAAGTGGGCACTCTTGAACCAGTGGAACAAGGATGCTAGGCAGAATTATGCTCCAACAGTTTGTAAGTATCACAGATATAGGTGTACCAAATTCTAGCCAGAGGATGTGATAGACAGGTATGTATAATGTTTGTTTTTCTTCCGTACAGCCGCAGCAGAGAGGGCTAGTAACATTGAAGGCCATGCTGACAGACTGCTGAGGCTGCACCGACAGGCTAATGAGTAAAAATCTATTTTTCAGTATATTGTGCAAATAAATAAGAAGGAGTACATTGTATATTGCTAATAGGTATACTGTTACTGTTAACTGAATAAATAAAGTTTGTCCGACTAGTATTGATCTGTAATAAACATCTGTAACATAAACTGTTGTGTTTACTCTGGTATGTTGTTGTAGACTTAGAATGGTGGTGTAAAACAAGATATAAATGAAATGTAAAATATATACTCACTAAGCTCTGTACCCTGAATAGTAATGTGTAATGTATCAAAGTGTGTTCCATACAGCATTGCCTTGTGTTAATCTTTGCTTTCCAGATTGTAGTAATCCAAAGGATTAATGCACAGTACACTAATTATCTGTCATGCACGCATCACAGGATTACAAGTTCAGATTGTCTAACCAAGAGACTATTAGGCAAAAAGCAGTGAAACAAAAAACAGCAGTTGCTCAGCGTGATGTGTAATTGCTTAGTTGTTAATTTTGCACACCCAGACACGGTTCGAATCCAGGGAGTGGTACTAAGATGTGTGCATATCTACACACAAGGAATCAGGAATAAATGTAAAAACAGTCAGGTAGTGTTAACAGATATTTTCTCCACCAGTGTTACAGGTAAGGAAATGTTGGTAGTAGCTGTATGAAGGGTATACTAATAAACTGGTTCAACTGTCCCACCACATGCCTGCAAATGACAGCAGGATAGGTACATACAACATGCACTCTTCCCGATACATGTCTCTCAAGTGTCACGCTGTCATAGGTAGTGGTCACTGCTGTCAATAACCCTGGGCACAGCTAGGAAACCAGTTGAAGTATGCCAATAAAACACTGAAATAACAACAGTTCAGGGTACCCCTTCTGTGCCAGATATGTAATCCTGACATGTACAAGTTCCCTCTAGTCATGTACCCAGAGTTGTCACAGTTTGCCCCATACCATTCCAGGCTGACACTTTAATAGGTATGTTAGTGCTACAGAAGCTATGGGCTATAGGTAGATGTAAAGCGAGGGCAAACCCATAGAGTGTTGAGCAGTACTGTTGTGGAAAATAGAAGCATAAACAGCTGTTAATGGACTTTTTGTCTCTCCCCCCACCCCTTATCTGGATCAGTACTATGATTCATATACTACGGGTATGTTGTTCTCCAAACCTAAAGTTGGGACTTGTGTTCTATTATAGTTCATATATTTGATTGGTTGCATGTTAACATATCTTGTTCAAATACCATTGTTGGTGGCCTTTTGCCGTCAATGTTACTGGCATGCTGTTACGATGCATACTGTTGTTCTATTTATGCATGTGTTCTGTTTGTTATGCAACAGTTTCAAATCTGTTTTATGGGGTTAACTGGAACACCCACTCAAGCTATTATAACTAATCTTGAAATGTGTTGTTAATGACTGACCAACATATTTTGTAAAACCTCAACGCCATAGCATGTTTGGGAAGGCATATCCCAGCAGATCTGCCTGTCCTGCCTCATCTGGCTGTAGCACTGGTCATCAGCATGTCTGGGACCCAACCCAGGACTTCCTCATCCATTGGTCCTGCACCACCTTTGGGTGGAACCAACCCAGTGGATGGGGCCTGTCCCCACCAGGGACAGGTGCAGACAGGAGCCTGCCACCTGCATGTAGTTCTGGGGTATGGTATGCAGCATCATCCGAACAGAGTTCGATGACTGGCTGTGCCAGATGGAGGGCCACCTGGTGCACCTCGAGGGGCAGGATGCCCCTCCTGCTCAGCCCCCAGCACAGCCAACTTCGGGGCCGTGAAGGTGCAGTGGTGACTGCCCCTGGGTGGGGACCTCAGTCCCACAGTATTCATTTGGGAGCTCATGGGCTTTGTATTCCTAACCACCCTCCTTATCAAAGGTGTTTACCCCTCTCATGTAATATACCACCCCTGTCTGCTGTCTTGTCTGTTTTGTCTGTCTACAAATGCAACCAATCCTACCCAACCTACCTCTCCAAGCATACCTACTACCCTTCCCCAACATCCCACTCTCACCTTAAAAAAAGAAAAAGGGCATCTGTCCTGCAAAAAAAAAAACATTGCCCCATACATAGCTCTAGATTTTGCCCCCATGTAGAGTGAATCTAATCAATCTACACACAGATTATTCTGAAAATATCTGTAGCCAACACCCCTCCTTGTGGGGTTTGAGGCTGTAAATTCCAAATTCTACACATTATTTACAGCTGTTGCTGCAGAAGAAATGTAGAGCCATGGTCCTTTCCTACACCCCTCCTGCACTTCCCTAGCTGGTTTTCCTAATTTTTTATCCCCTACTTGCTCCAATTTCACCACTTTCCTATCACCCTTTTTTATATTCTTTAATTAAAATTAGCGCGGGTATAAGCGTGAGTAAGCAGTGCTAAGTGAAGTTAAGAGGAATTAACCATCTGTTAGCAATGCTTAGCTCTGTGGACAACCACCAAACCAACTTACAACTTCTTAGAAGTGCCTTAATCACTTTGTCTCCATCACTTCTTGTTCTGCCCAGCAAGAAAACAATCAGTCCTGTCAAGTCTCAAACCCAGGATACTGTGCACTACAACCACAGTAATGTACCACTACATCATCTGAGCTGTGGAAATTTGTAATGCTTTTGCAAACATATCATCCAATCTGGTCAATTAACATTAATGAAAAAAAGTCAGCACTTCAAAGTCTCTAACCCAGGACCCTGTGCGCTATAATCACAGCAAAATGCCTCTACACCACCTGAACTGTAGGAATTTGGAATGTTTTAACAAACATATCATGCACGACAGTCATTTAACATAAGAAAAAATATATATCAGTTGTACTCTGATATAAATATATATGTATATGTACATACCAATATATATATATATATATATATATATATATATATATATATATATATAATCACTATGAAATACAGAACGCCTAAAATCCCGATGCTGAAAACACCGAGACCAGATGACCGAAACCCAGCATTACCGAAAGACCAGAAGCACGAAATGCAAAATCTGAATGTTAAGGGATATTGCGTTAGCGCTTCTGGTGTTGCAGTTCAGGTATGGTGTGTGTGTATGTAAGTGTGTTTGTGAGGGGTGTAGTGTGTGTAAGTGTGTGTTGTGACTGTGGTGTGTGTGTGTGTGTGTGTGTGTGTGTGTGTGTGTGTGTGTGTGTGTGTGTGTGTGTGTGTGTGAGGGACTGGAATGTGTGGGTGTGAGTTTGCCTTGTGTGTCTGTTTGTGCGATTTCGGAGTTAGAATAATAAAGTAGGGGGTGTGGGGGGGGGCATGTGTAGTGTAGGATGCATTGTTTGGCTGTGGGGGGAAGGTGTGTGTATGTGTGTGTGTGTGTGTGTGTGTGTGTGTGTGTGTCTGTGTGTGTGTGTGTGTGTGTGTGTGTGTGTGTGTGTGTGTGTGTGTGTGTGTGTGTGTGTGTGTGTATGCTGTTTGGTTGTGTAACTTTCGCAATTTTGAATTTCGCGGTTTTAAATATTCGGTATTGTGGGGTTTCGGGCATGTGGTCTCTGTGTTTTAAGCATTGGGATTTTGGGCGTTTGGTATTTAGTAGTGATTCTATATATATATATATATATATATATATATATATATATATATATATATATATATATATATCTCTATATATATATATATATATATATATATATATATATATATATATATATATATATATAGAATACATTAATTTGAGTGCCCACACTAACCTCGAACAGGTGTAGCACCGAGTCAGACTTTTGAATTTCAAAGTGGTGAATGGTCAGAATGTTGTACAAAACACCGAATGCGACATTTCCAACCGCTCTACCACCTAAACAAGCTCTACCATGGGTCAAGAAAGTGGGGATATGGCTGTCATAAGTGTAGAAGTCTGCTAGAGTGGCATGGTTTGTTTTAACATATAATTCCAGATAGATTCCAGGTCAGAAACACAAATGAATGTCATTATTTACTGATGTCAATGCTCACATCATCCCAGTGGTTTGTCAGAAACCCACAACTGTTATGGGCAACAGACCAAACATATGAGCCACGCATCTGGACAGTATCTAGACATCTGGACAGTGGAGAAGTATGGCTGCAGTCATGTAACAGAATAGAAAAACCCATGACTGCTGACAACCATGTTTCCCAGCACCTTCTCAACCACAGTAAGACCAACATGACACTACCCCAAATCTGCTCTGGGGAATTACCCATGTATATCCAAATATATCATGTACTACAGGGATAGAACTGTAGGAAACAGCAGATATTGGTGCAAAAATGTCCACCCAAAGCCATGTGCATCACTGTCACAACAACATACCAGTACCCCAAATGAACCTAGAGTAGAATGACTGTTTGAACAAGCATATCCTGATTGCCAGTCACACACTACACCAACATATACTGGCCAACTCATAGTCTACTGGGAATCATGACGTGCTACAGGACATTTTTCAGTCTGCCCTTAAAAACATATACATCTGATAGACCACCAGCAGCCATAGCAGCATGCACAGTCAGATAGAAAAAGGATCTATGACACTCACATCTGCTACTCTCCCTACTCAGCCCAGCAAACATTTACACACAACACTGGTACACATTCTTGGCAGTCTGTTAACAATGGCCAAACATACATAACTCTCAACTGTACAGATTTCACAGAATGCCCATGGTGTGGGCCCATATTCATGGCCACTGCCACATACCACTTCCAGGAGTCTGCTAAGTCACTGGGACGATATCTGGAGTGCAGTCACTAAATAATTATAAACCATACCTCTGAACCGCTTACTGC
The DNA here is from genome assembly GCF_019279795.1 of Protopterus annectens. NCBI lineage: Eukaryota > Metazoa > Chordata > Ceratodontiformes > Protopteridae > Protopterus > Protopterus annectens. Next base: position 846,348,499 of record NC_056735.1, on the reverse strand, counting down.
ATGACATCTGGACAAAGCATGATATATGGGTTCCTATTATATAATCAAAGATGGAATCCTTCTAATGCATCTTGATCAAACCTGAAAGCACGAAACTGCAAAATAGCGAAACGGCATATAAGCGATTTCTTTACCTGAGAAAGAAATCACTTGGCCGCCTCTGTTACTTTGCCGCTTTCATCACTGTAGTGCGATCTTGGAGTTGGTATATTTAAGTAGGGCAGTGTGGGGGGCAACCCCCCCCACTTTATGTAATGTTTTGAAGTTTTTATTTTTATTTATTTATTTATTTTGTGGAACAGTGATTTTTTTTTCCTGGGGAAAAAAAAATCGCTGTTTAGACTGTTTGGGATTGTAACCTTTCGCTTACATGGGGGTCAGTAAATCAGCATTCCCTTTTTTAGGCATTCACTGATTTAATATAGACCCTGACATACCTGGGGGACAGGTGAAAGAGGGACATATCTCACATAATGGTGTTGCAAACTGAAACAGTAGCTGCTGTTACTGGCTTTGTTGTAACATAACATCCCTGAAGGATATGATGTCTGAAACACCAATGGATGTCAATATTTACTGACTACAAAGATATCATCCAATCTGGTCAATTAACATTAATGAAAAAAAGTCAGCACTTCAAAGTCTCTAACCCAGGACCCTGTGCGCTATAATCACAGCAAAATGCCTCTACACCACCTGAACTGTAGGAATTTGGAATGTTTTAACAAACATATCATGCACGACAGTCATTTAACATAAGAAAAAATATATATCAGTTGTACTCTGATATACATATATATGTATATGTACATACCAATATATATATATATATATATATATATATATATATATATATATATAATCACTATGAAATACAGAACGCCTAAAATCCCGATGCTGAAAACACCGAGACCAGATGACCAAACCCAGCATTACGAAAGACCAGAAGCACGAAATGCAAAATCTGAATGTTAAGGGATATTGCGTTAGCTTCTGGTGTTGCAGTTCAGGTATGGTGTGTGTGTGTGTAAGTGTGTTTGTGAGGGGTGTAGTGTGTGTAAGTGTGTGTTGTGACTAGTCTGTGTGTGTATGTGTGTGTGTGTGTGTGTGTGTGTGTGTGTGTGTGTGTGTGTGTGTATGTGTGTGTGTGTGTGAGGGACTGTAATGTGTGTGTGTGAGTTTGTCTTGTGTGCCTGTGCGATCACGGAGTTAGAATAATAATGTAGGGGGTTGTGGGGTGCACAGTAGTGTAGTGTAGGATGCATTGTTTGGTTGTGGGGAGGGTGTGTGTGTGTGTGTGTGTGTGTGTGTGTGTGTGTGTGTGTGTGTGTGTGTGTGTGTGTGTGTGTGTGTGTATGCTGTTTGGTTGTGTAACTTTCGCAATTTTGAATTTCATGGGTTTTAAATATTCAGTATTGTGGGGTTTCGGCATGTGGTCTCGTGTTTTAAGCATTGGGATTTTGGGTTTGGTATTTAGTAGTGATTCTATATATATATATATATATATATATATATATATATATATATATATATATACATATCTCTCTCTCTCTCTCTATACATATATATATATATATATATATATATATATATATATGTATATATATATACATATATATAGAATACATTAATTTGAGTGTCCACACTAACCTCGAACAGGTGTAGCACCGAGTCAGACTTTTGAATTTCAAAGTGGCGAACGGTCAGAATGTTGTACAAAACACCGAATGCGACATTTCCAACCGCTCTACCACCTAAACAAGCTCTACCATGGGTCAAGAAAGTGGGGATATGGCTGTCATAAGTGTAGAAGTCTGCTAGAGTGGCATGGTTTGTTTTAACATATAATTCCAGATAGATTCCAGGTCAGAAACACAAATGAATGTCATTATTTACTGATGTCAATGCTCACATCATCCCAGTGGTTTGTCAGAAACCCACAACTGTTATGGGCAACAGACCAAACATATGAGCCACGCATCTGGACAGTATCTAGACATCTGGACAGTGGAGAAGTATGGCTGCAGTCATGTAACAGAATAGAAAAACCCATGACTGCTGACAACCATGGTTCCCAGCACCTTCTCAACCACAGTAAGACCAACATGACACTACCCCAAATCTGCTCTGGGGAATTACCCATGTATATCCAAATATATCATGTACTACAGGGATAGAACTGTAGGAAACAGCAGATATTGGTGCAAAAATGTCCACCCAAAGCCATGTGCATCACTGTCACAACAACATACCAGTACCCCAAATGAACCTAGAGTAGAATGACTGTTTGAACAAGCATATCCTGATTGCCAGTCACACACTACACCAACATATACTGGCCAACTCATAGTCTACTGGGAATCATGAGGTGCTACAGGACATTTTTCAGTCTGCCCTTAAAAACATATACATCTGATAGACCACCAGCAGCCATAGCAGCATGCACAGTCAGATAGAAAAAGGATCTATGACACTCACATCTTCTACTCTCCCTACTCAGCCCAGCAAACATTTACACACAACACTGGTACACATTCTTGGCAGTCTGTTAACAATGGCCAGACATACATAACTCTCAACTGTACAGATTTCACAGAATGCCCATGGTGTGGGCCCATATTCATGGCCACTGCCACATACCACTTCCAGGAGTCTGCTAAGTCACTGGGACGATATCTGGAGTGCAGTCACTAAATAATTATAAACCATACCTCTGAACCTCTTACTGCATGACATCTGGACAAAGCATGATATATGGGTTCCTATTATATAATCAAAGATGGAATCCTTCGAATGCATCTTGATCGAACCTGAAAGCACGAAACTGCAAAATAGCGAAACGGCATATAAGCGATTTCTTTACCTGAGAAAGAAATCACTTGGCCGCCTCTGTTACTTTGCCGCTTTCATCACTGTAGTGCGATCTTGGAGTTGGTATATTTAAGTAGGGCAGAGTGGGGGGCAACCCCCCCACTTTATGTAATGTTTTGAAGTTTTTATTTTTATTTATTTATTTATTTTGTGGAACAGTGATTTTTTTTTTTCCTGGGGAAAAAAAAAATCGCTGTTTAGACTGTTTGGGATTGTAACCTTTCGCTTACATGGGGGTCAATAAATCAGCATTCCCTTTTTTAAGCATTCACTGATTTAATATAGACCCTGACATACCTGGGGGACAGGTGAAAGAGGGACATATCTCACATAATGGTGTTGCAAACTGAAACAGTAGCTGCTGTTACTGGCTTTGTTGTAACATAACATCCCTGAAGGATATGATGTCTGAAACACCAATGGATGTCAATATTTACTGACTACAATCCTCACATTATCCTACTGATTTCACAAAAACACACATTGTCTGAGGAGCAGAACAAACATAACAGGCAAACCTCTGGGCAGTCTGTGGACATCAGGACAGTTGAGAGGTATGTCAGAGACATATCACTGTCAGACGTCAGGTGATGCAGAAAATGCATGTCCAGACAAACCCTGCTAATCTACCAACCCTCTATGTCAATAACAGCACTACTTACTCACAATCTGTACCCAATTCTGGAGCTTTGTCCCCCATATTATTGTGCTGTCTCCACATGTCCTGTCCTGAGAGGCATTCCCACTTACTGTCTGTGAAGCGGTAGCCTCTACACCTCCATAATGTCCTTCACACAGGCAAGGAAAAGGGGCAAGGCCCACATGAAGGATGTAATTATAGCACTGTGTTGCTATGGCATTGGCTAATGGAAAGACAACACAGCTGCTCTGGATGCAAGTAGCAAGTGTGAGACACTGATTGGTGTACAGGCCATCACCTGCTCATGAGCAGTACCTACAAAAAGCAAGCTGCTGCCTATGCAACACAGGTCTCAACCCGTATACACAAAGACAGACTGCGACAACGCAAACCTAACCATTTGCATTGTTGTGAGGGAACACTTCAGCACTATAACAGGTATGTCAATCACGTAAACTTGTAATGGAATGCAGAAGGGGGATGCAATAATGTCAAATGGGACATTACACACTAGGCTGCAACAAGACCTACAGAACTCACAGGCTGCTGTCTGGCACCTATGGCCATTCCCACTTGCCCTGTCTGGATTGACATGGAGTACATCTCTGGTCCCTGAGTCACCCCAGCAAACATCAGCTCATGTATGACTACCACTGAAGTGTCTGTTGTCCAATACTGAGTGTGTCACTGCTAGGCCAACTACCTGGGATGTTGTAATTATTCATATGTCACCTGTGAATGCTACTCTGATACGTATGCTTGTCTTACAAATGTAAGAGACTAGTATAGGTATGTGCATAGTACACAGCAGGTGCAGATGTGTGTGTTGAACTGTATGTGATATACTGAGCCCATACCTGACAACTTTCCAGAGTTTTGGAGACTGACCACATGTCTGTCTCATATTTGTAGTCAATGCCTCATACAGTTGTGCATTGTCTCGCACATAACTGGCAACCCATTAAAGACTGAAGTCATAACATATTAGCATACATTTGATTGTTATATGTCATATCCTGCAGAGTAGACCTGTGAATGCAACACCGCTTTTGCTGGCAACTAAGTGTGTTTCAGCTAGGTTCATAAAATGACACTATGTACTGGCCTTTGCCCGCCTCTGCTGTGTGCCTTTGTGCAGATGTCATGCTCTAACAGAAGCTAGGTGTCTTACTATGAGACCCATGTAAATGCAAGTGTACCTTGTCCTGTAGGATGCAACATTTGTGCAGTCACTGACACCCGCTTTGTAGCTGTGGAGAGCACACCAACCTTGCCAGGTCACTCATCATGTCATACGTTTGGACCCCAAATGGAGGCCTGCAAAGCCATAGGAGGTGGAGTGCTGAGCATTACCATACATATGCACACCTCCAGGCTGGCCAAACAGTATGATGCATGGAAAACATCCCGAGTGCAATTAACAGCTGACAAAACACCTACTCAAATCATAGTTAGCAACAGACCTCCCACCATGATTATGGACACCCACCACACCTATTGGGACATGCTGGAATCTGTCAGGATTCAATCATTTTCCCTGCTACTGGGTGACTTCAAACACCCAACCATAGTGTGCATGACCTATGCAATCTGAACATGCATGCACATAGATTCCGCGGCTTTGTCAATGGCAATGCAGTGGATCAGCTGGTCAACACTCCTACAACAGGTGGAAATATCCTGGACCTGGTCTTAACCAACATGTGTAACTACTGTAGGACTTCTACCATGCCATTCTCCTTGGTAATATCTGGCCACATAGCCATCACTGTGCAGGTCACCATCTCCCCCCCTTTACAGTGTCAAAAAGAATTAACTGTACAAAAATTATTATAACTCCCCTCAGAGCAGGTAGAAGTAGCTGTACAGCCAATGTCCCATGTGTTGGAACTAGCAGCAGTGTCCAGGCCCACACCACAATACTATGTGAGCACCTACATAGCTGTATAGACTCAGCAATACCTGACAGGACTCCATCATCTCCCTCATGGTAGAGTAAATGCCCTTGGTGGATGCCAGCAATACACAAATACCATTATAGGTGTGAATAATTGCTGGATGGGCCAAGGAGAAACACGTGTCTCATTGGAAGCAATGTCATCTTGGTCTGCACAAGCAAATAAGGTCACAGGTGATTTACCCTAAGGCTGTCTTTGAGTGCATATTGGACACATCCACTGAGGCCAATCACTAGGTCTTCCACACATGTGTCTGCAATTCCAGAAGCAACACATAAATCTGCACTGTAGTGGTGGTCAATAATACACATATGCCATAGGTATAGGCAACCGGCTGCAGACAGGTGAAGTGTAAACATCACCCCCCTGAACCCCCCACTGGTACACATGTGCATGCACAGCACCTGCCCCCTCCCCATATCATCAGGAAGCAGGTCTGTAATGCCCTCTCAAAGGCAACACACAGTGATCTCCATAGGCCTGATACCATCCATGGCTGCATACTACATGAACACAGGCATGGGCTCTCAGATCCATTCTGCACTGTAGTCAAACACAGCCTGAGCATCGGTGTCATCCCATCTGCACAGAGGACAGCCACTGTCATCCCTATACACAAAGGCGGAGCAATCCACTTACCCAGGCAATCATATGCACATCAGCCTAACTAGCCTGCTCTGCAAGGGCATGGGAGGCAATATCAACAACATTATGAGCAGGGACATTGGTAACATCAAAATGCCTGAGCCCACACAGCATGGTGTTGTCAAAGGGAGATCAGGCCTGTTAAACATGTTCAACCTCTCTGAAGTGGTCAACACATGCAAGGAAAAGGGGCAGATGGTGAACAATGCCTACCTTCACCTAGCCCAATTCTATCACAATAATCCCTGGGTGGCCAGGGTACATATACCTACACAGCTAAGCACCAACCTGTAGGTTTCCAGATGGGTGGCTAACTGGCCCAATGATAGTACCCACTCGGTCTAAGTTGTGGAACCCACCTCTAGTAGTACAGCCTTCCTAAGTGGTGTACCCCAAGGATCGGTCTGGGTACCTCTACTGTTTGAGATATACGTATCTGAGGTACAGGACAAAAGCAGTGGTCTGTGGCTGACCAGGTGTACAGATGCTTGCAAGCTGGCCACTGTCTTACATTCCCCTAATGATGTGACCATCCCGCAAGAGGCACTCACCCAGTTAATGACTGGTGCAAGAAGCTTTACTGCAGAATGAATGCCAGGAGAGGCATCATTCTCCCTACTGTGGCAGATGTCATCCACACTAAGTATGACAGTAATAATGTACTGAGCATGCAATCAGGTGTGAGGCAACTTGTGCACCAAGGCTGGTAGCAACCGGACAGTTTCCCACCATGTGGGCACCATTGTACTGAAGGCTGTCTACATGGCCCACCTCACAAATATGAGTATGCCATCCAGGAACTGGGAGGCCACAACATCCATGTACTCCATCCTTATCAGACACATTACCAAGTACAATGGCTCCTTTGGCATGTAACTTGCCAAGCAAATGCAGCAGTTGCAGAGACCACGGAGGTTCTTGACTAGGCAATTCCAGGGTCTACAACTCCTATACTATACAGGTAGGCTGAAGGCTCTGTCCCTATACTCAGTCTCATACAGACTGATTATAGATGACTTGTGTCTGGCATACAAGGCCATGTCCAAACCAGCCTTGATGGCATTTCTGCATATCTGTAAGATGAATTGCACTCACCCATCATGCACTCAAGGGCCTCACCTGGTCTGTGACATGTATAGTACTTGTTGGCAGAACAGTGTGGTGCCCCACACAATACACTGTAAATAAAATACACGCCCTCCCCATGTCTAGCAGTGTACATGTATAGCCCTCTGGAAGAAAAATCTGGAAGACTGCATGGGAAAAGGATGAGTCACCCCTGGGATCTAGCATGTGTCCCAGATGGACAGGGGAAACAGGTGCTGGCTTGTAATGGGGCATGGGCAAAAGTCTGGGCCAGGCTAATGAGGGCATCAGGGCCAATAGCCTGATGGTTTACTATCAAAATCTCAAAAATAAACTAATCAACGCTCATGTAGTCTAAATTTAAAACATCAAAAATCAGTTATTCTAACTCACATTAATCGGCATTTATTAGTCCGTAAAGTAGCTGCAGTCAACATTACGAATGTCATACAAATGTTCGTTGTCTTAACGACATGATGTCAATGTAACTGCACATAATTTGAAGCAGGGTACAATTTAAAAAGGAAAGCTACATTAATTTGAAGGCAGCTATAGTTGTATGTAAAAGATGAGTAAAACCGAACCATTCACTGTGCAAAATATGGAAAATAGTTAGATATGTAAGCATACTTTTATTTGTATTTTATATGTAGGTAAACTTTACAAAGTGAATATGAAGGACATTAGAGATATAACTCCAGGTATAGTTGGATCCACTTACACCACCACCGAAACTCAGAAAGGGAAAAAGGTATTAAATATTGATGGCTACCAGCACTACTTAGAAAGAAGTAGAGGTAGCAGAAACTACTAGTGTTGTATAAAAAAATTGAAGGATAAATGTAATGGCCATTGTGTAGAGGAATCTATATCCAAAGGTGAAAGGCTGCTAAAAACTACTGGCTATTTTCTTGGTCCAAGTTTAGAAAAGATTGAGGAAGCGCAAGTTTGCTGTAGTATAAAGAGATGTGCTGAAACAAGTCAGAAGGATCCTTGCAGAACTGTATCTGAGGTAATGGCCATCACCTCAACAGATATAGTGACCACCTTACCCAATACAGATGCCTTGAAACAGACTGTGCGAAGACCTCGCAGAAAGTCTAGAGAAGTTCAAGGATCTGAAAAGATTATATTGAAGGATTTAACAGCTAATATGTTGCCACTTAAGTCAGGGTCATTCATAATAAGTGGTGGCGAATATACTGAAAATACTCCACCAGCTGTCATTATTACAACTGTAACTAACTTGCATACACTATGTTCCTGTGAAGTAATTCTATTAGATGGTACATTCCCATTAAACACCTGAGAATGTAAGCAGCTTTATACTGTCCATTGTAATTTACAGGGAAATATTACTGGTAAGGTATTTCCAGCAGTATATGGTGTACTAACATCTAAATCTGAACAAACCTATGACTACTTTTGGAAATTGTTATTGCAACTATGTCAAGAACATGGGTTGCTGTTCAAGCCTGCAATAGTTTTGAGTGATTTTGAAAAAGCTGCAGTGAATAGTGTGAAATGAAATCTACCAGATTCCCATGCATTAGGTTGCTGGTTTCATTTCTGTCAAATTATTTGACATCAAGTACAGAAAATTAGGCTAACTGTAGAATTTGGTAATGATATCCACTTTGTGTCTTTGTGTAAACAAATACCATCATTAGCATTTGTACCACCAAATGATGTAATGGAAACATTCAATCTTATTCAGAGTGAAATGCCTGCTCACGGAAAACCATTATGTGAGTTTTTTCAAACTAATTACTTAGCAGGCAGACCACAGAGAAGTAGCATGAGGCAAGCTTCTACCAAACACATTCCACCACTATTTGAAGTGGCTTTTTTGAACCAGTCACATACATGTACCATGGGATATCCACGCACTCAAAACAGTGTTGAGGGCTGGCATAGGAGGCTGAGGAGTTTGCTTGGAAATAAACTGTTTTTACATGAGGTGCTACATGTTATATGCTTCGAACAAAACCATGTTGAAGATATGAGGGCTAAAATGATGAGTTATTTACCTTCATCGCCAAAATTTAGATGCCTTGTTGACAGGGAGGAGGCATTTCTAAGATTGCTTCAAAAGAGAAATTATTTCACCCCTAAAGGTTTTGTGGAACTTGTTGCTAAACATTGCAGTTTTTAAATTTTGATCTGCATCTTGTACATATAATTTCAGCTATTAATCTTTGTCAAATGTGTAATTTGTTAAAGAGTTCTGTATGACTGAACAACTGTTAATGGCAAAGCAGCAAGATTTTCTATGGAATATGTTGGGTGTACACTATTTACAGTGTTTCAGTTTCAAGTTCAAGGAGACTACAAGGAAATGTCACTGTCACATGGAAATATCGCATGTTTCTGTTATTCAGTTCACCATTTACGTTTTCATGGTTTCTCACAGCTTGGGATGATTTTTTCACAGTTTGCAGTACTTCAGCAAGTTAAAAACAAAAAAAATAGTCGATGTTAACATTGACAACAGAATTCCATATTTTTTGTCTATCTTATAACCTACTTAATATGCATGATGTCAATCTTATGCATTGGTGTTTCTGATGTTCGTACATTCAAATTTTGTTTTTTGATAGTAAATCATAGCCTGGTATCACCTTATGAGGCTATGCACCTAGTACTTTACATGTGTCCTGTGTGTATTGCAGACTGTCCTGCAATGTTGTCTGAAATGAATCCCTGTGAGTCTGAGCTGTGTATGTACTGCAGTGGTAGTGTATAGTCGTGTCCCCTCATCAGTTATCATCACATATTGCTGCACCTTGTCAGTGTGTGTGGTCTGTATAGCAGTAAGTCAGCCCTTACAGTACGTGCATATGCACTTGATGACACTGTATAGCTCACTCCAATAGCCTTGGTCTTGGCCACAATTACATTCTGCTATTAGGCCCATCACACAGTGGAATTGGTCACCCTTTGTTGTGGGCCAGGCAGTAGCAGTGATAGAGATGGATTGTGGCAGGCAGAACTGCAAAAAGAATGTTTGGCAATGATATCACAGGAATGCTCATTGTCAGGGGACACAGACAGCATATAGGTTGCAAACATGTGGCTATCCCATGTACAACTGTACAGATGACGGGTATGGGCTATATAGTGTTACATGGTGCATACAAGGCAGATGTCATTAACAGGGTCTTTAAAGTAATGTCATGAGTAGGGAGTCAACAGGCCTTAAAATGGTATAACCTGCACACACAGGTGATACGCTTCATACACTACTATAGTTGTCAGTTTTGAGATTAGAACCCCTACTTATCTAACTATTTCCATTATAATATTATGCAGTTATTGCACATGCCACAGAGCTTGGAGGGCTAAGTGTATACAGGTACATCTAGTATGAATGACATCAACAGGCCTTGTAATGTAGGGCAATGGGACATGTACTGGGTGGACAGGCCTCAAAATGGTATCACCCACACTCCCAGAGGATATGATTCTCTCTGTCTCACACACACACACACACACACACACACACACACACACACACACACACACACACACACACACACACATTTTCATAGTTGCTAGTATTGAAATTAGAACCCCTACCTATCTAGTTATGTATATTACAGTGTTACACAGTTATCACACACATCACGGAGATTATAGGATTTAACAGTGTCACAAGGTATGTCTAAGGTGATTACATCAAGATCCCTTGTAAAGTATGGCAATGGGAAATGTACTGGGTGGGAAGGGCATCAAAATAGATTACCATACAAACATACACACTTACAAACACCTTCATATACACACATTTGCCTCAATGGAGTGTAGAAACCCTGCCTATCTAGTTATCTGTACTATACTGTTATGTAGTTATTACATGAGCTACAGAGCTTATACGGCTGAGTGCTGTCCAAAGTTTCTTCTAAGGGCAATAACATCAGCAGGACTGCTAAAATAGGACACTGTGAAATGTTGTGTGTGGGAATGCCCTCAAAATACTTCCTCCTGCAAAAATACATACTTACACACACACACACACACACACACACACACACACACACACACACACACACACACACACACACACACACACACACACACACTTGCTAGACCTGAGAGTAGAACCCCTGCCTATCTAGTTATTTGTACTATATGATTATGCAGTTATTGCACACACTACACAGCTTACTGGGCTGACAACTGCCCAAAGGTGCTTCTAAGGGGAATGACATCAGCAGGACTACTAATGTAGGGCAATGGGTGGTGAAGTCCTCAAAATACTTCATCCTACAAACAGACACACTTACACAAACACGCATTTGCTGGACCTGAGAGTAGAACCCCTGCCTATCCAGTTATTTGTATTATAGTGTTACACACTTATCACATGCACTACAGAGCTGATTGGGCTGATAACTGCCCAAAGGTGTTTCTAAGAGGAATGACATCAACAGGACTGCTAAAGTGGGGCACTGAGAAGTGTTGTGGGTGGGAATGGCCTAAAACTGATTCATGTACCAACAAACAAACACACCCTCACTCTGACACACACAGTCACACTTGCCAAGAATGAGATTAGAATCCCTACCTATCTAGTTATTTGTACTATAGTTTTATGCAGTTATCACATGCACTATAGAGCTTATAGGGCTGATAGGTGTCCACTGGTACTTCTAGGATTACTGACAGCAGGAGATCTTGTGAAGTAGGGCAATGGGAAGTATATTGAGTGGGAACAGTCTCCTAATACCTAGACATACAGACACTCACACACACACACACACACACACACACACACACACACACACACACACACACACACACACACACACACACACACACACACACACACACACACACACACACACACACACACACACACACACACACACAGGCAGGTGATGTGATATTATAACCCCGACCTCAGTACAATTATATAATGGGGCTCACCATTTATGCTGGCATGTGCGACTGGGTACAACAGGACATCACTCTATGGCATTCAGGGTATCCATGCCTGTGACTCACTCTGTGTGTGTGTGTGTGTGTGTGTGTGTGTGTGTGTGTGTGTGTGTGTGTCCCTGTGTCTCTCTCACTTTCTGTCTCTCTCACTGTCAGTATCTCACTTTCTCACATCTATGTGTGTATATGCTTGACATATTGTTATCTGTTGCCCATATATATGTTTGTGTATCACACACAACAGATGCAGATAAATCACATATGGGCCACCTACAGCTAGCTGAGGGTAATCCTGTCTGATGGTTGTGTGTAATGACAGTTAAATGTACATAGCTGTCTGTATGCATGACATATATACACAAACTAAGAATCAAAAGCACCAAAGGCTTAGCAGATTACTTGAAACAAACAATTTATTAAGTTAGCGCTTTCGGAAACAAACTGTGTTTTTCCTTCTTCAGACAAGGTACTACCATTTTGCAGAGCTTATAGATAACACATACAATGCCAATTAACTGATTGGTAAAACTAATTGAATAGTTTTAAAGTGACAGATACAATTCAGTAGATTTTAACAAGCCAAAGGAATACACCTTAGGCGAATACACTTAAGTCACAGAATCCTAACTAACAATTCAACCAACATATAAGAATAATGATGCTGTGTATGAGTATTAAAAAACACTTAATAAAATTATTAAACAAATCCAATAAAAAATACTTATTAGACCATTAAAAACAAATCTTTCATGGCACTAATACTTTAACTAAACTGAAGGCTCACAAGTAAAGTCAGTAAAACTATTATCTGTTTAAAGCCAACTTCTTTAGAAAACATTTTATAGAGACCATTTCGTTTAAACCTGGGGGTAAGTAAGCAGCAGTAGAAATTTGCCATTTGAGTTCATCAATTTCCAGATTAATCTGCCAAGGCCCTCCTCTAATGTCTGTATTAATTTGTTTTAACACAGAGAACTTAAAAGCGTGGTCTGGAAAATCTGCAATGTGCCTAGCCAAAGCATTGTTTGTATTCCTTTTGTTAACAGCATAAATGTGCTCATAAATGCGTGTCCCGAGCATTCTTTCGGTCTTCCCGATATAGAAAGCTTTACAGGCCTGGCACTTGGCACAATAAACCACTCCCTTAGATTCACACGAAAATCTACCATTAGGTTTATATACCCTCTCCCTTATTTCAAAATGGTGATTCGTGTTCAGGTACCTACACTTTTGACACCTCCCGCATTTAACCATGCCTTTACTAGTATTGGGGTGTGGGTTACTGGAATATTGCAGCAACTGTTTCAAGTTCTGCCCCCTTCTAAAGGTAATCTTGGGTTTATTACCAAAAAGTTTAAATAGGGAGGGGTCCTCCATAATGAGGGCCCAGCTCTTATAAAGAGTTTGCCTAATAAAAGAGTGGTTAAGGTTGTAAGTAACAACAAAACTTATGTGGTGACAGTCTTTGGTGTTACATAAAGAAACAACCCTCTGGTGAACGGGAGAGAAATCCTCAGCCAAAGCTTGAGTTGTACCTAAAAGGGGTGTAAAATAGCCAATCTGCCTTTTAGTAATGACCTCGGTGGCGATACCAGAAACTAGGCTCAGAGGGTATCCTCTCTTAAGAAACATATGTTCAAGCTTAGAACATTCATAAGTGAAATCTCCCTGATCGGAGATCATTCGGGCTGCCCTGACTAACTGCCCCTTAACCACTGCTCTCTTTTGGTGGTAGGGGTGGCAGCTAGAAAAATGAAGGAAACAGTTGGAATAAGTGGGCTTCCTATAGATGGTACTTTTAAATCTTTTTCTACCCACATCCTTATGCAGACTAATGTCAAGAAAATTAATACATTCATTTTGTAGGTTGAATGTAAACTCCAAAAAATTAGTTAAAGCTGAAATCAATTCAATAAATTCTTGGACACCTTCAGTCGGCCCTTTCCACAAAATGAACATATCATCTTGGTACCTTGTGTACCATGCTATGTTTTCTTTAAACACAGCCGTTTTAAAGAGGAAGGTGGTCTCCCAATGAGCCATTATGCAGTTGGCAAAACTGCCACCACAGGGGGATCCCATCGCCACCCCTGATATTTACAAGAAGATCTCTCCCTCAAGCCACATAAAGTTGTTACTGAACACTAAATCTAACAAGGAGGTGATGACATAAATGGTATTATTATATACACAATACAATCATATAGTCCAATGTGGGTTCCAACATGGCCTGTGATTCTCTAAGTGTAGGAGCATGCCCAGTGTGACCACTTATAGTGAGAGTGGGACTCAATTCCAGAGATAGGTGTAGTCTGGTCCAAGGTTTTGTGTGCTACAGCCATACCTCTCAGGAGTAAACAGGTCTTTCCTAGGGGTACTGGGTTTGTTTAGCAGACATTTTCGAACATATCTGTAGTCTGACACTGCAATGTATTGTGTCATTACCTATTGACAGACATCCTCAGATCATCACAGTGCTTTACCAGAGGAATACAAGATGTATGATCCACAGACCAATATTATGAGCCCAGCTATGTACATTTTTGCCCAACAAGGCCAGTTGTGAGGTGTGGCTATGGCCAGTTGACTGATGATGCTGTGTAAACAGTCCAGCAACCTGGTGATATATTGGCTGGGGATCTCCTGCTTGTGTGGTATCTTTCTTACCTGAGATGTCATATCCTGGTGTGGCCATACCTCTCAACTGTACATTTTTTGGCAGATTGTCCAGGTGTTTGCCTAGAGGTTTTGTCCAGTCTACATAAACTTGTGCTTTTATGGCAAGTTAGTTCCATATAATTGAAGACTGATGTTATAGAATAATGACAGACATTAGTGTTTCAGACATCATAACCTTCAGACAATTACCATTAATGCATACCCCTCATCCTACCAACTTTCTCAGTATGTAAGGGCAATATTTACAACACATGCTTATCATTGTGCCTTTGTCCCACTTTTATTTCTGACCTTCTCCAGATGTCTTGTTGTCAGCGGTTGGGAGGTATGGGTGTGGGTACAGAGTGCATTCTACTGTGCAGATATGTCCATTATATGTGTAGCATATTCCACATAGCACTGTGACTTCCAGGTACATCAGTGCCAGAGTAGTAGGTGTAGCTGACATGCATAACAGTTGGCACTGCAGTTATCTGCACATGGCCCTGTCAAAGATAGCACTGTACTTAGGCCACTGCAACACAACAGCTGGGAGTAATTGCTGGACAGATCCTGACAGTATTAACCACACATACACATAGCTCATTGGCCACTGCATATTGTGGACATGCAACATGTTTTCATGTGTGTTGGGACAGTCCTGGCAATGTGTGCTCTGCTGCTATTTCCTTGCAAACATATATGTTACTGCATTTCTGTGGGAATATGGGGGGGCACACCTGTCAACTGTACATATTTGCACAGACTGTGCTGATATTTGCTTTACATTTTGGTTCCATTTAGCATACTATTGCACCTTGTATTGGGGACTAGAGGCATATCACTAAAGACCACAGGTCAGATTGTAATGGCATACATTTGAGTTTCTGACTTCTTACCCTTCAGAGCCTTACTGCAACTGCAAGACCTGCTTTGCTATCACCATGTAAGTCTGTAGGGGGTAATTCAACATTGTTGCCATTTGTGGGCCTTTGCCAGACATTTCTTTATGGTTTTCTACAGCTGACTTGCTGGGTGAGGCAGAGGGGTGAGTATGATACCCCACACTGACATCCATGCCTGTAACCTATGACCCCCTCAGTTAGTTGACCCCCCCCCACATATACTACAGTGGGATTTGCCACCTTGGGTACTACTGAATAGTGTGGGGAGTCCAGTATTGGGCAGACATTTCCTGGTGTCCCACATAGCTGTCAGTTGTCTGATCCTATCCCAGTAGGCCACCCCATTCTCTTGCATGCATGCAGCAATACCATAGATATGTTACCAGAACATACTGATACATTAATTTATTGTTAAGAAGACTGACTTACCTTGTGCCTGCAGTTGTGTGGATGGTGCTTGAGGGCTGCCAATGTTGCATGCATGCAGTACACTGCCTATACATATATACGATACAGGTAGTGTGATGTGTGTGCCATCCATTTTTACTGTGTGTATGAGTCAGAGAGAGGTGTCAGTCCCTGGGTGCCAACAGTGTCAGTGGGTGGGCCATACATTGTCTCTTTGCCAAGGCCAGGCCATACTGGGCATGCCTCTATCTGCTGACAAGAGCTGGCTCAGGGGGTTCCACCTCCAAGTCCCTCTGTGCCTGTGAGGACCTTGGCAATGGTGTGGGGCTGTGTGGACCTTCCCTGTGCTGTTCCTGCTGCAGCTGTTTCCACAGGATCATATTGTATAGCATGGCACATACTATGAATGTGTGCACATGTGATTAGAGAGTACTGAAAGGCTTCATCAGATATGTCAAGACAGTGGAACTGTGACTTGAGCATCCTGAACACACGCTCTATAATGATTCTAGTTTGTGCGTGTGCCTCATTATGGTGTTCTTGAGTGGGTGTATGTGCATTTCTGATGGGTGTCATCATCCATGGCTCCAGTGCATAGCCAGCATCCTCCACCAGATGGCCATACGGGATGTCCCCCCCTGGCAAATCCCTGATACAGCTGTGTGGAATGCCAGATGTGGGAGTAGTGATAGCTTCCAGGGCTGCCAGCACACAAATTCATAATGCCTTAGGCATTGCACATGACCTGGCAGTTGATGGAAGGGAATCCCTTGTGGTTTATGTAGACACTACCCTGCTCACTGGGTGGTGCTTTGATGTGGATGTGCGTGCAGTCTATGGCACCCCGTACCTCCAGGTATTCTGCTACATGGTGGAAGAGGCGCATATTGCTGGTCAACTCCTGCCGGGTGCTGGGGAAGTAAATGTGCCCACAGCATGTGGTAGCATGGCATCCAGGAACTGGTGGAGTACCCTGGATGCAGATGCCTGTGAGACTCCCATAATGTCCCCAGTAAGTCTTTGGAAAGTACTTGTAGCTAGTATTCTTAAGGCTACACATACCATGGCATCCACCGGTATGGGTTCCCCTCTGTTGGCTTTGGGTCTGAGTTGAGGCCGGCACAGCTCGATGATTTGCTGAAATATGTCTCTGTCCACCCTGTAGTGCTCTACTATCTCCAGACCATGTAGCCCCTGGTAGGTTACCCTTTGTCTGAACACTCTTCTCCTCCTCCTCAGTCTGGGTCGGTTGTCAGCATTATCCTCCTCACTGCCGTCAGCCTCCAGTACATACTGATGTATCAAAGTGACAGGAGCCTCTAACATTTTGTTGGTTAAAATTCCCCCGATTGTGTGCACCAATGGTGCAGAGTTTGAGGGAAAAAGCAGAGTGAACGTTGTTTGTACAGTTTATACTGTTGTGCTGCAGATGTTGCCTGTATGATTGGCTGGCTATGATACATTCCACCTGCCTGCTATTTTATTTGTACTTCAGTGCCTTTATTCTGCTATTTCCCTTTCTTTTTTTTCCCTTCCCATCTCTATTCCTTTTAAGCCCGTGGCATGCCACGCAAACTCGGTGCCCAAATGTAAACAGTTCTGCTATTTCCATGTTTTTTTTTTTTTTTTGGACCCAGTGCATACCACGCAAACCCGTTTAGCTAAGGTAAACAATGAGAAATGGCCCTCCCCCTGGACATGAACATGCTCTTCATTTCATGGAATAGGTCAGTACAGCCTTGGACACACCCTTTCCTTAGCTGAGTTGTGGAGGTCCAATGTGCTTACACCAAGCATGACACACACCCTTTTCATGTCAGCTGCTTCTCCTGCTTATACCACTGTCTTATAGCTCCTACACAGTTAGATGCAGCCAAAGAATGGTCTCCCATTTAGTGATTCAGCAAAATTTGCTCATTTGCATACTCCACTGCCTTAGTCCCTGGTTACACCACTACACTACACCTTCCTCCTTAGCAACTAGTGCTACCTGTTATTGTTAAGATTCTGCATGCCATAGACTATAATGGAAAATTGCAGATTTCTGTTAAAATTGCCTTTTCACATTTTTTTATTTTTGGCATGATCCCATTTGTGCGCAGCTACCCTATGCTTAAACAGTTGAAATTGGCCAAAAAAACAACTTTGATTTTTATGATTTTGCAACACTTTTCCGTGCCAATGGTCATATATTGACCATTGGCATGCCTAAGGATTTTAATACATGCTTTACTTTAGCTGCCATGCCTCCATTTTGATTTTTGTAGAAATGTATTTGGCTAGTAGATTAATACATTTCTGCACCTCACACTGTTCTTGCATGGATGCCTGCCTGCTTACTGAATTGCTAATTCACCTCATTTGCATGGTTTCACCAGAAAATGAGGTAATTAGCATTATTCAATGGTGTCCATGCAAGAATAGTGCTGGCAGGCTTGTGCATGCTCCCAGCCTTGTTTACTGGATCGCTTGGTGGCCATTTTCCATGCAGGAGTGGCTGCACTATTCTTACACTTTGTGTAAGCTTTATTCAATCCCAGGGTATGAAATTACTTGAGGAGAGAAGCCATGGTTATCAAGTTTCTTTGACAACAGTTCATGAGTAACAGATTCAAAGGCTTTTTTAAAACCATAAAATAGCTTCTGTCAATAGTCATTTCTCCATGTTAGAGTAAATTTGTAAGGTTAATGAGAGGATAGCTGTCTATGTGCAGCATTTAGGGTGGAAACATTATTAGACAGTTAGATCATGTATACAGATTTAGTCAAGCAATTGTTCGTAAACTAGCTTCTCTATAGTATTTGGGCTAGTAGACAGAGGTTGGTAATGGGTCTATAATATGATAAAGCTTTAAGGTGAGATATTTTTTGGAGAAGAATGCTTTCAAAAATTAGGTGGCATAGAAGGGGATTAGAGAGATTTGAGGAAAGAACATGGTGGAGACAGTGAAGGGTACTGTTAAACAAAAGTGAGATAGATCTTAGAGTGGCTGAATAAATTGGCTTAGGCACAAGACCAGATACTAACAATGTCAAGATCAACAGAAAGACCAGTACGACTACATGGTCTGGGAATGTTTAGGGCATACCTCTTAACCTCTTAACACAAGAAATAGACATCTGGACAAAGCTTAAAATTATAGGGGGACAAAAGCCAAACAAATAAGGACAGATTTTAAATAGAATTTGATAGAATAACAGATTTTGTGTTAGCTTGCTTTTCGTGAAGCACATAAAGTCTCAGACTCAAATGTGTGTCATTATTTACTGACTCTAATTCTCAGTGATTTGTCAAAAAAACTATGAAGAACTGAGCAAAAATATGAAGCAAAAATCTAGACATTCTGTGAAAATCTGTACAGTTGATAAGTACAGTTTAAGGGGATGCAATGGTTGCATTTCAATTATAGGGCACCAGCTATAAAAGGAACCAGTGTTTATGAAGGTCCTAGTGCTAAAGCTCTAACCATTACTACTCATTTGAGCAAAGGTCATTGCTGGCTGAATTAGCTGGGTGAGGATTGTGATGCCTGTGCACTGGCCCAGTAATCAAGGAGCCTCAATCCTCACCACTAAACCAGTAAGGGATGTGCACATTGGGAGGATAACAAGTACACACACAGTAAAGTCAAATTTCCCTTAAGAGCACACAGAAATCACAGTCAGTCTGGGGCTGGTTTATCCCTGTCTCTCCAGATCCCCAGTAAGGCTCCCCAATGGCACAGCTATAGGGTTCAGATCTCAGCCGAGTAGCCAAGTCAAAACCTCCAGTACCCTCTCTGTCCAACCAGTGCTTCATGTCCCTGTCCAAGTAGCTGACACACGCACACACTTTGAGATTTGAGTTATATACAAACACACAGACGCTCCTGGTGAAGGCTGGCACAGGTTCACTAGCTATTCCCCCTTCTGCCCAGGCTATAAGGTAGTAATCACTGCCACCGACTACTCTTATCCACTACTATAAAGGCCCTTACCAAAGGGTGTCCAGTTCTACTATGCAATGTTACTGTTATCCAAATAGTAAGTGTGACCCATGGCTAAGGCTATTGGAGTGGCTTGTACAGTATCTCCACATACATACAAGTACTCTAAGAGCTTAAATTATCTCTACATAAAACAGCCACAGTTAAAAGGTTTAAAATATTTGATAATAAATAATAAAAACACAAGACGATACTTGTTAATTCAACACAGTGGCAATAGAGAATACAGAAATCACAGGAAATACTTTAAAACAACATTGTAGGACAGTCTGACATAAATACAGAAAACAGCTAGACTAAACTTGCTATATTCCTATCTATCTCTAAGAGAAATACTACGATCTAAATCCTACTTACAGAGCAAGGCAAAGTGCTGGTGAGTTGTTAACAGGTCCAGAAAAAGATACAAAATGCCCTCTTTCCTTCTGAGATAGTTCTTAAATTGATAATACACATTACTGCTGACTCGTTTCAGATTACATCATTCTTGTCACCTCTACTTAAGATCCCAGGCTCACAGAACTTAACATTTAACATTTCTTTGTGATCTTCAGCTGTCAGGAAGTCACAGAGTGATAAAAAACACTTTACATGGGAAACCTAGTAATTATCTCTGTCTTAAGACAATAGAAAAATATCCTAGCCCACACATCCTGTTTCATAGCTAGAAATCACACATAGTCATAAAGTTATTTACTGATTTTATCAGAGTTTGCAAGTTAACTCTGTATGTCCCAGTTTCTTACCATAAAACATACATTACATAGGCACAGAGTTTATACACATTTCTGCTTTCTTTCCAGCAGGGTGCACTGTGGTTACATTTTTGAAGCTCAGCATATAACACAGCTTTCTTACATTTATAACACAAGCCTGTAGAGCATATAAATATTTACAATGACATAGAATTATTTACAAAATTCTATCTAGCTAGGTTGGCAGCCTCTCAGTTTATCACCCCCCCCCCCCGAGAACTCAAGCTAGTTTTACAAGTGACCATTGAGAAATGTTTCTTGAGAGGGTTGATTCTATCTGGGTATACATTACCCCATTCCCTGTCTTGAGAGCCCATCTGCATTGGCATTGTTAATCCCACTGAAGTGATGCACTGACATGTATGCTTGCAACCCTAGGCTCCATCTTAGCAACTTGGCATTTTGCTGGCTGGCTCGATGTAACCATGTTAGGGGATTGTGATCTGTATCAACAGTGAATTTCCTTCCATACAGATAAGGCTGAAGTTTCTGCAGTGTCCACACTATAGCTAGACATTTCTTTTCTACAGCTGCATAGCATTCCTCCCTGGGTTGGAGCCTACAACTGAGATAAAGCACAGGGTGCTCTTCTCCCTCTGAAGAAATCTGGCTAAGTACAGCCCGCACCCTATGGTTCGAAGCATCCACCTGCACAGCAAATTCTTTGCTGTAATCTGGACTGGCTAACACAGAGAGTCCTCCCAAAGCTTCTTTAAGCTTCTGGAATACCTGCTCACATGCTGGGGTCCACAGTACCTTATCTAGCCTATTTTTTCTTGTCAGATCTGTGAGGGGAGCAGCTATAGTAGTATAACTGGGGACAAAGTTTCTGTAGTACCCTGTTGTACCTAAAAATGCCCTCACCTGCTTTTTGGTAACAGGTGCAGGCCATGCCTGAATGGTTTCCACTTTGGCAGGTTCTGGTCTTATCTTACCACTCTCTACTCTATGTCCCAGGTAGGAGACCTCTGCCATACCCATCTGACTTTTGCTGGGCTTAATGGTCAACTCTGCCCTCTGTAGTCTGCCCAGCACCTCCCTGACATGCTGAAGGTGCTCTTGCCAGGAATGGATGTAGATGGCAATATCATCTAGGTAAGCAAGGGCAAAATCTCCTGCTCCTGCTAGTATATGATCTACCAGCTTCTGGAAAGTTCCTGGGGGATTTTTCACCCCAAAGGACATCTTTGTGAACTCATACAAGCCAAAATGAGTCACAAAGGCTGACTTCTCTCTCTAGCACTGGGAGCCAAGGGCACCTGCCTGTAACCCTTGGTAAGATCAATGGTGGTAAGGTACTTAGCCCAACCCAGCTGCTCTAGAGCTTCATCTGTCCTAGGCATGGGGTAAGCATCTGACTCTGCATAACTTTTTAATCTCCCGTAGTCCACACAGAACCAGGTGCTACCATCTTTTTTGGCACCAGCACCACTGGGGAGGCCTAGGGACTGCTGGTCTCCTGAATTACCCCTAGTTCCAACATTTCCTGTATCTCCTCCCTCAGAGTCTGTTTGACTCTCTCAGGCACCCTATAAGGGGCCTGATTAATAGGCCTTTGGGGTCCTGTATCCATCTGGTACGGCACCAGGTAAGTGCACCTGGTTTCCCAGTGAACATGTCCCTAAACTCCTGTAACACTGCTTTGATTTCTTGAACCTGGTTTGGAAATAGCTGCTGGGACATTGCTACCCCTTCCACTGAGGTGTCAGTCCGAGCCTCACTGAGGAGATCAGTCACCATATCTCCCTCAGACTCCTCCTGCAATCCACTGCAAATACTCAGCACAAGGTCCTCCATATCATAGTAAGGTTTCATCATGTTAATATTTTACAATTTGTGCTCCTGCCTCCTGCCTAGTAGTTCCACCATGTAGTTAAAATCACTGACCTTCCTTGCCACCTTATAGGGTCCCTCCCAGGCTGCCTGCAGCTTGTTGAGTCTGACAGGAATGAAAACCAGTACCTGCTTCCCTACAGCATACTCTCTAGCTCAAGCATTCATGTCATACCAGACCTTTTTCTGCTGTTGGGCTTCTGCCAGGTTCTCCTGGGCCAGGCCCATGAGTTCCCTGAGCCTTGTCCTGAGGTTTTGGACATAGGCCAGAATAGACTCCTTGTGGGATTCACACTCACCCTCCCACTCATCTTGAATTAAATCTAGAGGTCCCCTCACCCTATACCCATACAACAACTCAAAGGGGGAAAAACCTGTGGATTCCTGGGGCACCTCTCTGTAAGCAAACAACAGATGGGGCAAATATTTGTCCCCATACCTCTTAAACTGGTCTGCAAATGCCTGTAGCATGGACTTGAGTGTAGAGTTTAACCTCTTAACAAGACCACTAATCTGGGGATGGTAGGAAGTGGTCTTTAGGTGCTTCACCCCACAGTACTTCCAGAGACAAGTAAGCAGGTCTGACATGGAATTGACACTTCTGTCAGTCAGTATTTATTCTGGGAAACCTACCCTGCTTGAAATCTCTAACAAAGCATTTGCCACTTTTTCTGCCTCAATGGAGGACAAAGCCACTGCCTCAAAGTATCTTGCATCATACTCTACTACCACTAGGATATACGTTTTCCCTGTGGAACTTGGGGTAGTCAGAGGTCCCACAATATCCATAGCTACCCTCTGAAATGGCACCTCAATCACAGGCAAAGGTGTCAAAGTAGCTTTCACCTTGTCTCCTGCCTTGCCTACCATTTGGTACTGCTCACAGTTCCTGGAGTGCCCTGTTACATATCTGGAAATTCCAGACCAAGAGACATTTTGCATAATACATCTCTTTGTACGTGTTATGCCTATATGACCTGCAAAGGGAATATTGTGGGCTATGGCTAGAAGTGCCAGATGGTAGGCTATAGGCACTATCAACTGCTCTATTCTCTTACCCTCTAGCCCTCACTCAGGGGTCCACTCTCTATACAATAACCCTTTGTCCCAGTATACAGATTCCCCCCTTCCCTTGAGAATCAGGTGCCTCACTAGCTACCTTCCTCAGGCTTTGTAATGTAGGGTCTGAGAGCTGAGCCTGTCTCAACTCTCTCTTGTAACCCTTCCCAGTTCCCCTTCCACAGGAAGTCTGGAATCATTTGACAGTGGTGCCTCACTGTCATCCTGGGTACTACTACTCATCTCTGCCCTTGCAATCACTCTGTCCAAGGGGACATCAGTACCCACAAGCAGCTTTGTCTCATCTTCAGTCTCACTGCTACAGGGTAGCTCCCTCCCTGAAGTAACCACCTCACCAGTCCTGGCTGCAAGTATGCAGTCTGTCTGGGTCTCCCCCAGGCTACCAGACCCACATGCTTGTCTTCAAGCCTGACTGCATGTAACTGGATGAGCACATGGTACTGCATTATCAAAATTATTCTCTATCAGGACATCTGCTGTCATATCCTCAAACACACATACTTGCTGGCTTTCTTTTCCACCATCCCAGTCAAAGGTGAATGCTAGCCAAAGTTATTTGGAATGGGGTCCCTTCTAAAGCTCTGACTGGAGTAGACTGCCTAGGCAAGTAGTACTCCACTGTAAACATTGCAGGCTTCGCAATGGTTATGTCAGAGAATGTGTTTCTCTTAGCAATGGTCTCTTTGCCATTCACTAAGACAGGATATAACCTCTTGTGATAATTTGGTACCCTTGTTGTCTCAAGAGAACCTACTGTTGAAATGTTGTATTTCCCACTTACTGGCTCCCTCACCTTTTGTTCCCCACCTTGCCTCTGTGGACATCTATATGCTACATGACCTCTCTGGTTGCATTCAAAATATTTAACCCTAGTTCCTGGCTATGTACCTGGATTAGTGGCTTCCCCTGCTACTGTCAAATTCTGTTGGGCAGTTTGGGTTACCCACTATGGATTCCCTTAGACTAATGAGCAGCACTGGGTGCCCATTTCCTGTGCAGGGTTGCCCTGCTTGCTAGGCCTAGGTCTCCCTTCTTTTCCAACTCATCTGCAGTAGAGCACTGTCTATCAGCTAACCAGATTCTCATGTCCTCAGGCAAAGTGCTAAGTGCTTGTTCCCTCATCAAAAGGTCTGCCAGCCTTTCAAAAGTGGTGATCTAACATCCACTCACCCACCTGTGAAAATAAGTTCAGCAACATATTCACACATGCTTTCATCTGCCTTGTGTCTATGGTCACGAAACTTTTTCCTATAAGCTTCAGGTGTTAGCTTAAAAAAGTCTAGTAAACAGTTCTTTACAATGTTATAGTTTAAAAAGTCAACATCAGATAGTTTGGATAGAACATTTACAGCTTTACCATGGAGAAAGGGGGTCATGAACCATACCCAGAGCCTTTGGTCAACATCATATTGTCTACATACCCTCTCAAAGATATGAATGAAACTATCAAAATTATCCCCATCCATAAACTGTGGAAGAAATGTACTGACCTTTTGTGCTTCTGGGGTCCAGTTACTCCCTTCCCCATTACCTCCATGACTCTGGCGAAGAGTCAGAATCTCCTTTTCATGTTACTCTGCCTCTTCTTCTCCTCATCTTTTATTTCCAAATGCCTGGCCTCCAACTCAAGTCTCTTTAGCTCCAGATGGATTTTTATGTCCTCTGTAGAAAGGTTGAGCTGTCCATTGTCTGAGAGTTGTCCATCCCCATGGCCAGTCTGATCATCTTCCTGATTGCTATTTTCTGATGCAGCTGTGACCAAGGCTGCAATCATATTTATGTATTTATTATTTATTTATTTCCAGTTTGATGACCAAGGAGGTCCACTGGGCTCAAGGAGCCCATTTTCATGGAGGCCCGGGGAGAAAAGCTCCATAAAACATAGTAGACATAGTAATAGTTAAGCAAGTAGTACATGGAGATTGCCTCTTTTCCAACTCTGTTGGAAAAATGTGGAATAAATTACCCTCTGACATCACATCTTTGTGCTCTCGCTCACTTTTTAAAAAACAAATAAAAAATCATCTCAACAAACACTGGCTATGCTCCTGCACAAACCCAGGTTAACTCACTCATTCCTCTCCTATCCTATCTATCCTTACAGTAACTTTATATGTATGCTTTCTGACAAAAAAAAAAAAAAAAAAAAAAAAAAAAAATATTAATGTTCCCTACTTGCTTTTTTGCAAAATTGTATGTAACAATGTCTATGTTCTGTTTCCTATATGTTTTTATATCTGTAATCTACACTTTGAGTTTTTCTCCTCTGGCCTCTACTGAAAATGGACATATATCCAGCTAGACTAGCCCGGTCAACAAATGTAAAATAAAAATAAAAATAAATAAATAAATAAATAAATGTTATAAAGTTAAACATAAGTAAAGTAAAATAGCAACATAGTATACTATATAATGCATATTTACATGTTTATACATTACTGAACAGTAGTACAGAATCACTATAGTACTGAGGTTTTAAATCATCTGAGAATGGTATTAAAGTCACATTTGTAAGAAAGCAGTAAGATTGATCTCATATTGGGTAAGGTGGAAAGATACTTTATTTGTATGGATGTATGCATGTATTAGGCAGGATTAGGTAGGTAGAGTACAATTGCATTTCCTGTTATTGGAGAGGTAAGAATGGAGCTGGGTTTTGAAGTGATCAAAGTTTTCAGAAATTCTTAGAGAAGGAGTAAGAGAGTTCCATTTTTTGGATAAGGAAAAGGATAGAAGAAGCTATCTGCTTTAGTCAGGCTTCCATGCACCAGTCCTATAGCCTGGCACATCTCAGCCAATTGGCTCCTTGTCAGCTTGCCATACTCCTCTGCTGACATGCTTGCCTGCTCTCCCTGACTAACTAAGCTAACAAAAGAAATAAAACAATTGTGATCTAAACTCTGAATGTTCACTGCATGGCTGACTTAGAGTACAAAAACACCTTCAGTGATCACTGTACACAAGCTTCATACACAAACTACTGGAATTCAATATCCACACCACTACAAACCAATTAATATGTGATGTGGCTAACTCACCACTATCAAACAATTAGTATTTGATGTGGATATCCCATCACTGCCAAACAATTAATATGTGACACCTGTGCACTGGCTCAATAATCAAGGAGTCTCAATCCTCACCACTAACACAAGTAAGGGACGTGCACATTGGGAAGATAACAAGTACACACAGAGTAAAGTACAATTTCCCTTAAGAGCACACAGATATCACAGTCTGTCTGGGGCTGGTTTCTCCCTGTTTCTCAAGATCCCCAATAATACTCCCCACTGGCACAGCTATAGGGTTCAGATCTCAGCCGAGTAGTCAAGCCAAAACCTCCAGTACCCCCTATGTCCAACCAGTGCTTTGTCTCCCTGTCCAAGTAGCTGGCACACACACACTTTGAGATTTGATTTATATACAAACACACAGACATTCCTGGTTAAGGCTGGCACAGGTTCACTAGCTATGTCCCCTTCTGCCCAGGCTATAAAGTAGTAATCACTGCTACCAACTAATCTTATCAGCTACTATAAAGCCCCTTACCAAAGTGTGTCCAATTCTACTGTGCAATGTTACTGTTATCCAAATAGTAAGTGTGACCCAGGGCTAAGGCTATTGGAGTGGCTTGTACAATATTACCAAATGCATGCAAGTACGCTAAGAGCTTAAATTATTTCTGCATAAAACAGCCACAGTTAAAAGGCTTACAATATTGAATAATAAATAATAAAAACACAAGACAATACTCAGTTCAACACAGTGACAACAGAGAGTACAGAAATCACAGGAAATACTTTAAAACAACATTGTAGGACAGTCTGACATAAATATAGAAAACAGCTAGACTAATCTTGCTATATTCCTATCTATCTCTAAGATAAATACTAAGATCTAAATCCTACTTACAGAGCAAGGCAAAGTGCTGGTGAGTTGTTAACAGGTCCAGAAAAAGATACAAATGTACTTGTACCCTCTGAGATAGCTCTTAAATTGATAATACACGTTACTGCTGACCCATTTCAGATTACATCATTCTTATCACCTCTACTTAAGTTCTCAGGCTCACAGAACTTAAAATTTAACATTTCTTTGTGCTTTTCAGCTGCCCGGAAGTTACAAAGCAATAAAAGACACTTTACATGTGAAACCTAATAATTATCTCTGTCTTAAGAAAAATAGAAAGAAACCCCTAGCCCATATATCCTGTATCTTAGCTTGAGATCACACACAGTCATAAAATTCTTTACTTATTTTCTCAGAGTTTACAAGTTAACTCTGTATGTCCCAGTTTCTTAACATAAAACATACATTACATAGGCATAGAGTTTATACACATTTCTGCTTTCTTTCTGGTAGGGTGCACTGTGGTTACATTTTTGAAGCTCAGAGCATAACACATTTTTCTTACATTTGTAACACAAGCCTGTGGATCCTATTAATATTTACCATGACATATAATTATTTACAAAATTTCTATCTAGCTAGGCTGGCAGCCTCTCAGTTTATCACAGGGATCTTGAGAGATCTGAAGGTTTGTGAGTATAGAGTATTAATGGTAACCATTTGACATTTTAAATGTCTGCACAGCTTCCTCCCTTTGTCTTTTTAGTTGATTCCTTAAGTAAGTTTATGTCATCACAATTCACTAGACAACAGTTTCATAATATCTTGCAGCAGCAGACATATCTATGGCTGGTGAATTGCTGTCTTAATTTATTATCAAACCTTTTAACAGTTATATACCTGCTGAATGAGTTGCTACAAGATGGGTTTAAATGGGAATGGATGAAAATGAATGACCCTTCTTAACAATAAAAGAGATGATATCATGGAGAGTGGTGAGGTTTCATAAAAAAGTCATGAAAATAAATGAATGCTGTGCCAAAGTAAAATAAAGATATCAACAGAGAGACAACTGGAACCCCAAGGAGAAAAATGTAATATTGATAGTGAAAAAAAGCAGAGAAAATTGAAAAAAAATGAAAATGCTGGTAGGAGTTGCAGAAGACAACACTTATTTAAAAGGAATGGTGACAAGCCAACAAAACATACTGGCAGAAATAAAAAAAAATGTAAAAAAAAATCACAAAGTGGATGGAGAGAAACAGAGACATGGCTTCAGGATGCATGAAGAACTAGAAAATATTGGAATAAAAGGTACAAACATTAAAATACACGTGGGTAGGTAAGAGAGAACAGATCACACAGGTGGAATCTGCACGTTATAGAAACATAAGAAAAACTCCATAAGAGAACGTCGGAAGAATATATGAAACAAATAATTATACAACCACCCAATTTTCTCGAGTAGCTGAACTTTGTAATGGTCAGGATTTACAGAGTGGGAGGAGAGTGACACAAAGGACTTCCATGCCACATGTATGCCACCCACATGAAGGATAGTGATTGCATTAAAAGGCCAGAAGATGGTGTTAATAAATGTGGCAATATTAAATGAATGACAGAAAGCTTTTTACCCCCTGAGGGATGTTTTGTTAAGACTGGTTTATAGTATGATGATTGCATTTCCAGGCAACATAGAGATGCAAGAGGAAGGAAGAAGAACCACCGTATTCACAAACCTAGAGGGTACCTATGAATGTATAAAGTCAGAAAAGAAGGGGAGTAGACACAGGGGAGGGTAAAAAAGATGAACAAAGAAATTAAGCAGAACAGAAATACCACAAAATGGCAGACATATTCAATGTTGCTTGAGAGCTGTATGAAATCCATAGAAGAGCTTCTAAAATGTAAGAGGGAAAGAAAGAAACAGAAATGGAGAATGAAAATTAAGAAGACAGACTCAAGAAGATACAAGAGGGAATAAATACAAGGAACCAAAGGCAAGAAGGAAAAAATGGAGGGCAACAATGCATAGACTGAAAAGAAGATCCCATGGAGTTAAAGGAGAATGAACACTGGAAATCAAGACTCAAGGATAGCTGGCTGGAAGCAGCAATATCAAACAGAGAGTCATTAGCCCACAAAGGTGAAGAAACAGACAGAAGAGCAAGGATGAAACTAATTGCTTGAAATGATTAGGTGGTTAAGCTGGTTTGGAGAGGTGTAAGCATTATTATAGCCATAAAAAATTCAACCAACTCTAGCAGAAAAAAACCTATGCTTCAGGTAAAGAAAACATTTATTTTTATTTTTTTATTTTACATTTGTTGACCGGGATAGTCGGACTGGATACATGTCCATTTTCAGCGGAGGCCTGGGGAGAAAAGCTCCAAGGTACAAACAAAATACATTACATAATACATAAAACATAAAATGTAAGATAAACATACAAACAGAACATAAAAAAAATGTTATTTACAGAATAATTCAGAATAACAATTAATGCATTTAGTAAACATTTGTAAAAAAACATCTGTGAAAAATTAAACTGGGACTGAAGGGCTTGCCACAGCTATTGATCCAAAGAAAAAATTAGGCCACAAACTAATTACTGACATTAAGGAAAGGATTTAACATACTAATCAATTGTATTCAGGCGAAGAGAAAGAGAAGCATGTTGCAAAGTTCCATATTGCAGCAGAAACAAAATCAGAAGGACCACAAGAAGGCATGGATTTGGAGGAAGAAAGACAAGTAGAAGAAGACAGCATCAAGCCAATGGGAGAACTTTCCCAAAAATTAAGAATAATATGCATCACAAATGTTTACAGCTGTGTATACATTATTTGCAATGCATTAAAATCATCTCACTGACAATGTGGAAAGCAGAGGTCTGCTTGACTTGTGCAATTGGAAGTGCAACAACAACAACTTAAAAAAAGTCAAATCACAGATTTTTCTGGGAAAGAAACAATACAAAGAGGAACAGGACATTCAGAAAAGATGGGAGCATGAACTGTGAGGAGACAATAAAAATCAGCAACAGTCAGCTTTGATCCCGAGATGAGGAGGGGAAAAAATAAAAGACAGTTAGCCAGGCTACATCAAAGAAAGGAGTAAGAATGGGTGGAAAGGGGAGATAATGGAAAAATATTTTAAACAGCAAGCATTGTGTTAAACAGAAACAAAAGCAACGGCAAGAAAAGAAGTAAAATGGGAAGGCATGTTATTAGAGACTATCAAGGGTGGTGACCAGGGTAGTGGCTGGGGATGGAGGAACATAAGGATCAAAAAGTAAAAAAGAGATGCAAAGGAAAGAAAGAAAGAAGGAAAGAAAGAAACAAAGAGTAGGAAAGAGAGGGAAAGTCACCAAGAAGTTGACTAAAGGAAATACAGAGGAAGGAAGGAAGAAAAAAATAGATGCCAATGAAGGGAGGCAGAAAGCAGTTGAAGTGGGTAAAGCAGGGATTCAAAACATAAAAGGAAACAATTTGGCTGATATACTAATTGTAGATGCCAAGGGTACCAAAAGATGGGGAATGGGGTGGAATGACCTGTGTAGCCCAGGGTGGAGTAAGTGTGGGGGAGAAGAAATGGGTATAAAGACTGAGAGATGGGATGTGGTGGAGATTTTGCACCTGATTAAAAGAGCAAAAATAGTAAATAGATTCTGAAGTGAAAAGGTAGAGATGGTATCTCTATAAGAAACAAAAAAAAGGAAACTGACAAATAATTACTACCCTAATGAGAAAATAGAGCATACATGAGAAACGGAAGACAGGAGTGACTAACATATAAAAAGAGAAAGTGTGGTATCAAGATGCATAATATGAAGTGGTAAAGATGGAAAAAGATAACATATATGATACAAACAAAGACATGAAGTGCCCTTTCAAGAAGTTCTTCAAAGAATGGAAAAAGATAGGAAAAAGCCTAGAGACAAACTTAATAGGTGGTGACTTCAATATTAGAATGAAAAATGGAACCCCCCCCCAAAAAAAAAGCAGATAAACAAGCAAATGTAAGGAGAACTGGAAAAAAAATGAAATGGAGTTGATCATACATATGGAGAGAATAAAGCAGGGGAAAAGGCTGTGCCCAATCTCAAGTTGAGTGGGAGTGCAAAGAAGTAAGATAGCTTGGCTCTTGGTAAGAGAACAGAGAAGAAAGCAGGTAATAAAGATTAAGAGAGGGAAGAAAGTATCATCATGCTATATACATTCAGTGGAAACATGTGTAAGAAAAGTGGTGGACAACAGAAGGGGATAAAATGAAGTAGAGAATAGACAAGGAATACTAGTGGAGAGAGTAAGGAAGATAGACGAAATCCAGAAGGAAAGAGGAAGAGTAAATATGATGGGATGGTAGAATAAAATAAAAATAGTACTTAGAGGATTAAGTGGGGAGATATGGGAGACAGAGAGAGGATGAGGTAGGGAACATGAGAGAGGAAATATTAGACAAAGAAAACATGAAGGACGATTGGATGGGGACTGAATAAATGCAAAGTGAAGTGTAAACAGATTTAATGGAAACCAGACACACAAAAGTGGAGATGGCTCCCCTGTTGTAGAAGGAAGTAGTAGTCCACAAAAATCATAAAAATTGATAGGCCAAAAAAGAGCCATAAAAACAATACAGTGGATTATTGAAGATAAGAAATAAATTGATATACAAAAAGAGTAAGTGAGAAATTAGATAAAAAAAATACTTGCACAAGAAAAACTGTTAGAAGCTTCAAAAATGTGTGTTCATTAATACAACAGATTTATGAAAATCATTGTGTAGACCAAGAAACCTTGGGACGTTTGGAACAAAAAGTGACTAAGGAAGTGCAAAAATATGAAGAACAAAATCTAGAGATTTTTGAAAGGTATAAAAAAGAAATATGGACATGGGAAAGTGACAGAGATCTTATATGGTGCAATATTTATGTAAAGGAGAAAGCCAAATTAAACAATACAAAAAAAAAGGCAGCCTCAAATTTATTTGAAGAGAAATACAGGCAAAGGCATTAAGATATGGAAAATTTTACAATACAAATATCACCTATTTCTTGTCTTTTTGCATTACAACAACACTTACTCTAGCTGTATTCAGCCTGACAAGCAAATGTTTATTGAAAAACAGAGAAAAGCAAAAATTTATACATCTAACAGTCAATATTTCATAGGATTTCCCTTATTCTTCAACCCAGCCTTGATACAAGATGGCATGCTGTGAACCAGTTATTTGCACTATTCCAAAGTGATTTCAGTCACCCAAACATGTTTGATGACAGCTTTTAAATCCACTTCTAATCTGGCCAATGTGCTACCACTTTCTTCTTCATGATATTCCAGCAATTTTCTATGACATTGAGATCTGGCGAATTTGATGGCCGGTTTGGATTTGGAAGGAGCTGAATGTGGATGTTGGCAAACTATTTCTTGACTGTCTTGGCAGTATGACATGGAGTTGAATCCTGCTGAAATACTGTTCCAGAAATGTTCATATGTTCATATGGAGTTTTACTTATGAGCTCAGCAGAGAAATACTACTTCCCAGCATTCACTTGTTCACCTTTGTCGAATATGTGAATTCCACAATGCCCTTTTGCTGAGATGACTGTCCATACCATAATGGATAGAGGATGCTTGACTGTCTTAATCATGTACTTTGGATTCAGGTGTTCACCAACAGGACATGTCATGTAATTGTAGCCTGACCCTTGCACTTGCTGAAATGTACTTTCATCAGTAAACAACACTTGTTCCCAGCACTCTGCAGACTTATCTTTCAAGGCATGACAAAACTTTATCTGATCTCAAAGCTGCTTCTTTGTCATCAATAGTTTCTTAGCTGGTCTTCTTGCCACCAGATTAAAATCTTCTGCTAGACATCATCTAACTGTTCTGGAACTTATATTAATTCCCATTCTTTAGCCAGATGAAATATTTGAACAGACGGAATGTGAGAACTTGATGTAGATAAGATAAAAGATAATCCACAGACAGGAAGAACCAAACCAAAAAGCACAAAGTGCAAACAGGTCAATAAATCAAGCACTTTCGCCAGGCAAATACCTGGCTTTCTCAAGATGAAAAGTAGTGTGACTGAAAAGTTTAAATACTTAAGCATCTGATCACATGGTACTTAATTAGTTCAACAAACATCCACTTAAGAAGGCAGTTAATTAGTAACTGAACTCAGTAAGTGAAAAGTATGCATATGAAAAAGATGAATAAAAGTTCAAATAGTGAAGACACTAAAAAATCATTTAAAATCATTTAAAAATGATGTACAAATGTGTGCATAAAAAATCACAAATGTGTAAGATAAAAGACATTTACTAATTGTAACAAGAAAATCATAGCCTAGCCCTTCTCAGCTTTAGTACACTGGGTATATTAATGGCCTCATTGAGACCAGGGGATTTTGCAGCATTAAGTCTAAGCTGCCATAAAAGTTCTTTATATTCAGGGCGGGCTTCCCAGTCACCTCCTCTGGCATCCTGGGTTACCTGTTCAAGAACCATAAACTTAAGTTTCATGTTAGGGCAAGAAGCAAGATGTTTAAAAAAAGCATTAGTGTTCTTTTTTGTAATGTCATATTGATGTTCATAAATTCTTTTTCTAAGGGGTCTCTCAGTCTTCCCTATGTAGAAACTGCAACAGTCTGTGCATAATCCTAAATACACCACCCCTTTTGCTCCGCAGTTGTAATATCAGTCAGCGTCAAATCTAAATTTTCTAGATGGAAGATAAAAAGAACTATCATTCATGATAAAGGAACACTGCTTGCATGCCCCACATTTATAGGTACCAAGCTTAGGGGAACAATGCCTTGAATCTGA
This sequence comes from Protopterus annectens, assembly GCF_019279795.1. Classification (NCBI taxonomy): domain Eukaryota; kingdom Metazoa; phylum Chordata; order Ceratodontiformes; family Protopteridae; genus Protopterus; species Protopterus annectens. The sequence continues at coordinate 846,314,049 of NC_056735.1, read as the reverse complement.
TAGATGCTTTTTTTCAAATAACCCTTTTAGGCTAATATCCCTTCTAGTCACAAATTTGGGATGTTCCTGGATTATCCCTTTAAAGTCATCGTGTAGCATCAAAAGTGGCCAGTGTTTAAGCACTGTGTGTTCCACCAGTTGGGAATCCTGTGAAAATGTGTGAATAAAACTATTATGCAAGTTAAAGTATTCCAAATTCTCAAACTGCTCAACTTGCTGAAAGCCACTACCTAACAGCGGAAAATACTTGGTTTGTCTATTATCTGTCACTTCTTGGGCCATGTTGTTAACCAAGGAGGCAGGGTAACCTCTTTCTAAAAAAAGTTTTTTTAAAAACTCAACTTCTTCAAGAAAATATTCATCAGTGCTAGACATCTTAGATGCACGAATGAATTGCCCCTTAGCCAAGCCCTTCTTCTGGTGAAATGGGTGACCACTGTCAAAATGAAGGTATGAATTAGAAAAGGTGGCTTTCCTAAATACCTTGGATTTAAAGGTGTGATTACAGTAGTCCTTCTGTATTGATATATCCAGGTAGTTCAGTACGTCCTTACTAACATTATAAGTGAAAGATAGAAAGTGTGTGGTAGAATTAATATAACTCATGAACTCAAGAAAGTTGCTCAGGGTTCCTTTCCACAAACTTAAGTTTATGGTTCTTGAACAGGTAATCCAGGATGCCAGATGAGGTGACTGGGAAGCCCACCTTGAATATAAAGAACTTTTATGGCAGCTTAGACTTAATGCTGCAAAATCCCCTGGTCTCAATGAGGCCATTAATATATCCAGTGTACTAAAGCTGAGAAGGGCTAGGCTATGATTTTCTTGTTACAATTAGTAAATGTCTTTTATCTTACACATTTGTGATTTTTTATGCACACATTTGTACATCATTTTTAAATGATTTTAAATGATTTTTAAATGATTTTTTAGTGTCTTCACTATTTGAACTTTTATTCTGCATTTTCATATGCATACTTTTCACTCACTGAGTTCAGTTACTAATTAACTGCCTTCTTAAGTGGATGTTTGTTGAACTAATTAAGTACCATGTGATCAGATGCTTAAGTATTTAAACTTTTCAGTCACACTACTTTTTATCTTGAGAAAGCCAGATATTTGCCTGGCGAAAGCGCTTGATTTATTGACCTGTTTGTTGTTCAGTAAAGCTGCTCTTTGTGCTTTTTGGTTTGGTTCTTCCTGTCTGTTGATTATCTTTTATCTTATTTGCCTTGGTTTCTTGGAAGAACTTGATGTAGCAATACTCTTCAGACATCTTTCATGTTTGAGTGATGTTTTGCTATCATGGCCAAAGTTAGCATGATATGTTGCAACACCCAAATGAATGGTATTTCATATACCACATCACAGAATAGCCAAACATTTAGCAATATCATGTTGGGAGTAGCCTTCAGAGTGTAGTGCTATAACATGTCCCTTTATAAAGTTGCTTAAATCATACTTTCTACCCATTCTATCCAATACACATCATAGGCATAAATTTATCAATTCTCATACAATTTTTAGTAAAAATCACTGCAGACAGGGAAAGCTGTGTAAACAGGAAACAAAGATACTCTAAACAATCAAAAAAGTGAATAATATATATACAAATAATGTAAAATTAACATATTGTAAACATTACAGCCCATTTTGTTGAAAAACAATTGCTGGCCTTATTTTTTTTGGCCACTACTGTAGAAGTTAAAAAAAACTAGAAGTTGAAGTTATGGAATACCTGTGAAGTGAAGGATTTAGTGTAGAAAGTTTACCACAGGTTGTATCACAGGATGATGGAACAACAAGTCCCCCAAGTGAGGAGAAACAGAAGGAGCAGGAAATATCTGAAGAAGAAATATGGACATGGGAAATAGAAAGAGAAATATTTAATATGATTCAATATTTATGCAAAAGAGAAAGCAAAACTAATCAATATAAAAAGGGCAGCAGCAGCAAATATATTTAAAAAAAATACAGGCAAAGGCATCTGGATATGGACAATTTTAGAATACAAAAAATAAGAAATCAAATATGAAAAGTAGAAAAGTGGCTTAGTAATGGAGAAGTTAAAGACACAGAAATTGAGGTTATGGATTAACTGCAAAGTGAAGGATTTAGTGTAGAAAATCTAACTGTAATAACATCACAGCAGAAGAGAGCAATGGATCAAATCCCCAAATTAAGGAGAAACCAGTGGAGTGGGAAACATCTGATCAGTTGCCATATGAGAATACTTTGGAGCTTTCCATAGGAAATCAATATAAAAGTTCAGTTTGAGTTCTACAGCAAGGAAAGGAACAGGAAACTGTGGCAACCATAACAGTCAATGCTGTGGAGTGATAAGCCAGTGAGTACCCACAGGAAAGAGCAATGGATGACACAGGATGAAACTGAAGAGAATGTGACACAGGAAGATGCACTGGAATTTTCTATATAATGCACACAGGGAACAGAGAACAAAGAATGTGCCCGTTTAGAAGAAAATTATCTAAGAGAAGAGTTACTTAATATAATAGAGATGGACAGACATATTAAGATCAATGAAAGAAATTGATTACAGAAAGTCAATAAAACTCAAAAAATAAGAAATGTGATAAAACAAATGAATGTAATAACTAGGACTGTTCATAGAGATTCATACAAAATAGCAGAAGTAAATAGGATATATGGTACTTACGTATTATCGCAACCACTTTTTTGCGGTAATACCGCTCGCTTCTCCATGTGCAGATGTTGTCAGTGCTGACAATGGTACCAGTAAGGAATAAAGGATATCAAGGCTTGTCACTGCATTTTTTTGTGTAGCTGTCAAGTAGTAGACAAGTGGACAACTGTCAGCGTGAGAGTCTATTACATTGCCGGGCTTGGCGCTTGAGATATGGAATAACAATGCTTTAATAAAGTTAATGTTGTCAATGTGATTCTGTATATACTTATAGTTAGTACCGGATATATTAATGTGCAGCTAAATTAATAACATATAAAGTCTTACCACAAAAACACAGGGCAGTAAAGGAAAGGAAGGAGAAATCAAATGCCATCATCCAAGTATAAAATAGAGAAAACTATAAAGCAATTAAGACAAGATGTGTCACGTACAAATATGACACAGTCATTGTCCATGCTGGTGTGAACGACCTGAGATCGCCTCCCTGGACTACATGAAAAGAGACATAGAGGAGCTCTCTGATTATGTAGCCCAGGCAGGTATGACCTAACCCTGAGCAGTATCCTTCCTTCACCAAGAATGATGCCACAATATAGAGACAAGATGATCAGCTTTAACAATTGGCTTAATGTCTGGTGTCATTCAAAGGGGATCCAGTGTCTTGCACCTGTCACCCTGGGATTCCGGATATTGGCTAAGGCTCTTGCCACCCCATAGTGCCTTTTTAGGCAAGGCTCAAATTCTAAGAAACTGAGGGTAATGCTGCTCAATGCCAGAAGTCTAAATCTCAAAATGCCTTTCGGCCCTTCTCAGTATGGAGAACATCGATGTCTGTGCTGTAACTGAAACCTGGTTCAAGGCTCCTGAGAGCACCCCGGCACTATTAGGTTTTACCTCATATCATGGTGTATCCATATTCATAAAGGATACTCACACCTCCAGGTTGGTGGCAACGACGGCTTCGGAAACCATCCAGGTGCAACTAACCATAGGCAAAACTGCTCTACAAATTGTAGCATGCTACAGGCCACCCTCTCAAACTCAGGAACCCCACACAGCCTTTCTAGCCCAACGGTTCCTGGAGTTCATAAATTCAAATGCCATGGAACAGCTAGTCAAAATATACTAGATCTCATTGTCACAAACATGGGGACAAAATGCTCCACACGAGTATATCCCTCATTGGTGAGATCTGATCATAAACTAATCTCACTGGAAATCCACATCCCGCCCCCACCCCAAGAAAAGACCATAGTGAAGAACTTCTAAAGCAAACTTCACACTACTCAAGACTGGTGTGGTATCCTTCAAGGCCCCTGAGCCAGAGGAAACCACAACCTAAGCTATGAAGCCCTTACAAATGCCTTCTATGAACACCTCCAGGACTGCATGGATCAGGCAATCCCAAATAAAACCAAGACTCTTTCCACAAGTCACCCTGATCATTATTAGTAAAAAATCACTCATAAAATCAACTAAGGCCAATTTTGAGAGAAAAATTGCCATGGATTCAAAGGACAATCATAAGGCCTTTTTCAGCTATGTTAGGAACCTGGGTGGAAACTCCCAGATATGCTCAGAATTAGTCCAAAATGATACAAAATCACTGAACCCACAGACATTGCCAACATACTGGCAGACAGGTTCAGTGCAAAGGAGAGATAACTATCCCAGCAAAACACAGCATCAATGGGAGAAGATCATGCCTTTTGAACTTGGTTGACTTCTTGAAACAGTCACCAAGGCCATTGATGAGGAAAGGCAGTCCATACAGCCTACCTTGACCTTGCAAAGGCTTTACACAATACCCCACTGGTATTGTAGAAAAACTTACCAGCTTAAATGTAAACCCATATGTCACAAGATGGGTTGCACCTTTCTTTGACACTCACATTGCTAAAGTGGTTAGAAAGACCTTCTACATTGCCCACCTGATCATGAAGGGATTCACATCCAGATCTAGTGAGGTCATTGTTTCACTTATCAGACCAATGATGCTCAGAGGTGACATGTGCCTGACATACAAGGCCATGTCCAACCTGGAATTAATGGACATGAAAATCCTAACTGGAGAACTCCAGGCCCAGATATCTTTACATGAAGATTTAGCCATGAGTAAGAACTATTTGTATGCTGAAGGGACACTGACCTGGTTAACAACAGGAAAAACAATGCTCTTACTTAAGAGTGAAATTGCAAGCTATAAAACTATAGACCAATAACTTGCTTTAACATATAAACTATATACTGGAACAGATGCTGACAGAGTTTATAGTCACTTTCAGCCATGACAATAAAACAAAAGGGTAACAAAAGAAAGTCATATGGAACAAAAGAGCATTTGACATATTTGACAGTATCCAACATTCATGGATAAGAGTGCTTAAAATGTAAAAGTTACAACCTACACTGATTTATTACATTACACTGACCATGAAACAGTGATTTTGTCTTGCCATTAACCCATTAAGCTCTCTACTTAAAAGATTAGGTCATGGCTACAATTTAAAGAACTTGAGCAAGAGGGACTGTATTGACATCTAGGAACAAAGTCAAATGGCCACATGGGCCAGTTACCTTGTACAATCTAGGATTCTATGATGCTGTGGATAGAAGGATGGGCATTTGTCATTTAAATGGCTAATATAACATACAACAGCTAAACTACTGAACATATTCATTCCTTCAGATATACTGGTATCACTCTTTATTCCAAACTAAATTTGCCTATGTATATAAATAACATTAAATCCAAAATTAAAATGTACTTACCTTTGCCTCTTCATTCTTTGGCATCCCCACAATGAACTCTATACTGTGACCCTAACTCCTGCCATCTGATTATCTGTACAACAGCCTAGACTTTCCCATTCCATGACCTGGATTATGGGACTCCTTAGTAAAAACTAGGCAAGCTATTTGCAGTTAACAAACAAAATTGATAATCAATCAATCAGCCCAAATAGAAAACATTTTGCAAAGTTGAAAGAAAGCAGCAAAGATTGCATGAAATAATGAAAAAAAATTAATAAAATTAATAATAGGGGGTATAATAGTGGTAGGCTGAGTGAAATGATAGATGATGACATTTTGGAAAGTGACTGAATGGTGATGTGTGAAAGAAAGTAGAATAAGAACATGGAACAGACATGGCGTGGCATGATGAAAATTTAGGAGAGGAATGATACAAAGGCTTACTGAGATACCACAGCCAGAACAATGGGTTCTTTGTATCCACGAGGACTAAGAAAAGATGGGAAGAAGATGAGAGACAGATGCTGGAAATGTGGAAAGCAGGAAGCATGAATGATGCATGAGGATGTTAATGAGCAAATACAGAGTCAAAAACAATAGATCAAAAATGGTTGCCTATGTCATACACACGATATTTAATAAAAAGATGTTTCTTGTTTAAAAAAAAAAAAATAATAAACACTGGGTGGGGCTAATAAAAGAACAACTTTGCTGTAGGGAAAACATCATCGTCACATATAGCAATTTGTGTTAAATACAAGAAACCACAACTGTCCAGATGATATAGTTATTTATGTTAAATTTGAAGATTACATGCAGAATCCAGATGGATCATTAAAAGTAAATAGGATATATGGTACTTACGTATTATCGCAACCACTTTTTTGCGGTAATACCGCTCGCTTCTCCGTGTGCAGATGTAGACGGTGATGCTGCCGTTATGTCAAGAAGTGTGTTTTCCTTCACACTGAAAGGTTGTTTTAGGCAGGGGTATCGTGGAAAATGGTGCAGATCATGGTTTTGGTGTACTTATGCTGTTTTTTTGCGCTCGCCGCTTCTTGATCGCTAATGCACTGATGAGCCGTCGGAATGTACTTGCATGTCAGTGCTGACAATGGTACCAGTAAGGAATAAAAGGATATCAAGGCTTGTCACCGCATTCCCTGCCATCACCTTTATTAGAAACTGTATGCTGCAACAACAAAGCTTGACAGTTTTTTTCGTTTGTTTTTTTTTTTTTGGTCTTTTTTTTTTTTTTTTTTTGTGTAGCTGTCAAGAAGTAGTAGACAAGTGGACAACTGTCAGCGTGTGAGTCTGTTACATTAAGCGGGGCTTGCGGCTTGAGATATGGAATGCGTGTTACACAAAACTGCTGTGGGAAATGTATCTCCAGTGACATGATGTCGGGGAAATGGCATAGCTTGAAACAAGCAGTCATTACTCACATGTCATACTGTCTTTCCTACCTAAACAATGCTTTTTAATAAAGTTAATGTTGTCAATGTGATTCTGTATATACTTATAGTTAAATCGACACACCAGGAAGCGAGCGGTATTAGCGCAAAAAAGTGGTTGCGATAATACGTAAGTACCGGATATATTAATGTGCAGCTAAATTAATAACATATAAAGTCTTACCACAAAAACACAGGGCAGTAAAGGAAAGGAAGGGGAGAAATCAAATGCCATCATCCAAGTATAAAATAGAGAAAACTATAAAGCAATTAAGACAAGATGTGTCACTATTAGAAGAGTATAGAAGAGGGAACACATCAACAAAAATACTCAGAAAGATATATGTGATACACACAATGTGCAGTATCAGAACAGATCAGGATCTATTTTCCATTATTACAAATAATAAACTAAAAATATCAGCGCAGACACAAAAACTTAGAAGGTAAGCAGATAAATATAAAGGAAAAGTACAAAATAAGCAATTTATTGAGGACTCAAAAAACTTTTATAGAGAATTGTGAAACAAGGCAAAAGGAATTGAAACACCACCAAAAAAATGAATAAATAGATACGTTTTGGAGAAATATTTATGAAGATCCTGTGGAACTTAAAGATGCTAAATGGATAGAAGAAGTAAAAGAAAGAATAAGAGGTTCAAATGTACAAGATATGAAATGGGATGAAGTAACGACCAGAGAGACTGAAACAAAGTTAAGAAAAGCTCCTAACTGGAGAACTCCAGGCCCAGATGCAGTATCTAACTTCTGGCCAAAAGTATTAACATCTTTACATGAAGATTTAGCCATGAGTAAGAACTATTTGTATGCAAATCATGAAGGGACACTGACCTGGTTAACAACAGGAAAAACAATGCTCTTACTTAAGTGCGAAATTGCAAGCTATCCTAAAAACTATAGACCAATAACTTGCTTTCCGACAACACATAAACTATATACTGGAACAGATGCTGACAGAGTTTATAGTCACTTAGAAGAAAACTCAGCCATGACAATAAAACAAAAGGGTAACAAAAGAAAGTCATATGGAACAAAAGAGCATTTGTTGTTAAAGTCATAATGGAAAACTGTAAAAAGGTGAAGAATCTAAGTATGGCATGCGTAGAGTATAAAAACATATTTGACAGTATCCAACATTCATGGATAAGAGTGCTTAAAATGTAAAAGTTACAACCTACACTGATTTATTACATTACACTGACCATGAAACAGTGATAAACCACTATGCAGTTAAGCCATGGTAAAGGACAAATTATTATTCCAGGGATAAAAATTCAGAGGAGGATATTCCAGGGTGACGCTTTGTTACCGCTGCTCTTTTGTCTTGCCATTAACCCATTAAGCTCTCTACTTAAAAGATTAGGTCATGGCTACAATTTGGCTCCCAGAAAACAAAGTGTAAAGACTTCTCATCTTCTTTTTGTAGATGATTTAAAACTGTACAGTTCATCAGATGAGAAAATGAAAGCACAACTGCAAGTGGTCAAAACATTTGCGATGAAATAAAAATGTCATTTGGTTTTGATAAATGTGCAAATGCAATCTTTAAAGTAGGAAAGCTGCAGCCCCAAGAAAACATCAGTTTGGGACAGGAATGTGATATAAAAGAACTTGAGCAAGAGGGACTGTATAAATATTTGGGTATTGATGAAGGATCAACAATAAAACATGAACAAATGTGAATAAAACATAGAAAGGAATATTTTAGAAAATTTAAATTAATACTGAAAGCAGAGTTGACATCTAGGAACAAAGTCCAAGCTATAAACCAATTTGCTCTTCCTGTCCTAAGTTACAGTTTTGGAGTGATTAACTGGCCCCAAAAAATGTTGGATAGGTTGAACAGGAAAACAAGAAGGATGCTTCATGCTCATCAAATGATTTATAAAAATTAGTGCATACCAAGACTATATATTTCTCATTCTGAAGGAGGTAGCCTCTTCAAAATTGGTTACATGTATAAATCTGCAACTGTGGGACTGCAAACATATCTGCTGACCTCACAAGACCCAAACATAGTGAAAGTTTTGAAACATGAGGAGAATAAGTCTAAAATAACTTCCCTGCTTAGTTTAGCAGAAGCATATCAGCATCAAGTGGGAATGGAAATCAAACCATAAGTAGATAAAAATTAAGCAGCAAGTGAATGTGCCAAAAAAAAATAAATAAAATAAAAGAAAGAATATAAAGTGAAGGATCAGATGAAAATGCAAGAAATGTGGAAAATGTATAAATATAGTTGCAAGTATAGAAAACAGACTAGAGAAACTATTACTGAAATGCATTCAAAAGAGGAAGGTGTTATTCTGGGGTTGGAAGAATGTCAGGGGACAACTTGTGGTTAATAGTCTTTATGGACTGATGTAAGGAAAAAGAAAGAGGTGGTGAGTGCTGATGTCTGACTTCAAAAAGAACACTTATAAACATAGGATCAGGAGATAACTTTGTTAACTGGGTGATGGTAATACAAAAACGTCAGGAGCATAGCTACTGGTCTGTGAACAGCTGACAAGGAAAGTAAATATACATTTATAATATTGATGGGGGTGCTGGCAAGAAGGGTCTAGAATGAATGGAGAGAGAGAGAGAGAGAGAGAGAGAAGGAGAGAGGAAGAGGTAAGGGCATACTTTAACCTATTTGCAGATGACAGCATTCTAATTGCCAAGAGCACAGACAAAGCAATTAAAGTGGTATTAAAATATTTTAAAGGATTCAGGAAAGATGCAGGCCTGGAATGAACTCTGATGTTAAATACTGGAGGAGATGTCGGTGTGACTGGCCTATTTGCTCCTTGAAAAAGGAGGTGAAGTCTAAAGGTGTGTACTAGCAAGGCTTAAATGGCCACATGGGCCAGTTACCTTGTACAATCTAGGATTCTATTATGCTGTGAACAGAAAACAAAATGGGAGTTCAGCAGAAGGCAGACGCAAACTATGTGAGGATAGAAGGATGGGAAACAGCAAAAAGGATGAAGGACAAGTACAGAAACCTAAAATGGGAAATCAACAAAAATATGAGAAGATGGAGGGAGAAAGGAAACATAGACTCATTTGTCATTTAAATGGCTAATATTTAAGATTTAAAGAAAATTATATTCTTTCATAAGGGGAGGTATGTTCTTTAGACTTTGTAGTATATGAAAGAATATATGTTGGTATAACATACAACAGCTAAACTACTGAACATATTCATTCCTTCAGATATACTGGTATCACTCTTTATTCCAAACTAAATTTGCCTATGTATATAAATAACATTAAATCCAAAATTAATGTATCTCTACACAGCTGCAGCACAATATCAAACTATCACATTATTTCACCCCAGCAGGCTTCTCTGCCATTGGAAAAATCATTCTTCAGCCCCAACACAAATGTAGTGTCTTCAGTACGAGTTTTAAGGATCTACAGACCCTCTCTAAATGTACTTACCTTTGCCTCTTCATTCTTTGGCATCCCCACAATGAACTCTATACTGTGACCCTAACTCCTGCCATCTGATTATCTGTACAAGAATGTTGCAGTGTCCTCCTTGTGTCTCTCATATAGAGGACCCTTAACAGTGACGCCCCAGTCATAGGTTTTCAGTTAAGAACACTCCATACCTTCTCTGCTGGAAATGCTCCACTATTACCTATGACTGTCAGCAATATGTCTGCCTCCAGCCTAGACTTTCCCATTCCATGACCTGGATTATGGGACTCCTTAGTAACAGTTATCCATAACTTAATAAATAAACAAAAAATAAAAAGGTCACTCAAACAAACCAATTATAAAAACTGCAAGAAAAAACTAGGCAAGCTATAGTTTTCACTGTGTGACACCTTAAACCTCCCATAATAGCAGTTGATGGGATTTAAACACATGACCCCTCAAGCACATCAACCATTTCAACTACATGACTTCCAAACACCTATCAATTAAAGTGTCGTAAAATATCCTAACTAACATCCAAACCCAAAAAGTAAAAAGCTCACACAGACAAACCAGTTATTGAAAACTACAAGAAAAAACTAGCCAAGCTAGAGTTTTCACTGTGTAATATCTTAAACCTGCTGTAATAGAGGCCCATGGGATGTCCTTAAGAGATAATTTGTATATATTCCATGGTCCTCTATTACAAGAGGTTTAAGGTATTATACAGAGAAAAACTCTAGCTTGGTTAAGTTTTTCTTGCAGTTTTTACTAATTAGTTTGTGTGACCTTTTACATTTTGGTTTTGGATACTAGTTAGGATATTTTACAGACACCTTAATGGTTATGGAATCATCTGAGTATACATAACCTGTACACCAGTTATCAGCTTATGTTGTGGTGATATGGTTATAAGAAAGTTAAAACAGGTATGCTTGTAGCTAGGGGAGCTGATTTAATTAGCCTGAGTGTGTTCACAAACAAGAAAAGCGAAAATGTGTGCATGTTTAGAAGCTATGTAGTTGAAACATATGATGTCTTTGCGTCATTTGTATCTACCTCATGAGCTTTCTATTACAGGAGAATTAAAATATCAAAAAATGAAACTCTAGCTTGGCTAAGTTAGGTTTATCTTATATTCATAGTTTAAGCACATGCAAATTATTTAGACATAAAAGCTACATGTACCTCACAAAGCAGGTTGCATACTATTGCTTCCGTACTCCTGCAATTACTTAATGTCTGTGCTAACCTTTACTATTATACTGTTTACTTAATCTTATACTCTCACCTTCTTACTATCACTAACTTCACTCCTGCTTCAGCTTAGCCTTCCTTAATATTACCTACATTTACCATTTTTTTTAATTTTTATCTTGCACATTTGTATGTCTGTATTATATACACAATGTAAAATAATAACATGTAACTGCTACTGTTTGCATCATTTGTTTCACTTTACCTAAACTATACATCCACTGCCTTTTTGTTTGCACCTCTAGGTATTTGTTTTTCTTTTGATCTTACTGCACTGACCCATGGTTCAGTATGAATTATGAATTATATTTGCATCTCATAGCCTGTGGCTGAAATGGATTCTTGTGTATCTGCCACTACCCAAGTTAAGAAACAAAATCGATAATCAATCAATCAGCCCCGGTGGTAGGTAATGAGAAAATAACAGGTGAAATAGAAAACATTTGCAAAAGTTACATATATGGAAAGAAAGCAGCAAGAATTGCATCCACGAGGACCCAGCAAAGGACAGCAGGAGGAAGATGTGGACCCCAAATTATGAGCAATATAAACCACCTACAGTGTACAATAATAAATAAGTTCAGAGAGCAAATAATCTGTATTGGGTCAAAATGTGAAACTTAGGATAAGGGGGAAAGAAATGAAAGATGATGTAAATAGTACATACAAGCCTACACGTGAAGGAGTTAAAAGGAAAAGTGAAATGGGAATTAGGCTTACAGGGAGACATATGGAAGAGGAAATAATGAAAAAAAGAATTAATAAGAATTAATAAGGGAAGGTATAATAGTGGTAGGCTGAGTGAAATGATAGATGACACGTTTTGGAAAGTGACTGAATGGTGATGTGTGAAGAAAGTAGAATAAGAACATGGAACAGACATGGCAAGGCATGATGAATTAGCAGGATGGATAAGATTGACAGTATAATGGAAACTGTGAAGAATGGTAAAGACATTTTAAAAGAGGACAAGGAGGTATACATGAAAGGATGGCACTAATAAATCAATGGTAAAGACAGAGCATGAAAGAAAGGGAAGGAGGAATGATATACAAAGGCATATCACCACCACTGGACTAAGATAGAATTCCAGGAATTATGAAGCAGTAGGAGATAGTATAATGGGAAAGTGAAGATGAAAAATGAGAGGAAGGAAAGGAGATAGTAATCATTACTGAGATACCACAGCCAGAACAATGGGTTCTTTGTATCCATGAGACTAAGAAAAGATGGGAAGGAGAATGATGACAGATGCTGGAAATGTGGAAAGAAAGCAGCAGGAATGATGCATAGGCAGTGGGAATGTTAATGAGCAAATAACCTATAGAGATGAGTGGCAGAAAAGTTGGAAGAACAGGTGGGAATTATAATGAATGTTTTGCCTGGTCAGAGTCAAAAACAAATAGATCAAAAATGGTTGCCTATGTCATACACGATAATTTAATAAAGATGTTTCTTGTTTAAAAATAAATAAAAAAAAATAATAAAGCAAGAAATGCTTACACTGGGTGGGGGCTATTAAAAGTCACACTGCTACTAAATGAAAAGGTAATAAAAAGAACAACCTTGCTGTAGGGGAAAACATCATCACTAACTTAAGGAGAATCATCAGAAAAGCAAGAAGTAGTGATGAGGGGAGATGAAACAATAAATAACTGAGAGGGTGTAGTGTGGACTGGCACTATAGAAATGGAAGGAAGGTGAGGAGAATGAAGTAGATGAAGTCAGAATGTTATAGCAAAGATTCTGTGTTATTGTAATACAAGAAACCACAACTGTCTGGAGGAATCTCAGATGATATTGTTATGTAAAGAAGGTGCTCCTTATTGATTACACATGTATGCATTAATAATATGAACATTGTAAGAACATTTTCATTAAAATAAGTATAAAAAAAATGAAAAAGAGATGCAGACTTCTGGTATGGCATTGAGTGAATAGATCACATCTCAGCTCCACAGTAACCTGTTGTAAATAGATAAAACAGGTACTAACTCAACAGTAAGCGCAGAATAAAGTGTCCGGATGTCTCAATAAAAACTGACAGAGCAAGAGTTAGCCATCTGAATGAGGAAAAAGGGGAAAAAATTGAAAAATGACACACACATCCTTAAAACAGGTGAAAGCTCGCAAAAAAAGGGAGAGAAGGAGTCAGAAACAATGGCTAGTGAGCAAAACCAGAATATAGAAAAGGAAATCATGCCAAAGATGTTTTTGGAGGTCAGAAAGATCAATGTTAAATTTGAAGATTACATGCAGGAAGTGACAAACATATTGGGGAAATGACTGAAATCATAAATGAGCACTAGGACCTCCTACAATCGCTAATACATGAAAATGAGGAATTAAACGTAAAAGTGGTGGCTTCAGAAACTAAACTGGACATTATCTTTTCAACCCTGGTAGATCTAGTAGAAGTGTCCAACCTGTGGCCCTCAGAGCTCTTCCATGCGGCCCTCTACCTCTAACTCCAACATTGATGTACGCATGCCCCAAAACACTTTTTTGTTGAGTTTTTCATGCCCGTGACCTGTAACTCTAACATTGGTGTGCAGATACGCCAAAGCATCCTTCTAGTTTTTATTTGTTTTTGCGCCAAAGAAGGGTCTGTGTGTTTGTGCCATTATTTCTTGCCAAAGAATCAGTGTGTGTGTGTTCTTGCTGAAGAGGGACTCGTGTATGGATTTGCCGCCATTGCCTTTGAAAGAGACAGCACTTAACCTGTGTTAATAGGTAAGTATGGAGTGAGTGAGTGCATGCATGAAAGCGAAATGTGTGTGAAAGTAGAAGCGTGAGTGAGTGTGTGTGTGTTTGTGTGCATGACAGAGAGACAGAGAGAGACACATGCACAAAGAGACTAACGACGATCAGTCTACCTACTGAACACAAATAAGTTAGCTCACAAATATATCCTACATTAAAAGTGCACTTTCATTAAATTGCAGCTTTCTTGACAGGGAGAGTGCTGTATTGACTATGAAATCATACCTCTCAACTGTATGGATTTTCGAAGAATGTCTGGATTTTTGCCTCATCTTCCAATTTGTGTCTTTTGCTTAGGAAATAAAAGTAGTCATCCAAGGCAATGCAGTTCCAGGGAGTAAGAATGAGACAGCAGCCTAGGGTTAGTGGGTCAGTAGTGGATTGACTAATGTGGGACTGTAGCATATAAAGTTTATTGTTTTTTTTTTTTTACAAACAAAAAAGCACCCAGCACTGTTTTATCATTGAGGGGTTCTAAGTAGTGGTAGATTGGACAACAGTAAGCATATCTTTGGTGGGTCATCAATACTGGCAAATCAGGTGGGCACAATGTCATTTTTTAAATGTTGGGGGTTTTGGTGTGTATATGTGTGTTTGTGTTGGGAGTGCTGCAACAGTAGATGATTATTAAAGAAGGAGACTTGCAGACTGTGGAGAATATGTTTCTTTGTTTCAAAACCTGATACTTGGGTACTAGGCATGCCAAAAGTAGATTTTTTAAGACATAGCTTCTTGCCACTTACAGTGGATGGATATTTACATTTAATGGACAATGTTAGCAGTATGAGTGTGGTCCTATAGGGATCTGAAGCATGCCAAGTCTACCACTGCCAATGCCTTGTAAAGTGACCTGGAAATGGATATTGGGATGTTACTGAAAAAATGCAGCAAGTGGGCTTTGAAATATAGTTTAATTAAACAAAGTGCACTTGCAATTTACAGGCTATAATTTAATTTATTTCAGGTAGTCCAGGTCCTAGTAGATTGTATACCATTAGACTTAATTAGGGAGAACTTTCATTCTGGGGAAATAAGCAGCCCTAGTTTCAGTGAAAGCTCTGTGGTTGTTTGCGGGTAGGAAGCTGCAGGATGTGGATGCAATGTGTTTTATTATTTTTAATGTATTTGTCATTTCAAAGCATGGTTTTCTTTGTCGCAAAAGAAGGCAGGATTGAATGAGCCATATAATGCTTAACTGACAATAATAGGATAGAAACATTATACGTGATGTATAATGTTTGCAGCTATAGCTGTTTCAATGGTGTTTGTGATGCATAACTATTTTTGGGCCTGTGTCACACACTTATTTTTCGCTTTGTCCAGATTTCTTGCTCTAAGGTTGAGAGGTATGGTTCCATGCTAAATTAGAAGGTTGTATTTACCTTGGAAGACTTTTTTTAGCATAATTATGAGAAACAGTGCTTTTTTAATATCATTGCTTATTTCCAGTATAAACTGCCATGTAACCTTGCAAATAACTTTCTTATTAAGCTACTTTAATTCTTTTGGAATTGACAGGTATGCTTCATTGGTTCGGACGTAAGCATAGAGTGCTAATGTGACTTTGATTTCTTGCAGCAGTCTGTGGTTTACTTATCACAATAACTTTTCTGTGTTTCTGGGTGTGGGATTAATTTAACAGTTTTAAAGATGTTTTCCAAAAATAAATAAATACATAATAAATAAAAAAATAATCCTCTCTGCACTTTGAGCTATTGACAAAGCCCGGGAATTTGTTTTTTTTTTCAAAAGCGGAGGTCAGCATTACAGCTCAGTAAACTGTCAGTCTGTGAATAACGTCTGCACAAATTAAAATGTCTGAATGTCAAATGGCTTTACATTGGACGGAAGTTATATATTTACTCCAGTATGTAGTATGATCTTAGAGAGTTTATGGATTTCTTATTGATTTACTTTTTGCTGAGCAGTTGTTTGTTGATTTATTGATGGTTCTTTTGGTGGTGGGAAATTGCTTGGATGAATCCATCTTTTTTCAGATATTTTGACTTCCAGACAATTTCATTCATTGAGTCTGTGCCATGTGATTATTGAGGTTGCCTGTTTTACTAGTAGGGGCTCCTTTTGTATGTGTAAGAGAGAGAGATTTAATATGTATACTGAATATATTTTTGCAAATGGAATTCTTAGTTAAATAGGTCCCTCTTCTTGGGCAAGTAGACTTGAGTAACCAATATTAGATCTTAACCATCCAGATAGGAAAGTTTAGTATGTGGATTTTCCATCCGGTTTGATGAAGGCTATGCTACTTACTCAAGGAGTACATTTATGGCTATCCATCCAGTTGTCGCGTTGCTGAACTACTTTGTTTGATAATGAGAGAAGCTTTTTTACAGAAGTTGAAGGATTTTGTGTCAAGAACCTGTCCATACAAAGTGGCTTGTTTATGTTGCAGTGAAGACTGGGATCTTTGTATTGAGCATTTTAAATATAACCAATATTTCTGAGGTGGAGAAAGTCCATTAAGGCAGGATCTTTCTTAGCCTGGAAAGCAAGCCAGTGATGAAATTTATAGGGGCCAGTGAAAGACAGAGGAAAGCAAGAAGCTTTTTAGTCTGTTTGGATAACTAAGTGAACACAGTCCTTTGACCTTTTTTATCATAAATGGTTGTAGTCTTTCTTTTGGCATGGTATTTTGTTGAGGCACATGCCAAAAGGGGCATTGCACTCAATAATTGCTCTTGTAAAGGAAGAATACAGGGATGTTATGACCTCCTTGTCCCTGGATGATACCCTTACTAATGAGGTGGGCCATGTAAAAAGCTTTCCATACAACGGAGAAAATATGGTGGTCAAAAGTCAGGTTTCTATCAACCTGGGTGCCCAAGCAGCTCACGACTGATTGCATCCTTACAACATTGTTATTAATGTGATAATTTGTGGGGATATTACTCTCCTCAAAGGGGATGATGATGCATTTTTTGGCATATAGCTTGAGGCTATGTTTCTGGCACCAGTCATTTGTTTGGGTGAGACGCTCTTGTAGCTTATTCAGAATTGTTTTATTAAGTCAGTAATGTGAATTCTTTACTTTATTGCAAATTTGTTGGCTTATTTTTATGGATTATAGTATTGTAGGACTGCTAATACTGACATTTTATATAGTTGGACTGCTGGAGTGGTTTTCCCAGTGAGAAATGCTAGTGCTGTAGTGAATATCTGTTTATTTGTAAAAAAAAAAAAAAAAAAATATATATATATATATATATATATATATATATATATATATATATATAAACTAAGATGCTAGAGTTAACTGTTAGATTAGAGAATTAGAATGAGAATTAGAATTTTAAAGCAAATATTAGGCATTTATTACATTTATTCATTGTTTGAATGCACCTACAGTTATTCATTGTTTGAATGCACCTACAGTACAGCCAGGAGATCAACTTTGGTCTCCTGCGGCAGCGAAAGAGTTAACTATATGATATATTTTATATGCGGCCCCAAGACAATTTCTGCTCACTCAATGCAGCCCCAGCAAGCCAAAAGGTTGGATACCCCTGAGAGGGTAGAACCAGGAGGAAAACTTGCAAATAAGTGGACTACCAGAAGGCTGGAATGTAGCCTTTGCAGGGAATTCATCAGTCATAAGCTGGCAGAATGGTCCCAAATGACAGAAGAAGATAAACACCTTGACAGGTATCATAGAATAGCATGGTTGCCTCTGAGGATTCAGCCAAGGAATACTCAGCCAAAACTAGTCCATTTTGCCTTTTATGTGACAAAAGAAAAAGTGATGTCTCAGCTTTGGAAACTGGTTAAAGTGTGGAGACCCCGGGGTTTATGTAGATCTGAACTTCTCAGAACACATTTGAAAGCGAGACTAGTAGCATTTGTCCCATTGCAGACACTGTGTAAGTTTAAGAGCATTAAATATAAACATATGTACTCAGAAAGAAAAAAGAAAACTGTTCTTGGCAACAGGGATGAAGTCTTTCTCCATCCCAGAGGAAGTCTTAAAGGAACTTGATAGGGTTAATCATCACTCAGGGGACCCCATGAACTACACGGCAGAAGTGAATCCTCTGGCGCAGATGAACAGAGGGTTCTGAAAATATCCAATGAATTAGCAAAGGAACCATTAATGTTTCAAAAATAGCACATATTAGGAAAAAAAACATGGATACAATTCATTCTTTTCAGGATGAGAGAAGAAGGCAAACAGAAATGGATACTGAAAGTGAAGGTTCCCACAGGTAAGCTGAAAGGGACAGAATTTCTAACAGTGCTCTGAAGATTTCATAGGTACTAGAAGTACTTAGCTCTGAAATAAAAATTAAATAAATTATACTGAAAAAGTATGATGTGCAGCAATAGGAAAGTACAGTTTGAAATCATAAAGGCCCTGCAGGGTATAGGGAAGATGCTGCAGGAAGGAGAGAAACAAGAACCACACCATTAATTAGCACAAGTTCAGGCTAATGAGGATAAAACAATACTATTACAAAGTCTGACAGTGAGGAAACTATATGATGCTAAATACTCCAAAAGAACTGAGAGCGCTAGAGCAAGACACTGACAACCGAATGTAGAAAGAGCCATAATTCAGGTGTACAGACCAAAGGCAGGTGGAACTACACGAAAGCAAGATGAAATATTTAGAATAGTTAAAGAGTATTACCATCAGTTATATACAACTGCGTATGAAGAAACAAAAATGAGGAAGAGAGAGGATACATTTCTTAGGTGCCATCAAACTACCTGCGTTAGATATTGGTATGGTGAACTCACACACCAAATTTATAATCATAGAGGAAATTATGGAGTTGATAGGTAGGCAGGCCTCTAATAAATCTCCAGGATCAGGTAGAATCCTGATAGAGGCCATGAAACTGGGATGAGATAAAGTAATATGTTTTGAAAAAAATGAATGAATGAATCAGGAGATGAGGACACAGCAGATACAGAGATCCTGGAGGAAAAGGGTAATTGTGACAATACATAAAGAGGGAAAGACTCAGGAAAGCCAGCATCCTGCAGACCAATCACAGGCTTTAATCGCAATTATACATTTTTAATGAGAATGTCTAACATCTAGTTTTGCCAAGATAATGACAATCCTAACTGACACAGATCAATGTAGCATTGTAGAAGGAAGGTGAACATTCGATAACATAATTAAGATAGTTATGAAAATACAAAATGTGCAAGGGGTTGGGGAGAGGTGTCAGTGGTGACTCTGGATACTGAGAAGTCATTCAGTAGGATAGAGTGTCCATACTGGTTTGAGATTCTAAGAAGGTATGGACTTCCAGTCACATTTAATCTCCTACTGAAAGGGATCGATAGGGGCATGATGGCCAAGGCTAAAATCTAAACTCTTTTGTTTTCAGAGACCATAGATATAATTAGTGGAGCAAGACAGGGATGCCCAGTATCTCTGTCTGTTCTGTTATTCCCAATTTATCTGGAGCAACTAGGAGCAGCAATGTGGCAGTCGACTGTGAAATAGTATAAATTGGATGCTATGGAGCTTAAAATTGCAATATATGCAGATGACATGACCTTGATGTTACCAAACCCAGAAATTGATACAGAGGCAATATTTAGGCTGATGGAAGGATTTATGAAGAGACACTATTAAACGTTAAATAGAATCTTTAGAAATGGAAAACATCATGATCATACCCTTTCCAGGAGTAGAAATGCTTCACTGGTGTGTTAATCCCCATATATCTAGGGCAATACTTTTGGACACACTTAGAAAGCAGACTTTTGCAAAAATTGCAATGTAGATGAGAGATTTCATTTGATTTAGAGAAAAGCCAAGGGTTAGTTTGGGAAAAGGCAACACTACACTACATGCAAGTGAGACTGGGCACCCCAGGTACAGAGCAGTATTCTGCAAACATCCAGGTACCCTTGCATGCTATATGTCAGGACAAATCATCTAACAAAAGATCAAAGGAAATGCTCTGGGTAAAATAACCAGGAGTGTGACATAAGGATCTTCTGCATGTATTTTGGGGAGCAAATCTTAGGAAGCTCTGTATTAAGTATGGTTAGTAGGGGACTGAATAGAATCTTTCTAAAAGGACACATTAGAAAATGGAGAATAAAAGTATAACCATAGGTCTGACTGTGGGATAAGCAACCAAAGACAGAAGTTTGGCAATGGATCAATGGAAACTGAAGCTCAAATTCTGGGCAAAGCTAGTAAGTGCAGAGAAAATATTAAAATAGGAAGAAGGCAGAGATGAGTAGAAATCGCCAGATTATATGTACACACCTACAGTTTCAACGTTTATTCAGGGAAGTGACCTATAAAAGAATATAATAGATATCCGAATGGTTATCTGAAGTGAGTGAGACAGGCAGAGTAATCAGACATTTAATCAGTAAAATGTATAAAATGCTCTATCAAATGAAAGAAAGAGTAATAACACAGATGAAGAATGAATGGGTGAGCTTTTTTGGATTCCCATTTCCTGAATAACTTTGGGCGTCAATATGTATCATTCTTGGAAAGGCGATTAAATCAAGGAAATTTTGCATAGTTTCCTGGAAGTGCCTTCATAAATATTTTACATCCCACAGGATATCAGGAAAGATTTTCTATTGTACAGCTACTATGTGAATTGTGGGGAGGAAGGAGTATGAGACTGGAGACATATATTTTGGAATTGTCCATGCCTGCTTTGGTACTTTCATAGGTATGTACTAGGCTAATGACCACTAGAGCCTTTTTATGTCTAGCCATGCATCTCAAAACTCTGATAAGTTCTGTTACCCTTGATAAGTGTAAGGAGGGGCTTGGGAGAAGAAACATTTACAAGCAGGGGTCTAAGAGATGAAATATTTACAGGCTCCCTGTGTCCATTAGAGACATAGGTGCCAAACCAAGGATGAATTTCCTGTTCCCTATCCAATTGTCCAAGTTACACTTGAGTTGGGTTAGGGAGGAAATCTGCTTCACATGGATGGGGATACTGTTCTAGAGAATGGGTAGTCTTTGGGAGAATGGATAATTCTTGTGATATTGGTTTAGTGAATTTGCAGGAGGTCCATTAGGGTGGGGTCTGACAATACCTTGTACTCCAGGCACAGATCTCCTCTCAACAGCCTGTAGGAGACAAAATACAGGGATAGGGCTTTGAGGTGGTCTGCATATGACATGTTATTTATTCATTGTATTCAGTAAGTAAGGAATCTCTATGAACATTCTAATTGTTGGATTTGCCTGGTTAGGTACATACTAGAAGGGTAATTGTACTCAATGATAGGTCTGATGAATGTTGAATACTGTGAAACAGTGACTTCCTTGGATTCAGATACCATACCTTTGTTATTAGTTGCACAACATAGCATGATTTCTAGATTTCTGTCTATGTGTGTCCACAAGTTCCTGACTACTGGGTTGACACAAATGATTTCTAGATTTCTGTGTATGTGTGTCCCCAAGTCCCTGACTACTGGGTTGACTCTTAGGGGTGTGTTGTTAATATCATAGTTAACAGGGGTTGGATGACTTCCTGAAGGATACTATTATGCCTTTCTTGGCATTTAGTTTTAGTCCATGGCTCTGACAGAAGTTATTTGTCTATATCAGCCCTTCCTGGAGAACATTAGTGTCTTTAGGGGACTGCTCCTAATTTGCAATCACCCGCAAATTTGGTCAGCCAGAGGACCCTGACATTGGCCTTGACTTCAGAGACATAAATGCCAAAACTTAGAAGTCCCAAGACTGATCCCTGAAGGAGACTGCTTGTGACTGGCCTGTTTGTAGAGGTGGACTCCGCATTTCTAACTTTCTGGGTCTTGTCTCTAAGCCAGCTGGCTATCCACTGGGTAACATAAGGGTACCTAACCTCTTGAGTTTATCAGCAATGTGGGGTATTATGTCAAATACCCTGGCCAGGTCAAGGTAGGTAGTGTAAACTGTTTTGCCCTCATCCGTTACTTTTTCTGATCTTCTCAAAGAAGTTCACCAGGTTGGGTAGGCATAAGCTGCCCTTGATGAAATCAAACTGGGTTAAGAAAAGTGTTTGGTGGTCTCCTATGTCATTACTAATTATTTCCATGATAATGTTTCCTATAGCTTTGCATATGAGACTGGTGAGACTTATGAGTCTATAGTTTCCAGGGTCTGTAGATGGCCTACCTTTGTGTGGAGGGATGACTGTTACTGTTCTCCTTTCATGAGGGATGAAACCTGTTTGGAGGTTATGGCTAAATTACAGTTCATACGGCCTGACAGATCATGTTTCATGCTATTTATAAGTCATCCTGGGATATTGTCTGCACCCATTGATGCAGTGTTCTAGGCCATTGAGGGAGCATTGAGAACCTCTTCCTCAGTGATAATAGGGAGAGTTACATTTGATTGTATTTCCTGAGGGGAGTTTGGTGGGAGACAGGGATAAAGCATTATCTGAATTTGTCTGTAAGTAGATTTGCTACAGCTTCTTCCTCAGTACAGTCAGTGTATTAACAATGAGCTTTGCCCACAATTGTTCATAGGTAGGTACTAGGCTGTTGGCCCTAGGGCCTATATAAGCCTAGCCAAAAAGGTACCCTGGCTTTTGCCACCCAAGAAAATAATTTTCCTGTGCCCCTGTCGAGCAGAAACACAGAGGTGAGCCCTGGGGTGAATTTCCTATTTCCCATCCAATCATCAAGATTTTTCTTGAAGAGTGCTAATGAGGACCTTTGTTTGATATAGATAGGTAGTTTGTTCCAGAGTTTGGGAAGTCTCTGGGACAGGAATCTATTCCTCCAGCATGTTCTGTTTATTGTAGTGACAAGGCTTAGGTCCCTAGTGCATGTAGCTCTGAGGGACTGGGATTTCTTTAAGTGGAGCATGTCCAGCAGCTCTGGGTTTGACATAGCTTTGTATGTTAGGCAGAGATTGCCTCTGAGTAGGTGATATGCGATGGAGTAAAGCTGGCGTTTTTTTAGATGGTCTGCGTAGGGCATCTGTTTGAGGCTGGTAATTCTCTTTGTGAGGTATTCCTGCGGCCTTTCCAGTTGTTGTAAATGTCTTGTGAGGTACATATCAAAAGGGGCATTGTACTCTATAAGGGGTCTAATGAGTGATGAGTAGAGGTGAACAATGACCTCTTTTTTCCTCGATGAGAAACCTTTTGTGATGAGGTGTGCCATATAGAAGGATTTCCTGACTACTGTGACAATGTGATTATCAAAGAAGAGACTACTGTCCACCTGTGTCCCAAGGTCTCTTATCACACTTTCAGTGTTAAGTAAACTACCACCTATGTGGCAGCTCATGGGTACAGAGTTTTTACCAAAGGGGATGACAATAGACTTTTTGGCATTGAGCTTGAGGCCATGGCTTTGACACCAGGCATCTGTCTCTGTGAGGCCCTTTTGTAGGATATCCGCATTGTTAGGAGTTTTGATTATGGCTCCTAGTTTGCAGTCATCTGCGAACTTTGTTAGCCAAAGACCTTCTGTGTTAGCCTGTACTTCAGAACTTGTGTATTGCCTTTGAGGTTGCAGACATAGCTTAAGAATGCCTTGTGGTTGTCCTTAGCCTGGGAGGCCAAATGTACCTCAAATTTGGCTTTCATAGCCTCTGACTTGTTTGTTTAGTTTGTTGAGACTGTTTTTAATCTGTCTGGTACACCTCCTAATTTTTGCTATGATTTTCTTTCTTCAGTTATACAGTTAATTATATTGTAATTCCACCAAAGTGGCTTGTTTTTTGTTAGTTCTGTGCCTCTTCTGAAGGGTACAGCTGCTTCTATGCAGCTATCAACATGCTTGTATAGGGTTTCTGTAAACAGTTCTGCATAGACAGCAGTGTTCTCAGAGTGTATGTTGGCTTGACATTTTGCCAGGATATCACTTAATAGTAGGAAGTTAACCTTAGAGTAGTGCCTGAACTTTTCAGGGTTAGCTGGGGCTGTGGGTTCATTTTTACTTCAAATGAGACAATTTTATGGTCTGACCTTACCAGGGAAGACAGTGCACTAGGGGATGTGCAGCACTCTTCCATGTTAGTGAAAACCAAATCCAGTGTGTTTATGCCCTTGTCGGTGTATTGGCAATCTGGTAATCCAGGAATATATGTGCCTGCAAGTGTGGTGTTGTATATTATTCCTAGTTAATAGTGGAGTAATTAAAGTCACCAATGAATATGGTATTGAGTTGGATGGTGAGTGTTTCCAGTACGCTTAAATACATGTTATGGGTTTCCTGGGTCATAGAAGGGGACGTATAGCTTGCAAAGATGTTGAATGAGATTTTGTCTATGGTGATCTGAACATGGAAAAGCTCAAGTGCATCATCTTGTTTTACCAGCCTTGAGGTATATTTATTTTTGATGTAAATCAAGATACCTCCACCTTTAGCAACTTTCTGCATAGTCACTGAATTAAGTGTGTGGAAGCCATTATAGCCTTGCACTGCTGGTGTGCTCTCTATGGCTTTAAACCATGTCTCAGTCACTGCACAGACATCGGCATTTGCTAGAGTGGGAAGAGCCTGTAGAGAGTGGAGTTTTTTGTTTAGAATCCTAGTATTTGGCAGGAGCATCTTTAAATTTTCTTGGTTTTGATCTACTATGTCAGAAGTGCTTTCAGTTTGGCATTGCCTAAAAAGGCATTAATGAGAGGACAATGTTTTAGCTGATATCTGAAAGCCTAGAGGGGAGAGGTGCAGACCATCCCTGGCAAAAGCAGCATGGTCTGCTGACCATCTCCTTTCATGCTGATAAATATTGCATCCCCTGAGAATGACACCAGAAACTAAGCCTATTAAAGTCAGTTATATTCTGTTTATACTGTGGCATCATCCGTGCAGAAGGTAAATGCTGCTCAGTGCTAGGCTCATAACCTGCAGCACATATTCCAGAAGGAGCTCTATATTTCTCTTCATATAGTCTAGGGAGGTATGTCTGAGGTCATTTACACCCACATGGACTATGACTGAGTCATGCTGGTACTTGTGGTCCAATGACCTGGGTGCATGCATAATGTGGCAGATCCTGACCTCTGATAAGCAACTAACTGTGACTTTCTCCTTACTCAGCCTGGTGAGAGGGACATAGTGTGTCTCACAATGGAGTCTTCAATGACCAGAATGTTGGTTGTGTGATGGCTTGCCTTATGGGCTTAGAAGTAGAGGTTGCGTGAGATGTGGATATATGTGTCTGAACCAATAACTTTAATAAAGGAGATTTAGGAAGGGAAGGTCATACTTTGCTACAGTGGAATACGTCCTAGGATCACTCAGATATGATGAAATTAATGAAGGGCTTAGAGAGATGATTTGGGTAATTAGTTTAATGGTAAAGAATGCAATAAATACAAAGTAAAAACAGAAGTAAAGTCCCACCATAAAAGGGCTAAGGCTCATTGTGGAAAAGCTTTGAGGAGAGCAGAAAAGAATGTGGTATAAGGGGAATAAGAGATTTTAATCTAGATGGGCTCATGGGTTGAGATGGCTAGGTAATGTAAAAGAAGGGGATAACCAACTGGATTAAGGAGATTAGGAGAGGACTCTTTGCTGAAAGAGAAAAAATATATATATCTATATACTGTAAATAGTTGAGATCTTGTATATAGTTACTGTTGGTATAATGTTAATATAAAGCTATCAATGTTAAATGGATGCAAATTTGATAACCACAGTAAAATGTATATACAGGGTTAATTATTTTGGAATGAAAACCAGAAACAAGAATGTACTTATTGTAACTCCTAGTACTGGGCTGTTACTAGATGTATAAGAATAGAAAAGGTGCTATGGTTTAATGAACTGTTGAAAGAAAATTATCTGTGCACCATAGATAAAGAATGCACATTGCTAATTGGAAAGTTGTAGAATATTAATAAAAGTATATTATAGTTAAAAAGAAAATGAATGACATGGTGTTAGCAGACTTTAATTTTTCCTTCTCTATCATGTTGTCATGTAACACTTTATTTCTTGGAAATAGTACCAATGCACTGTGTTGCATTTTTCCAGATAGCATGGACAGCCCCGCTATATTAGCTTCAGATGCACTGATAAATGTTGAAACTCACAGAATGATCTTGGAAGCCTGGTGTAATCATTACTTGGGTGGAATGTGATTGGCATTGGTAATGGATAATAAACCATCAGTGTCCATCTTTAACATAGGAAAGAGACTGTCTCTAATGAAGGCGGCACAGAATGGAACATCGGTCAGTTTCTGTAAGCGCACACTCCTATGATATGAAATTCAAAGGTGAATTAAGTAAAATGGCAATAATGAACTGTCAAGACTGCAGTATGAAAAGCCACAATGAATGTGCTTAGCATGGTGAAGGGTGAACAGTCCTCAGTGATCAACAAACTATTCCAAAGGAAAACCAAATGCAACCCAGATTTTTCCACCAAGAAAATCAGTGTAGATGTTCACCCAAATCCTGTCCTTATGCAATAACACACAAGCTCATCTATCAACTCTACTGTAAGTGGTTCTACAAATATTTCCCATTTATCCTCTGAATCCAACCTCCTCCTCCTCTTCCTCCTCCTCAATATAAACGTTAGGAGTATGCAAAACAAAAGTCAAGATGTTCATGCATGTATTGCTAACTACTCCCCTGATATAATAGTAGCTATATAAATCTGGTTAAGAAAATAAATAGCTGATATTGAAATCATACATCCAGCCATTAATATACTCAGGCTTGACAGAAAAGATAAAATTGCAGGTGGTGTTGCCAACATCTCTAAAAAGTTTCTTAATATAATCTCACTCCCCCTAGAGCTACCTAAATTTAATAATGCTGAACTTCTTTTATCTCCCTCTCAGTCTCAATAATGGGAAGACAATATGTCTCAGCCATGTATATATTCCTCCAGCTAATAACATAACCACAGCAGAACATATTTTCCAGTGGATATCTTGCCGTATTCGCCATGAAACTTTTGTATTGGATGACTTCAAAATAGATCATCAGGTCATCAATAATGATGCCCCCACTGAATCTATGAACTTATACAGCTTTATCAAGCTAATCAACTCCTCTACTTCAGTGAACAAAAAACTCTACCAAGTACACAACCTTAGATTGGCTTCTTACTTACAAGCTTAGCTAATTCCATACAGCTGGATGCCTGCCTAACACAATAAGTGATAAGCTTCCTGCTTATGCAATTAGGAGTCACTGTAGCCAATCCAAATAAATAATTTTAACCAAATATACAGTGCAATAAAATTCAACCAGAAAGCCTTTGTCAAAACAATAACTCACTGTAAGGAACATACTAAAAATATTCAATTAAATTCAGCTGTCTCACATTTGTATGACATTTTCCTGAATACTCTTAATAATCTTGCCACAGTGCATATGAAAAGGGACAAATCAAACCTTGCACCATGGCTAACAGTGGAAACAAAGAAATGTCAGAGATAAGAATGGTACAAAAATAACTCAATGCATTTCAGAACTTTAGGCACTTTAGATATGTAGCAAAACAACACATCAAACTAGACAAACACAACTATTATACCAAGCTACAGTCTGAGAATTCAAAAAATCCAAAACTGTTTTGGTCAACACTGAAGAAATTAAATATGTATTAGGCAAAACTACTCACACCCTTCTCATCAACTACTGACTCTACAGACCCAATTCCTTAATAGTTCAAATCCTTCCTTATACAATCAGTACTCACCCTCATTAAGGACAACAACAACAATAATAATAATAATAACCACACCTCTACTCTCTTTCTCTGTCCACCCACCATGTCCTGACCACTCACATTCGGTTTTAGTCTTGTGTTCACTTCTGCTCCCCCCCTCTCCCTCTCTCTCTGTGTATATATATATATATATATATATATATATATATATATATATATATATATATATATATATATAAACTACTTAAGTTAAAACCACCTTCCTTGGCTGCTGATCAACTCCCAAATGACTTCATGAAAAGGTCTGCTGATGCTATAGCTTTCTCAGTCCATAAAAAAAAATGGTTCCATATCTGAAAAGTATGTCCCTTTAATCTGGAAAAAATTCCTACATTATCCCATTACACAATGGAGGCAAATTTTATTTATTTATTTATTTATTTATTTATTTATTTATTTATTTTACATTTGTTGACTGGGCTAGTCTAACTGAATACATGTCCATTTTCAGTAGAGGCCCAGGGAGATAAGCTCCGTGAAAACAAAAAAACAAAATCATATATACAAAAATGAATATATACAATGCACATTGCAGGTACAGTACAGAGATAATCAAAGAGAGCAGACATTCATAACATAGTGCAAAAAAAATGCAGGTACAATACAAAATGCAGCTAATACATAATATAAAAAAGAAGGCAGCTTAGTATATTAGTAAAAAAGTTGTCACAATAATAAGTTTCCAGAAGATGTAAGTAACAGATTGTAGAAGGACAAGGTTTTGTTGTTATTAAGGAAAATAGAACTTGATTAATGAGAAGAAGAGGGTAGGCAGAACCAAGATTAGAAGAGCTAGTTGATTAGTCAGGTTTAGTACAGGGGCACAACCAGTGTGTTCGTAGGAAGAGTTTCAGTTTGCTTTTGAAAAGTGATATAGAGGGAACTGAGGAAAGTTCACCAGGAAGAAGGTTCCAGGATTTTCCGACAGTATTAGAGAATATTATAGAGTTTAATAACTACAGACCAATTGTAATTCTAGCCTCTTTGTCAAGAATATTGGAGAAGTGCAGCAATACACAACTTTTGTTGTACCTTAACTCAATCAACCTTCTCGCAAAAGCTCAGCATGGGTTCAGACCCTAGCATAGTATACCAACTGGCCTCCTTAATTTTACCAATACTATTAACCAATACAGGAATAATGGCAAACTGCTGCAAAGCCTTTTCTTAAATTTATCTAAAGCATTTAACACTATATTCCATCAATATATTTTGTATGAACTCTCCTCTACAGGTCTCTCACTCTTCCCATTCCTGGTTCTTTAGCCACCTATCTAACAGGCAGCATGTAGTTAGATGGCAACAAAACTGCTCATCCTTTCAGCCAGTTACCATTGTGCCCCACAAGGTTTTATATTAGCACCCCTTTTTTAACATTTTCATAAGTAAGCTACATGTTATCAACCAGCATGTTAGTTTAGTTCAATATACTGATGATTCTACCCTTATATGTGCAGCCCTTTCCATAGCCACACTCCAGGAGACCACTCAAAATGTTCTCTGCAGTTGAATCTTGGCTAAAACATTCTAACTTGCTTTTAATCATAATAAAATAAATCTGATGTTCTTCACTCTTAAGCAATACCTGAAACAAAAACAATCTTACAATATAACTTCATCTAGTGACACAAAAATTGAGACGGTGACCCAAACCAAGCTATTAGGTGTCATAATTGATGACTATCTCAGATTTAACTATTATACATTATTACCATTCCAGGGGATTGTGTAAGTCCAATTATTACTGATACGTTGGTTAACAAGGCTCTATCTAAAGCTAAAAACACTGCCTCCATGGGACCAGATGGTGTCCCAGGCTGTGTCATACGCGAGCTCCAAAAGGAATTAACTCCACATCTTAATACCCTGTTCAGTCTCAGCCTCTCCACAGGATATGTGCCCATAGAATGGCGCACGGCAGCGTGGTCCTGCTACAGAAGGGTGGGGCCACAACTGACCCTGGGAACTACCGACCAATAAGCCTGACCAGTATGATCTGTAAGGCTATGGAGCGAATCATTATGGAACTCATAAATGGAGAGATTGGGAACCTCCAGTCGCTGGACCCCACACAGTTCAGCTTTGTCAAGGGCAGATCATGCCTCCTGAACCTGGTGGATTTCTTTGAAACAGTTACTCAGGCTATAGATAAGGGAAAGGAGGTACACACGGCTTACCTTGACCTTGCTAAAGCATTTGACACCATTCCCCATTCAGGTATTATTGATAAGCTCACCAGTCTGGGCATAAACCCTTACGTCACAAGATGGATCACAAACTGGCTCTCAGACAAATCCCATAAAGTAAGAGTAGCAGGATCTATGTCTGAATCCAGACCAGTAATGAGCGGTGTGCCTCAGGGCTCTGTCCTAGGGCCCCTCCTGTTTGGCATATACTTCTCAGAAGTACAGGCAAGCATGGAAGGGCTGTGGCTGACTAAGCTTGTGGACGACTGCAAACTGGGTGCTATAATAGAGTCTCCGGCCGACATGGAGATCCTCCAGAAGGGCCTAAATGAGACTGATGCATGGTGTCAAAGCCATGGTCTCAAGCTAAATGCAAAAAAATGCATAGTAATCCCCTTTGGAAAAAACAGAGTACCTGCAAACTACAACATAGGAGGTAATCCCCTGAAATCTGAAGAAGAAATAAGGGATTTAGGGACCCAAGTAGACAGTCAGCTTTCCTTTGATAACCATGTTGCCAAAGTGGTTAGAAAATCCTTCTATGTGACCCATCTGATCACGAAAGGGTTTGCATCAAGATCTAAGGATGTAATGGTACCCCTCTACTCTTGCCTCATCAGACCCATTATTGAGTACAATGCACCAATTGGAATGTACCTGGCTAGACATCTCCAGCAGCTGGAGAGACCACAGAGGTACCTAACCAAGAGGATTACTGGCCTCAAACAGTTGCCCTATGTAGCACGATTGAAAAAGCTAAGGCTGTTCTCTGTTGCATACCACTTTCTCAGAGGTGATCTCTGTCTAACGTACAGAGCCATGTCCAGCCCAGAATTGTTGAACATGCTCCATCTTAGCAAAACCAAATCTACTCGAGCTACACACTCTAGGGATATAAACCTCAACACAACAATGAATAGAACATGCTGAAGGGATAGATTCCCTTGGCAGAGACTTCCCATACTATGGAACAAGGTCCCAATCTACATAAGACAGAGCCCCTCACTATCACTCTTCAAGAGGAACCTTGATGAGTGGATGGGTAACAGAAAGTTCACACAGGGGATCACACCAACAGCACTACTAGATAGGGGCCAAGGGTACTAGCTGCTAGTACAAGGGTCTAGGGAACTACTAAAGGGGCGGTGAATACTGCACAACGTGGCTGGGCTAATATATGCCTTTGGGCAGATAGCCCAGTACCAACCTATGAACCTATGAACCTATACACAGCAAATCATTAAAAAGTCACCTCAGAAACTCACCTCCCTCTATGGGGCCAGACAATAGCTTATTGACTCGCCAAGGCAAACATTTGCCTCAAACTATTTACTTCTCTCATTCGTATATGCTCCTCCTATCCTCGGATTCCTGAAAGTCATATAGAAAGTCAAATTCTCCACTTGCTACAACAAAGTAGCTAAATTTCCTGCCAACCTTGCATATAGATCACATCACATCACTGCGAGGCCCTAAAACAACTAAACTAGCCTGAACTACAAAACTACCTAACATGCACACAACTAATTACTACATGTAATCTAATTCTTTCTCCACAAAATGCCCGGCAATAAAATATATCCTACAGTCCCACTCTTTTAGTAGGATCCTATGCTCAAGTGAAAAATTCTTTCTTATCAAAAGTGAGACAACTCAGAGGCTGGCACAATGTACTCTCACTATGCCTGTAAACACTGGAACACCATCCTAACTGAACTAAAAAGGACTGAATACCCCTCCAGTTTTAAGTATTTGCTTAAACAACACCTCAGCCATTCCTGGTTATGCTTACATTCTTCACCTGTGTGAGACTTTTATTAACTTCAGCTCTTAATGCTCTCCCTATGTATCCTTCATGTTCTCTTCTTTAGCTGAAATACCTCTACCATTTCTCCACATTAATTATTCAGTCTAATGATACACTCATGTACCATTTCTAATGATTCTCTCAAATTCCACCTTCTTCACCATCAATAAATAGCCCTTATCTGCATCATATCTAGAAGTCACCCTCTATAATGAGTATAACCTCTATGTAAAATTTTCTATGCACACTAGCCCCTTTCCCTATCTTGCTTACATCATACCTTATATTTCTCTTAAACATTTACACAATATCATATCTTTCTCTTCCCGTTAATACCCCCCCTTTCCCATCTTGCGTACACCAAACTTCATATTTCGCTTTGCATGCATTTGACAATTTTCTCTAATCTTTGCCCTGTCATAATGGATAGCCCATCTGTCTGATTGCCATACATTTGTTTGTGATACACTATACTTTGTACACTTTTAGCTGAGATGTCCAATCTACTGAATGGCTGTCAAAGATACTTCGACCATTGTGTATTGTTACTTCTGCATACTACAATTTTTACTATTGTAAAGGTACTTCTTGTTTATCATTCGTAGTGAATTTGTAAATGTAAATGTCATTTACTGGAGGTTTTCTTCCCAAATCTCTGATGAAAATGGGCTTTGTCCAGTTGGACTTTCATGGTAAACAAAGGCAAATAAATGAATGTATGAATGAATAAATAAATAAATAAATAAATAAATGGTGTAATAAAAGAATGATCTAAAGTAGACTATTCATTGTATCCTGAATCTACAACTATAAAAGAACAGTTTTACATCTGCTAAGGAGCCCTATATTGTTTTGTTTTGGTAATTCTTAGCAAATTAAGTTGTCATCATATATGTGGGACACTTAGGGACTGTTAAATGAAGTCTATGATTTGTAGCTTTATGTGATGGCTTAAAAGTTGCAAGCAAATGGAAGATTTAGCAAAAGGTTGTACTGGATAGCAAATTACCCTAAACACAACACCAAAAGCATCTTTACATATTTGGTAATGGCTGTCACTATAAGGGAAAAATCCAACTATTAATATTGCAGGACAATTTATGGAAAAAGCATTGATTCCTCTGGGTGCACATTCTAATTTCTTGAACATGTTTTAAATCAGATAGGACTCACATGTACAAATAATGTTTCTAAGGAATGATCTGCCAGAATAGGGTATCAGTAGCAGTGGCTCACAGTTTACTTTAGAATTAAAAAAAGCTTCTGAAAGCTAAATGACATAATACTTTTTACATTTGATCTCTATTGCTAAGGAAAAACATTGGCTATCAGAAAGGTTTGTCTACATGTTTGATACAGTAATAACAATCCATACTTGAGCCCCGATCACAAATCACTGCTGTTCAAAACAGGCAATTTTCTCTTAACATACCAAAAAATGCAGTACTTATAGCTACTAGTGCAATGCCAGCAACACTGGTTGCAACGTGGAAGTCAAAGTCAGGTTTTGATTATTAAAACCTAATGTTCAAAGAACATTGTCTCAGAAGCAAGGCCTGTGATGAAAACAGTTGATGGGGAGGGGGGGGGGTAGTACTTGGAGATGACATGCAGATCAGATTCAAACAGGTCACCAATCAATAGCTATAAAATCAGTTATGTGATTGAATTTTGAAAGAGAACCAGACAGCCACAGTCATACTGTTTCCAGTAGATGACCAGACTTGTGTAAAGAGAGGGATGAATGACAAGAGGCATGCCCAAAGAATAATAGGTGACCATGACCATGGCTATACGGATACAAAAAGCGATGACCAGATCAACACCGAGTAGAAAGAAATATCACCATGTCCATATAAAAAGAAGGATGGCTGTGTTACTGCATGCCCTCAAGATGAAAAGATGACCTTTCATGTGTTTTTCAGCATGAAGACATAGGTGCGAATCCAGCAGAGCCAAAAAGGTGAATTCACATCTTGGACCTACAGAGACCACTCACTCGTACAAAACCAGTAAGGCCTCATACATGAAATGTAGAAGTCATAAGGAGAACACTAATAGTCTAAGATTATGAAAGATGAAAGTAGTTCATAAAATGCAAAAATAATAAATGTGATGACTGAAATTACATATGAGTAAAGCATTAATACCTGGAACTTAACTTAAATGTAATACAGTTATAGGGCACTAACATCATCTTATATCACCTTTGTAGCATAAAAATAATTGATAACAATATCAAAACATTGTTACATATATGCTAATGCTGTAACCAAATGTTAACATTTACAATAATAATGTACACTGCCTCCTAGGTTGTATAACTCTGTCAGGAGGAAGTCCAGAATATTAAGATGTTACCGTGCATGTGTGAAGTATGGACACTTGTGACTACACATCTAGCTGTGCACATTGTTTCTGCTCTAGTCAAACAAAAGTAAAGTTGTTGCTCAGTCCCTCTCCCCTGTCTGGCTAGCATGCACTATTTATTATGATTATGTAGTACCAAAGTTAGGTCAGATACATAAGTGTCAACTTCAGAGTAATGAGACTCAAACCTGCATAGTAGCCTGCAGTGGGTGAGTGACATATGCAAATCTGGTGCACCTAATCAAACAAACCATTCACTCCAGTGACTTCTTACTTCAAAGAAACAGAAGCCTGAACCTAAGATAATGAAACTTAAAGGCCCTTTGGATGAAAATTTCATTAGGTAGCAATGCGATGGAATGTTTACTACTGGCTGCAGTTTTTTATGAAGCCTCTAACATGATAATATCAAAACATTTTGATAAAGTTATTATGTCTCATTGAGAAGTTTCTTATATGGACTGTTTCTTCTTTGCAAAATTTGTCATTTCTCAAATTTCTTAAAGTATTTTTAAAGTTTACATTTTCTGTTGCAGAAGTATGCAGGAAGAGTAGTGCTTCAATCATAAGACATAAACATTCAAGACTGTTAGTATTATCAAAGGAATAGTGAACACACTGCAGGAAAAATCACTAGCGATTGTATCCTTGATTATGATTATCATGTACATTGTCAATCTTCTGTCTACAATATACAATTTTATGCAAGCAGAGCCATGTCACTTTAAAGTTGAAAAGGTGATTGTTATGCTTGGTTCATTGAAGCTGTTGATGGATCACTCTAATTTAGTTTTGTTGCTGGTGTCAGGAGGCCTGCTGCTACACAATACACAGATATGGCAGCATATATCATTGTGAATGCCAGTGCGTCACAAAGTAGATGCTTTAAGAAAGCCTGCTACTATACATAGCTATAAACAGCACATACTGTAAGTGACTTAAAAGCTTTTTGGTAAATATTGATTAGGCTTCCATCAGCTTTATTCTCAAAGTTTTCCTTTCTGCTAAACCATACTGTGAAGGAAAGTGTACTAGCTTTTGTTAGCATTGTTCTAAGTGTTCAGCCTCAAGATAAAAGGTCACATTTCATGTCCTGTTTCAAGATGCTCTAAAAACTCTTATATGAGTCATAATGTTTAAAATATACCTTCAGTCAATTAAGTCACCTGCAAAAACAAATAAAATATTGTTTTTTTTTGCTAGACAGGTCAGAGAATGACCATGAAAAAGTTATTACTGAGTCATAGCTGCAGTCAAGTGTAAGTGACTTTTAATCAGATAGGACAATAACCAGATGAAAATGGTTCAAAGCTGAGCCACAAAAATTTTCGGCGACAACAAAGATGTGATATGAGGAACAGTCAGTGACATTTGGAAGACAGAACCTAATGCTGCAAAGATAAGTGAGGCATCCAGAAATCTTTAATTTAATTTTAATATAATTTATTTAATTTGCTTGGTAACCACCTAAGTGAGCTGGTCATCCTGGATATTTTTCAGCTATAATCTAGGACACAGGGGTAAGGGCAAATGAAATATATATGGACATTTTAGAGGAACCAATCTATCAGCATGTGTTTGGAATATGGGTGGAAATTGGACTGCTTGGAGAAAACCCTTTCAGACACGTGAAGGGTGTTACAAACTCCACTCAGCCAGTAATTGGAGAATAGAATTGAATCTCAGACCCTGAAGCTATGAGGCAGACAGCTTAACCACTGAATTGCTGTGCTACCTGCCTCACAGGAATAAACTCAAACATTCTGTAGAGGAAAGGAATGCTTTGAATCAATACTAATATTAGGAAACAAAGTCTCAAGACAAAGAAGAAGAATATAAGGGACAGAAAGACAGATCTTCTATTGGCAGTGTCAAAGAGAGAAAAGATGCTTACAGAAATAATGGTTTCAGTGGAACCAGTGAGGTAGATTTAGGAAAACCTGGGGTAACAAACATTGTTAGTAGAAGAGCTGGGAGAATGGAAGAGAGTTAGTGGATTGCTTATGTTGAAGACCTTTCACCATGCCAGTTGACCATATGCAATTCTGCCATACTCCAAGCCTTTTCATGCGAACAATAGTCATAATGCGATGAAGAATTTGCAGTATTTTGCATAAATTTACCTACATCACACAGTAAAGCATTGCCTTTCTATAATGGGACAATCCTGAATAATTTGTTTGTTAGTCTGATGAATTAGAAAGTGGCTTAACTTGCAAGGTGTTTTGATATGCGTTACAGGCTAATGCCATAAAAGTAGGGAATAAAAGCTTTATTTATAGGATCTAATGTTCATGAGTGACATACGAATATCACTCATAGATATTCATGGCACTAAAGAAAATATACAGATACTAGGCCAGAAAAGTCAGTAAGCGTTCATAATATTAGAGGAAATCCTATAATTAACAAATGATCAATGATCAACATGAACAGAAATAAAGGTATACTCTCTTCCTGTAGTTTTTACCAAAAAAAGAAAACAAGAAAAAGAGGGTAACTGAGTTCCTTGATGACTGTCTGTACTGTATTGGAAATAACATGATTAAGTCAGCAACTTAATGTCAGTCTCTAAAACTGTAACTTGAAGTCAGGTATTTCTGACCCGAAATATGACTTACACTTGTGCTATTTTACATAAAAGTATACTACATTTTCTTGATGACAACAGGAAGCATTATGATTATCTATTCTACCCTGTTAAGTGCATTTAACTTCCCACCTCTCCTACATTCCTTGTTTCACTATCATTCTTCTCTACCGCTTCCATATTTTTTTGCATGCTTCCATGAAATCCTTTTTTCAAAACCCATTATGGTAGTCCATTGAATGGTTCCACCAAAACTCTCTCCTTGATGAAACATTTTTGCAGCTCAAGAATTAGTTTATGTTGTCTCATCTTATTTCATCTTTTTTCTTTTCCTGTCTCTTGCTTAAATATCTTGAGGTTGCACCTGTGGGTTATCTTAGGACAGGTGTTTTTCTCCTTAAAGGATAAGTAAAATAATCACAATAGTTCAGGAACTGGTAACAATATGCATCCATAACAGTGCTTCACACATTATAAAAAGTTAGATTTTTGTTCCTTTCAAGTCATACAACATAACTAACAGTTTTGTTTACTGTTCTGGTTATACAGAGAAAACCCTACTCATATTTTATTTTCCCAGTCCTCCACACTCATTGATTACATCTGAGGACAACCTCCACTTTGGGCCATGCCTCCTCTTAGCCAGCATCACCAATAAGCACCCCCCCCCACTCCATCAGTTGCCCGAGCCATTAACTGAACCCAGTTCAACTGGGCGGTAGTCAGGGCTTTATCCCCCTATGCCACCAGAGCATCTCAAACATAAATGCTTGTGACTCTACCCCTCTCTCTGGTACTGCTAGTTAAACTGCACAAGGTCAGAACTGCATAGCAATGACCAGCTTACCTCTCACCTTCTTTGGTCAAGAATTCTAGACAAACCATAAAATAATGGAGGGACAATGGGCCAACATCAGGGACAATTTTTAAATATTACTTTAATTCACTTTAAAAAGTTAATAGAAAGTCAAGCTTTGTATCATCATGCATTTTCTGAAAAATAGGAAGTATGAAGCACCAATGCTTAGCATTATTGATTCACTATAATCTTCAGTTATTTATAAAAAAAATCAAGAAATGTAGAAGGGACAGGGCACAAATAAGAGACAAAATTAGGCTATCTAGCATGTAGGAATGTTAGTGCAGCTGAGGCACAAAAACACCCAAATCCTATACCACATGACAGAATTCTTATACATACAGTGAATTTATGGTATCTAAGGTAACACCATGCATAATAACATCTTATGAAAGAATACCTGTAGACATGTGACCTGCAATGGCACCTCCAGTGGGAGCAGACAGAAACAAAATAACAATGTGCATGTGCATGCACTACTTGAGTGAAATACTACAATACACAGTATAACAGTACAGAATGGAGCTATGCATGCATGTGTAGTGCATTAGTCAACAAACCTGTGTCTTCAAACAATATCATAAAACTGATGTGCTGCACCATAAACATGCATCCTGTAGGCATAAAGAGGATGTGAAGTCATGCGGTGAAATAAACTCTACATTATATAACATACTTCTTAGGCACAGTAATTAACCCTTCAGAAAGCACACGGATCTGCCATTGCAAAAAATATTATTATTACACGTCTCCAAAACTTACCCTGAGATGCATTAAAGTGAAACATGCAGTTACTGTATATTATCAATTTCAGCAACTTACAGCCACAATAACACCAACATAACCAGGTAAAGGATATGCAACAGGAATACTTTTGTCCAAGATGGAAAAGCTTTATAAAACATCCAGCATGTCATGCTATAAGTGACACATAATTCATATGGTCACTTATCTACTAGCTACAACTGCAGACACAGCCAGCTAATTGGACATTATCTCATTTGCAGTGAGCATGCATAAAATGCTGAATAAATGCATGTGTATCCAAGTATGATATACCATATCCGATTAATGTATGGATGCCATGGGGGCAGTTACATTCAGCAGTCATTTACAACAAGAATATGGCTGCTAAGATGGACAAGCTATGGATTCTAGAGTGTGCATTGCACACTTATTGCATGCAGCATTCATCAGTACTTGAAACTCAAGTCTACAAAGTTGTTATCTCTAATATAACATCACTACATCAAAAACAAATAGGCTTACTAGACAGCTTGTAAATATATGGATATAATTCTATGTAGTCAGGTGGGTCTACTTTAGTTGACCGAAACGTCACTTCGCCGACACGCAAAACACCGAGACCAAACAACCGAAAACACACAATACCGACAACTCACAAAACTGAACACCATTACACCGACACACAAAACGTAAACTACACATTACACACAATTACATATCCACTAACCTTAACCCAAACCCTAACCCTAAGGTCCGACACTACCGCACACTTACCCTACCCGCACCCTAACCCTAACTTACTTAACCCACCCCTAAACCTAAAGTCCATCACTATCACACACTTACCCTACCTGCACCCTAACCCTAACTCACTTAACCCACCCTAAAACATAAAGCCCGTCACTATCGCACACTCACCCTACCCGCACCCTAACCCTAACTCACTTAACCCACCCCTAAACTACACTCCGTCACTATCACACACTTACCTTACCCGAACCCTAAGTCCGACACTACCGCACACTCACCTTTCCCACACCCTAACCCTAAATCCCTCACTATCGCACACTTACCGAGTCGCGCTCACACGTTCCCCATGTCGGTCTTTCAGCTGTCAGGATTTCACCTTGTCGATCACCTTCATTTTCGGTCGTTTGGTCTTGGTCTTCTGCGTGTCGGCGAAGTGGCGTCTCGGTCAACTCAAGTAGACCCAGTCAGGCATGTCACAACTTACAGCAAATACATACACTTTGCTATAAAATCGATGGATGGGTGTTGCATGATGCATATTATATATACATTTAAGATAAGAAGAAAATACTATAGCATCATACAGTAACAAGTTGTGAATACCTAAGAAAAATATCCATTGTTGGGTTGTCAGTGTACAGTTCCAGCAAAATGGAAGCACAGGTATACACAGATACATGGGTATAGCAGATTACTGGCCAGAGCCTCCAGGGGAAAGGATGTGGCACGTCAGTGGCACTCATGTACAGTCACATATGTCATAGACAGCATGATCTAACAGTACCACATAAATAACAATA
The DNA here is from genome assembly GCF_019279795.1 of Protopterus annectens. Classification (NCBI taxonomy): domain Eukaryota; kingdom Metazoa; phylum Chordata; order Ceratodontiformes; family Protopteridae; genus Protopterus; species Protopterus annectens. The sequence goes on along the minus strand of NC_056735.1, from coordinate 846,273,941 downwards.
TGAATATGATTCTGCTTGTAGGGGCTGTGTTCCATATGGGTAACTACAGATATGCACACGTCACTCACCACAGAGGACAATACTACAGCACAAATGACCATTATCAAGACCTTGCTAATACATCAAACAAAAATAATTATATGACTACTGCCATTTATAACAGTATGATTCATAAATAGACAGTGATGCATGTTTCATTGAAATCATTATCTCTGAATTCTCTTTTGTCAAATGAAAATAATTAGAACAGCCTGCAATGAAAGGGGAATTTAAGTTTATATCAAGGTGTGGTAAGCATGGATAGTTAAGGAGAATAGTACATTTCTTTTGAATGGAGATTGTGTTAGGACCTTTTGCCCTCATATAACATGCCTTTTGTTTTTGATTTTTTTTTAAATAGCCAAATTTGGACATTTTTTTTCAAGAGAATTACATTTTTCAGGACTAATCTGTTTTAATCACAATGAATTATGGTTACCCTGTGTAAGCTGTACTACTTTGCTGTGCATGTAAAAGTACATATGCAGGTTACCATGGCATCAGCAGGCTCATCAGTGCATTGACACCATACCACTGTGTACAAGTTGTAGTGTAGAGTACCCAAATATGTAGCTGATTACATACACATCGGCCATAACTGGTGCCTCACAGTACTTAGCTTGGTGCTTTAATTACCCTTGAGGTACCTTCTCTGCAGTTAACATGTCCTTTTTTGTGTGGATTTTCCTAGGATGTTAGTGACCTACAGCATCTAGAACTTTTGTGTTGTGTGTGTGTGTGTGTGTGTGTGTGTGTGTGTGTGTGTGTGTGTGTGTGTGTGTATGTGTGTGCTTCACAGAACCAATTCTAGTCAGGGTAGGCTTTGGCTACCTACAACCCAAAATGGATAAAGTGGGTAATAAAAATCAGTAAGAGAATGACTATATAGGTAAGTACCTATGCCATTAAAGTGGATCGTGGTGTGTACACTGCACCCACAATGAGGATTATATGCCTATTCAATGATTGTTTTGGAAGGAACTGAAGGCAGGAAAGGAATGAAAACATAATCAAGAAACGCAGAGCTGAGTTGCACAAGTTGGTGGAAGGGCTGCATAGGACATACACATAAGCAAACAGACAGGATGAACTAATTATTTAACAGTTGACACACTGGGTGGGCTTTATCCTTGGAGACATGCTAATAAAGGTGGAAAGACAAGAAAGGGTCCATTCTACAGAAGAATGTGATATGGAAGAGGAAACATAAATTGAAGGCAACACAAAATTAGAAGTATGATGGAATGATGACAAGCAGTTACTGCACGTGTGTGCCACAGTCATGGGAGTGTCAGAAATCTCATTAGTCTGACCATAATTGGAACACATACGGGACCCTCTACAGCAGCATCAGCAGACATGTATCTTATTTCTGCCAGAGATCCAAAGCATACAAATTGGCAGGAACACCACAGCTTCACACAGTAAAAGTATTTATTTGTAAAAATGGACCAGATATCTGGTCAATACTTTTACTGTGTGAAGCTGTGGTGTTCCTGTCAATTTTTATGCTTTGGCTATTCTGTGTTTATTTGGCAGTTACCTTTATCAGTGGCTGAGACTTGGTCCTCGTGTTTGTCTTGGTTCTATTTCTGCTGGAGCGAATCAACTTGAGAAATATCCAGTATCGCTGTGGAAGAGTGAAGGATATAAGAAGGCTGATGGCAAAGCAAGCATTGTAAATGCCATTCCAAAGACATGCTGTAGGTGGATTGGACACTCTAAACTGGCCCTAGGCATGCGTGCGTGCATGTGTGTGCCTTCCGTGGAAGGTAGGGCAGCGGGCTAGCAACTTGACACCATAAAAGTCCACAGCCAATCATGAGCAGACAGGTGATCCGCTGTGGCGACCCCTAACTGGGAAAAGCCGAAAGAAGAAAAAGATATTGCTTAGAAAAATCATATATATATATATATATATATATATATATATATATATATATATATTTTAATAAGGACAAAGCCCAGCACTCCTCCACATCCTGTCTCTGGGTCTGACTTCTGCAAACCCTAATAAATATAATCAACATTGAGGTCACTGTACCTTTCAGGAAGAGATGCTCCTCCATTAAACAATATAATGGTTTTAACCAGTTTTGCAGTATCACTCAGCTGATCACTGTTCATCCCAATGACTCCTGACAGTCACTTATGGTTGCTTATATGTTTACCTCCTGAATATATGTCCAGGTACTTATGGCAGTAACCACCTCTAAAATCTGCAGTAATTAATAGACAGTGATGATAATTAACCATGTACTGGGCAGGGATTAGATGCTGTATTAACAACCTCACCACCTCTTTCATGACCTGTTTGTCAGGAGTAAGTCCCATTCTCATAAAGGTGTTCAGGTTTCACAGGATGAATTGAATATGCAGGCTGTAGTGGTGCTGTTTGCTGGAATAGGCACAAAACCAAAATAATCTACAGTGGATACGCAAAGGAGAGGTACACAGAAAGTTTTCTCCTGACAAACTGTAGAAATCAGGCAAGTACAGTGGCTGTCTAAATAATGTTTACAAAAATGTTCCATTAAATTATGTTGTGAAACACTGAATAGATACATCTGTTCATACCATTATCTTTTTCTAAGCATAACAATTATGGAACTTGCATCTCGTACATTAGTGACAACACAGTGTGTACAGCTTACTGTGGCAGAGACACCTCAAACCGTAACAATGTGGGCAAAACATATTCAAGCATAATTTTAAAATGTATAGGATATTGCAGTGCACATGTCCAGAACAGCATAGTAATATAGCACATGTAGCAAGTGTCTGCATTATAAAGACAAAGAGAGTGAGAGAGAGAGAGAGAGAGAGAGAGAGACACTCGTGTGCAGGTGTTAAGGGGGTCCTGATATGTAGCTGGACATAGTATAATGGCAATATACGTATGCTGGAATCTCATTGAACTGTCTTTGTGACAGATCATACTTTGTATGGCATAATCATCTTTTGCTATGCTAGTACTTGTATATATAGTTCAAGAACAGTTTACACATGGAAATATTATAGAACAGACATATCAAGAAACAGTCACAGTCTGCATTATTTTATTATCTATCCTGCTAATTTTTTTTGTTTAATTAATAAGCTTCATATTACTTGTATGTATAAAAGGTGAATTTCCAGATGTATGGGATGTATTTTTGCTGAAGAAGGACATGTTTGCCCTGTCTAAAAGTTTGTGAGTGATTTTCCTTGATGTGCAAATAAATTATTTAGTTGGATTTTGATTATCCAGAGTTTGTGTATTTTTATAAATCCTGCAATATACCTTACATTATCTGTATATTTAGTGTTATAGGTGATTCTCTCTTTCAAGTTTTACTTACTATGGTCCAGAGGCCATTTCAGTTCAACCTCAATAGCTACCCCTTTTAAAACCTGTATTTCATCTCAGAGGAGTGCCTTCTGTGTGGAGTCTGCATGTCTTCCCCGTGGTTGGGTGGGCATTCAAAAGACATGTATAAATGGGAATGCCTTCGCTGAAGGTTGAATGTCGAGCTGGCACCTCGGCGTTTGTGAAAATCTACTGCCAATCATTAGTCCGCTGTGGCAACCCCTAACCGGGAAAAGCCGAAAGACAAACAACAACATTTCATCTCATCATCCTGTCTTTCAAAAACAAATTCCTCACTCACACTGCCAGAGATACTGAATAACTAACCATAGGCTAGATTGACGATTACATGTGACAGACTGATGCTAACTTGCAAACTTCAAGGTGCTATTCCAGTCTGTGTGCTTTCTGTAAAGCATGGCATATATCTTGTCCGTGTTTATATTTAGTTCAATATCAAAGTATTTAATTCTCTAAAAGTTTACTTCAGAACTAAAGGGAAACTAACCTAAGTTCCCAATTTTTTTAAATAAATCATATGGTTTATTCTGATTATTGTCTTACGGCAGCAAATATGTAATAATAAAAAGAAACAATGAGATGTTATACTGCCTTTAAATTCATTCTTAAACTAAAAATGTTTTATATACTTACCACCACATGATATTGCTAAAGAAATGCTCAATAATCAGATCACAAAGTATATAAAAAGTGTTACTACTGGTATTATCAAAAGAACCATATTATCTCATAATTTCTCTAATATTACTTATTCATAAACTATGGAGTATAATATGGTAGAGGCTTTTCATGTCATGTGAAGCTGGCAAGCAATTATAACCTGAGAGGTCATCAAGAGTACTTTCTGAAAAAGTCATTAGTGTCCTTGATTTAAATTAGCTACAGGAGACACACTGCTGGACCTGCTTATCCAAATATAATGACATTGCCAGTCAGAGTGCCTTTACTAGCAACAGCAGGTCTCAGATACGGGTTAGTTGGTTACAGCTTTATGCATTGTATGAATTCCACAAATATTAGAAAAAATAAGATCACTAGCTTGGAAAAATAAGAATAATGCATGTTTAACACCCTTAGTAATCAAAAGATAATGTAACATGCTGACATCCACTTATGCTCATAATTTCAACAAAATGAAGTTCCCTAAAACCTCTGGCAAGAGTGAACATAAGACCCATTTTTCTATCATATCAGTCTATATCCATAATAACTATGACTTCCACTTTTTTCAGCCTCCTTAATCATTAAGTCTTTAGACATTGGTAGTTTCTTTGAAGTCTCTTCCTCACCTTTAGTTATGTACTCATTAAACCCACCAGATAAACCTACCTAATTTTGTTATAGCATCTCTCAGGTATGATTCTGACAAGGGGAAGGGCCCAGAATGTAAAGAGACTTTTTGCCTCAAACACATTACAAACAGGATAATTAACGAGTATCAATTTATAATTTCAGGTTCAAATTCCTATTAAATATTTCTGTTTCAAAAATGGTTTCAGTAAAATTGCTTCTTCAGGAAAGTATAAAATAAAGTATTTTCCTAAGTATAGCAAATTTGTCTTTGTATGGAATATAAGATCTCACACTATTGGTCCAACCAGTGCAAAATAAAACTTATAACCACATCAAACACTCGTAATTATCTCAGGAGTAAAATCAAAGTGTGGAGCATGAAAACTAATACACTACAAAATGTGACTAGGTTATGTGTTTTCGTTTAATCATAAACTTCTTCAGAACCAAATCACATATGAATTGATTCACAATTAATCATGTAACAAATCACGTGACATACATTTAAAGCACTCTGTATGTAATATTTCATTTAAAAAACATATTGTTATTAAATAACTCCTGTAAATAATAACTTAAAAATTATAAAATAATAATTACACCATAAAAGAGTTAGAAAATTCATATCCCTGGTGCTTTGTTCTTCAATACACTTGCTATACTAACTGAATCATTAAGTCCTGGGCTGTTACATGTGTTTAAATTAAGTTGCCATCTTAATTCTAGTACTTCCAATTCATTTTGCCAGTCACCCTCTCTTATATTCTGTTCAACTTTCTCTATCACCAAGAATAAAAATGATTTAAAACCTAAGCAAATGTTACTGCTTAAAGCACTATTAACCTCCTTTTGGTATCCTCCAAGTTACCTTTCTTGGTTGTATTAATGTATGAGCACTGCTTAACATCACCACATTTCTGTGTCCCACCACCTTTTTCTACGTTATCTACATCCGAAGAACTTCTGTTCCTTTTGAATATATTTTTCATATCACAATGTCTTATTATAGTTGTATATAATTGTATGACTAAAGGGGCTATTTAGTTAGCATGCTGTTAGACATGTTCAGCATTTTATGTTGGCAAAACTGAAAACTGTTTAAGGCAAAGTGTACACAAACATAATTACAGCATTAAAGGAAAGATGCTGTTAGGGTTTTAAGTAGATGTAATACCAATTGTCTATGTTTTTAAATCAATTTTAATGATTTGGTTAGTTTAGTAAGTGTATTGAAGGATAAAGCATAAGGGGTATGAAGGTTATGGTTATGTGCATATTGTACATAGTTTTACGTTAGTATTTGTAGGATTTTTTTTAAATAATAAAAAAATTAAATGAAATATTTCATGTAGGGTGCTTTAGATGTATGTGTCATGACTTATGTGATTATTTAACTGTGATTCTATTCATATGTGGTTTAGATTTGTAGAAGTTTATAATTAAATGAAAGTGCTTAATGGAACCGCATTTTGTAGTGTATTGTTTTTCAAGCTCCGCAGTTTATTTTTTACTTCTGAGACAATTGCTAGTGTTTAACATAGTTATTTGATTGGAATATGTTAAGAAATATTAAAACTCTGTTTGACTCAAATCATCAATTTTAAATACATATGCAATAAATCTAGAGTATAAATCAGACTTCTCTCTGGTATGGCATAGTACATCACTTATTTTGCAAGCAGAAAGGCAGGAATAAAGAGTGTTGCCCAAATCATTACTAATAATGTAGATTCCCTATTGTCATCCACTGTCTCTACATAGCAGCATATGGATTAATGTTATATACACTTGAGCAGATTGGGAAGAAGAGCTACCACAAACCAAAGAAGAGTTATATGAATAAAAATATATATATTTATTCATAATTAAGATCAAATGTATTTCATACAGCTGCATAACTCTTTGTATTAAACAGTTCAAAAGCAGAATTTGAATGCTAATAAGAAACAGGTTTGCACACTAATGGTACTGTTTTTGACAACAGTAATTTCATCTTTATGTGAATGACTGACGGTGGAATTCAAAAGACAAATTTTGCATGCAACAGCTTACACTCCTTACATTGTAAAGTGAATCAAATGCAGTACTACAGTTGCATACATTGCAACTCGCACTTGTCTCATTAATATAGTTTTATTGAATAAAAGAAGTGAAGTGGTAGAAGGAATACTTTTTTGTAACTTTTACAACAAATATCTACAGAAGGAGGATTTGATGCTGCATCATTCTTGTTAATGCAATTAATGGTATGTGAAAACAGAGCTCCATTTTTCAAAATAATCACTTATTATAACCCAGTTTTCAGAAATGATCATTGTAGTCCATTGAAATGAACAGGTAGAACACTATGGAAATGATAGCCCCCCTCAAGTCATCATAGTGCTGGAAAGGAAAGGATGATTGACATTTGGAATGCCAAATTGTTTCACATTTAATTTCTCCATCTTCCCCACCTCCTCACATGTGAACAATTCTAGTGTCAGCTTTGTGGGGTGGATGATATCTCTTTTATCAGCTTTGGCATTGAATTTCTGCCTATATTAAATTAACTTGAGCAACCTTGGAATTTGCAAGCTGTGTTCTGATTTCCTTTGTGAGTTGTAGAAAGAGTAGCAAATAGTTAAAATATGTTACATTGGGCACATGTGATACAAAGACAGAAATAGATTATTGAAAAGAGCTGCTGAACAGTTAGAAATATATGTGAATAGAGTTTCAAATATTGTTACTTACAAGTGACTGTGAATGCCTGTGGTATGAGCTGACCAAAGATATTGCCCGGAAGTGAAGTCATAAAGTCTTCTTTTTCTTTTCATAGTACTAAATTGGCATACTTTTCAGTATTAGCATCCACACTGGTAGTATCTACAGTAAAGGCAGCCTGGACAGAAAACCGCTTTAAAACTGCGCCTTTAGCATATTTCTTGCTTAAGTTGATGTGTGAATATAAAAAGAGAGAGAGAGACAGAGAACGAAAGAAAGAGAAACAATAAAACAAGGTGAAGATTGGAAATGAATTATATCTGTTGAACAAACATAAGTATGCAAAGGGGTATCCTTCCATGTCTGAGTTGCAGTATATGTCATCATATGAAATCTGTACAAAATTTTTGGCATCCCTCTATAAACATTTTTTCTTATGAATATTATGTCATGTATTATTCTATAGTAAGTCATAATTTCTGATGAATGTATCTATAAAACTTTCTATGCAGGCAAGACAAAAAATAATGTATTGAAAGGATTAGACAGCCCAAATGTATGTCAGAAACAAGACAGAACACATTGAAAGTGACAGTCATACATATTTCCTGGGATTCAGTAAACTGAAGCCTACATAGAGTTTACAAGTGTGTGTGGTGATGTGCAGTGAGGGGTCTATATTCCCTGATTGAAACATTATAACAGTGAATGCTAAAACATTGACACATAAAAAGCAAATGCATATAAACACGAGATACCTACCTATACAATGAAATTCAAAACGTTGAAGTACAATAGTTGGCCAACACAGTGAGCCTGGGTTGCTGATGAAGAATGTAAAAAACTGAATATCACCTGCTCATGCTGCATTTGGTTAGTTTTGGCCAACTGTGACAATTCGATATGGTAGTTTTCTCTGTAAAGGTCTTTCAGGGTTCAGACAGTTCGCTCTTTATGTATTGATATTTTAGCATTCGATGATTTAATGTCTCGATCAGGTAATATAGACCCACAGTGAGCAGTAGTGTTAATTACTGCATTTAAACATAAATAAGCATGGTTTCTTGGCTGGCAACAGTGTTGCTGGGCAGGAAACCATGTAAAGCAACACAAATAGCAATCCCGTTTGCATCAGAGCACAGTCGGTTAGTGTGTTTGTGTGAAATGCCACAATGATCACCAGGGCTTAACATATAAGTTTCCATAGCTCTCAGTCTCTTAGTACAAGGCATCTGGACAAAGCACAACATAATGGGGGGGGGGGGCAATGACCTAGAAATAGGGACAGAGTCTACATATTTGCATGTTTAAACTTAGAAATGTGCTAGAATAATAAGGTATACCTTTTCTGAAGGATTTAAAGTCTGAAACTCAAATGTATGTAATTATTTAGCGACATCAGTCCTGAGATCATCCCACAAATATTATAAGGAACAGACCAAAAGATATAAGGCAAAAGTCTGACATACTGCAAAAATCTGGACAGTTGAGAGGTACGATATGCATATGGTCCAAGCACAGTACTGAACAGTGTATACAGTGCAGAGTATTGCGAAATCCCATTCCTGGCCTTCTTTACCAATGTTGTGTAAATGATCTGTAAGGGTACATGGACTACCATGTAAAATAAACACTCAGGGTAAGTGTGTGTATTGAATAGGGTCACACAGATGAATTGTAGGAATGAACACAGGGAAAGAGGACAGGTGAAACAACCTAATGTACAGCAGATGAGGGCATGTCACTGGAAGACAGCTGTAGCAGCAACACCAAGCTCATATCAATATGGTACAATAGGGACTGCACAGTGAAAATGTGTATTATGTGACTGTCACACAAGGTGACATAATAATGAGGAAGATGCCTGTGTGAGATAAGCATCCTTACATGAACAGTGCAGAGGACTTCTATCAAACATGATATATACAATTAGGGTAGGGTGCATATTGTGAAGCTGTGCAAACTGATTTGCCTGTATACGAGTGTAATCTCAGCAGAGGTTTCCAGTAAGTGGGACACAGGTAAAGGCTCATGGACAAGATTAAAAGAAGCACACACAATCATGGACAATATTAGAATAGTACCACCAGTAATCCCATGTCTCTGACATAACATATGTGATTTAAAGTGATCAGAGTGGGTTCTGCACAAATGCACTTGTACAACTATTATGACATGCCTGCACTCTACGAGGGTAATCCTGCACACCGTCATGACACTGTAACATCTGCTGGAGGTGTTGGGAGGGACACTGCTATATCTGTATGTGACATTATGATCAATACAGGCTAGCTGACTGGTGTGCATGGCATATATATATATATATATATATATATATATATATATATATATATATATATATATATATATATATATATACATATAGAGAGAGAGAGAAAGAGAGAGAGAGAGTAATGTTTATGCCACAAAAAGAATACCTAGGTATGTCCAATAAGATGTGTGACAGCTCACTGTGGCAATGGTGGTACACTTCAGTTACGCATAAGTGGAAGATATGTAGTGAGGTACATGAAGAAGGGTGCATTGTACTCAGTTATTGGTGTGATGAAGGCTGTGAACTATGGAGATATTATGGCCTGTGATGTAGATGTCCTTCACATACTCAGTAGCTGTGTTACATACAAGGAAGTAGTCAGCACTGTGGCCACATGGTGGTGGATGTTCCACATACCATCTACCCCAGGACACAGGTCACATACCTATTGGTCTGATTATAGGGTGTGATGTCTTACATTATACTTGAGTTGTGTATTTGTTTTCCTGATGTAACACATCCTCTCATATTTTTGTGTCATTGCAGTTATCATGGCTGTGGCAGCAATCTTTGGTATGTGTTGATATTGTCTGTATTATACTAATATCACAGTTGGAGTCAATGATTGCCACAATTTGTAGTCCTTCAGACAGCTGTTTGGACACAGGATGTGTATGTAATTTGTGATGTCTGTGACTTAAATAATGGGCAGGAAAGGGCCTAGCAGACAGCCCTGATGTATGAACCTTATCGCTGGACCTGAGACATAGTTCACTTCAAATATTTCAACATATTTCAGTGCCATGTATGTGATACAGTGGTCTCCCCAATTGGTGATATAGGTGTTTATGGCCACATCTGACAGTGTTGAGTGAATACTTCAGTGTAGATTTGTGTCACATACCTTGGGCTTGTCAAGTTCAAAAGGATGATATTGTTGTCTCCATGCATGCCCTCAATGACCTCTTTCAGAACATCTAACAGATATAACAGACATGCTGTAGTATTAATAACTCACACAGGTCTGTTCTACACAGCTGGGATATTACTAGTGTCCATTTAGTAAAAGGTCCATGATGTTATGTCAGTCTACCTCACAGATGAGGAGAGTCAGGATGCTTCTATACATACCTACATCTGGTGCTGTCACCCTTCAAACACACATGGATACATGCTAATGTACACTCTTCTACAGGAACATAGCCTGTATAAAGGGTGTGTTGAAGTATGTATTCGGCCATGTTAGGAAGGTGTACATGTTGAGTCGTGTGATAGGTGATCTGCGATGTTGTCACAGCCCACTGAATCTGTGTGATAGGCCAGGATGAAGGTAAGACAATGCATAGTGGCTATCCTGATCTGGACTAGGGCTTAGACACAATCCCCCCACATGTATCATTGAGAAACTCACCCACCTGAGGATTAACCCTTATGTCACTAGATGGATAACCAATTGGCTCATTGACAGAACACATACTGTGAAAGTTGGTGAATTAACCTGTATCAGTAGAGCTGTCACCACTGGCATACCCCAGGGATCTGTGCTTGGCCCTTTACTGTTTGGACTCTATTTCTTGACAGTTCAGGCTAAAGTACACGGCCTTTGGCTTACCAAGTTTGCTGATTCTTGCATGCTGGTACCAATCATTAAGTCCACCTATGATGATAACATAGTACAGGAGGGGCTAACACAGACAAATGATTGGTGACAAAGCCACGCGGTCTAAAATAAATGCAAAAATGTGTCTTTATTTTGTCCTTCTACAAAAGTGGAATGCCCTGCTAATTGCAGCATTGACAACAGTCCTGCTATGCTAAAACCCAGTGAAGCAAGCACTGGGAACACATGTAGCTAACAAGCTGAACTTTGACCACCAAGTTTCCACACTGGTATTGAAAACCTATGTTATGCACATCATAAGTCATGCCATCGTATTCAGATCTGAGGATCATTTTAGAGCACTATACTCAACCCTTACTAGAACACTAATAGAGTATAATACTCTCTTTTGCATGTACCTCATCAGACACATGCAGCAGATGGAAAGACCACAGGGGTTTTTCACCAAGAAAACACAGGGTCGACAAACCATGCCATGATGTATGTGGATAGACTGAAAACCTTGTCAATGTAATCCAGATCTTATTTGATGAGTTGACTTCTGCCTGGCCTCCAGGCCAATCTCTGACCCTGCCCTGGCGGGAATAGTGCACATCCACAAATCAAATATAGCTGATGACATCAGCAGTGTCTGGTGAGGATATTACGGTAATAGTAGTGTCCCACATTCTGGCGTAAAAAGCTCTGTGCAATGTCAAGCAAGTTCAAAAACACACACCCCAGATGACTGCAGTGAGAACAGTATCCCTACCCATCTAAGTACACTGACTACAGAAATCTGCATTTAAGGCAAGTGCCATAGCTCAAGCCTGATTTGGAGTGTCTCAGACAAAACTTTATAATTGATGACATCAGCAGTTTCTGGTGAGGAGAATATGGTAATGAGAGTGTCCCACATGCTGGTATAAAAGGCTCTCCTTAATGTCAAACTGTTAAACAAGTGCATAAACACACACACACACACACACACACACACACACACACACACACACACACACACACACACACACACACACACAAACACACCAGCTGACTGCAGTGAGTACAGAACCCCTACCTATCTAAGTACACCAGCTACAGAACTCTGTATTTAATGTAAGTGCCACAGATCAATTCTGACTTGGACTGTCTCAGACAATATTTTAGATCTGGTGACATCATCAGTTTCTGGTAAGGAGAATATGGTAATAACAGTGTCCTGCATATTGGCGTAACAGGTTGTCTGTAATGTCAAGTAAGTGCACAAACACACACACACCCCAGTTGAGCCCCTACCTACCTAGGTATACTGACTGCAGAGCTCAATACTTTATGCAAGTGCCAAAGCACAAGTCTTACTTTTACAAGCCTGCAGGACAACTTATAGTGGATGACATCTACAGTGCATGTAGGAAAGAAGATGTTCATATGTTCACAGGTTCATAGGTTGGTACTAGGCTATCGCCCCTAGGGCCTATACAAGCCTAGCCATAACAATTCCCTTGCTATTTCTTCCCACAATATTTACTTCTCTAGACCCCTGTCTAGCAGGGCAACTGACATGATCCCCGGGGTGAATTTCCTATCTCCCATCCAATCATCAAGGTTCCTTTTGAAGAGGGCCAAGAAGGCACTCTGCTTGACATGTATGGGCAGTCTATTCCAGAGTATGGGGCGTCTCTGGGTCAGGAACCTATCCCTCCAGCATGTTTTGTTCATTGTGATGACAAGGTTTAGATCCCTGGAGCATGTGGCTCTGAGGGATTGGGATTTCTTTAAGTGGAGCATGTCCAACAGCTTAGGGTTTGACATGGCCTTGTATGTTAAGCGGAGATCACCTCTGAGTAGACGATATGCCACAGAGTATAGTTTTTAGACAGTCAGCATATGGCATCTGCTTTAGGCCTGTTATTCATTTAGTGAGGTATTTCTGTGGTCTCTCCAGCTGTTGCAGATGTCTTGTGAGGTACATACCAAATGGGGCATTATACTCTATAATGGGTCTAATGAGGGATGAGTACAGTGGGACAATGACTTCCTTTTTTCTGGACGAAAAGCCCTTAGTGATGAGGTGTGCCACATAGAAGGATATCATGACTGTTGTAGCGATGTGGTTATCGAAAGTGAGACCACTGTCCACCTGTGTGCCAAAGTCTCTCATCACACTTTCAATGTTTAGTGTACTGCCACCTATGTGGTAATTCATGGGTACATGTTTTTTTCCAAAGGGGATAACTATACATTTCTTGGGATTAAGCTTGAGCCCATGGCTCTGGCACCAGGCAACTGTTTCTGTAAGGCCCTTTTGTAGAATATCCTCATCATTTGGGGATTCAATAATGGCTCCCAGTTTGCAGTCATCTGTGAACTTTGTTAGCCAGAGTCCCTTAGTGTTGACCTGTACTTCAGAGAAGGAGAAGCCAAACAAGAGTGGTCCCAGGACTGAACCCTGAGGTACTCCACTTGTCGCCATCTAGTGACATAGGGATTTATGCCCAGCTTAGTAAGTTTATCTAGGATTCCAGAGTGGGGGATGGTGTCAAATGCCTTGGCGAGGTCCAGATAGGTTGTGTGGACTGCCTTACCCTCGTCCACAGCTCTGAAGACTGATTCGAATAAGTCAATCAGGTTCAGGAGACAAGATCGGCCCTTCATAAACCAAAACTGGGTGGGGTCCAGTGTTTGAAGGTTGGCAATGTCTTTGTTTATAAGTTCCATGATAATGCGTTCCATGCCCTTGCAGATCAGGCTCGCCAGACTGATGGGATGGTAGTTCCCGGGATCCAAGGTGGATTCCCCCTTGTGGAGTGGGATAACTGTAGCTGTGCGCCACTCAGTGGGCATGAAGCCTGAGGTGAGGCTATGATTAAACATGACACTTAGGTGAGGTGCCAGTTCATTTTGTAGTTCATGTAGTACACAGCCTGGGATGTCATCTGGTCCCATGGATGCTGTATTCTTAGCTTTGGGGAATGCGGTTTCTACCTGTGTGGCTGTGATTACCAGAATTTGGTAATCTTTTGATATTGAGATGGGCCCTTTATGGGGTGAGAGGGGGGTGAAATTGGCACTAAATCGATCTGCCAGGATATTGGCAATATCCTCGGAATTAGTATATTTAATGCCATTCTGTTGAAGCTCAGAGCAGATCTGAGGATTGCCATTTAGATTATTGACATAACTATAGAATGCCTTGTGGTTGTCTTTGGAATCTTTGGCAATTTTATTTTCATAACTAGCTTTTGAGGATTTTATGAGGGATCCCAGCTTCTTACTGAGGCTGCTGAGGGAGTTTTTTGCATCCTGGGATTTTCCTCTTTTCTGCAACAGTTTCTTCCTTCTGTTGTATAGTTTGTTTATAGCAGGGTACCACAAGATTGTCTTCCTTTTTTTGGAGGAGAGCATCTTGGTTCTATTTGAGATGGCACGATTCATGCACGAGTGGATGTGCTCATACAGTGCCTTAGTGTAGGATTCTGTAGTTGAACTTTCAGATCCCATCTGCATGGGTGTCATGAAGTTTGTCACTTCTGACTTCAGTAGCATGAAGTTAGCTTTGTAGAAGTTTTTTAAGGAGGTTGCCTTACTGGGGGGGGGGTGCAGGTGGGATGTGGATGTCAAGGGTGATTTGCTTATGGTCAGACCTGACCAATGAGGGGTGACCACTGGTGTGGAGCATCTATCTCCCATGTTGGTAATGACCAGGTCTAGGATATTGGAGCCACTGGTGGGACAATGGATTAGTTGATCCAGGGTGTTGGAATGTATGAATTCCAAGAACTGTTGGGAAAAGGAATTGGTACCCGAGTAGTTTTCCCAGTTAATGGCAGGGTAGTTGAAATCACCCAGTTTAGAAAGGTGTAGTGAGAATCTTGGGGCATTGTGGGGGATCTGTAGCAAGCTACAATTTGGATTTCAGTTTTACCTAGTGTTAGTTGCACCTGGAGAATTTCAGATGCATTGTGTTGGGCAACTAGCCTGGAGTTGTGAATATCCTTGGTGAATATGGACACTCCTCCACCTTTAATGTTTCGGTCTTGGTTTTGTGGCCGAAAAGTGTGGTAAGAGTTGTAGCCTGATATTGCAGGGGTGCTCTCTGGAGCCTGGAACCAAGTCTTAGTTACTGCACAGATATCGATATTCTCCATTTTTAGGAGTGCCTCGAGAGAGTGCATTTGGAGGGTTTAGACTTCTAGCATTGAGTAGCATTACCTTCAGATGTTGCATGCCTGTATCTGTTACGGTGGTGGTTTTGTCCTTTGAACCTTGCCTAAAACAGGCACTATAGGAGTGGCAAGAGCTTTAGCCAGTAACCTGAACCCCAGGGGTGACAGGTGCAGACCATCTCTGGCAAAGCATCGTGGTTTGTCGATCATGTCTTCCCAGGCAGACAGATACTGGATCTCCTTTGAATGACACCAGAAGCTTAGCCAATTGTTGAAGTCAATCATTTTGTCCATATACTGTGGTATCATTCTGGGTGAAGGCAGGATGCTACTCAGGGCTAGGGTCATACCTGCTTGGGCCACATGATCCGAGAGCTCTTCCATTTCTCTTTTCATGTAGTCCAGGGAGGTACGTCTCAAGTCATTCACTCCAGCATGGACAATGAAAGAGTCATATTTATACTTGTGGAGTGACTTGAATGCATGCGTTATGTGGTGGATCCTGGCATCCAAAGGGAGCTGAGTATGATTTTCTCCTTGTTCAGCCTGGTGAGTTGGACATCAGTGTGCCTGACTATAGAGTCACCTATGACTAATGTGTTGGGTACATGGTCTTGCCTTAGGTGCTGTTGTTGTGTGGCACACTAGTGTTGTGAGCTATGTGTCACTTTGGTTGTGACTGGTGTTTGTTTGCATTTCAGCTTCGGAGATCCTTGTTGCTTGAGCAGGTTACCACAAGGATGGAAGGCCTGCATGAGATGGATGTGTAGGCATATACAAATTTCAAAAAAACTGTCAGTTCATTAGATTGGAGTGGTAACTGTAGGATACATATGTATGCTGTTTTGGCTACACACACACACACACACACACACACACACACACACACACACACACACACACACACACACACACACACACACACACACAATTGACTGCACTGAAAACAGAACCCCAACTTAAGGTACACAGACTACAGAGCTCAATATTTTATGCAAGCTCCACAGCACAAGTCTGACTTTTACAAGGCTGCAGGGCAAGTTTTAGTGGATGACATCAGCTGTGCAAGTAGGAGAGAAAATGTTGGGAGGCCTGCATGAAATGGATTTAAGGGTATGTGTAAGTGTCAAAATAAACTGTCAGTTCATGGGATTGAAGTGGTAACTGTAGGATACACACTTATGCTTTTCTGGCTAGAAACACACATACACACACACACACACACACACACACACACACACACACACACACACACACACACACACACACACACACACACACACACACACACACACTCAGTTGACTGCAGTGAGAACAGAACCCCTACCTAAGGTGCACAGAATACAGAACTCAGTACTTTACGCATGCACCATGGCAGACGTCTGATTTTTACAAGGCTGCAGGACAATTTATAGTGGATAATATCAACACTGGATGTAGGAGAGAATATGTTAGGAGACCTGCATAGGTTCATTGGGGGTTACTAGGCTAATGGCCCTGGGGCCTTTTCAAGTCTAGCTGTGTAAAAAACCGAAGTACTCTAGATGACCATAGTTAGTTATTCATTGTTAGCAGAGTAATTTTATGATTAGCACCAACTGCCCCTGTCCATGAGGGACATAGTTGCCACCCCTGTGTTGAATTTATGATCACCCATCCAGTTGTCAAGGTTGCGCTTGAATAAGGTCATTGAACAGCATTGCTTCACATGCAGTGGGAGCCTATTCCACAGGAGCAGCAATCACTGGGAGATATATCTCTCTCTCCAGCTTATTCTGTTTATGTTGCATGCTAGGTTGAGATCCCTGGAGCAAGTTATTCTTGTCTTATTTCATTTGCAAATGTCCATCATTTCCAGTAGGTCAGGGTCTGAGGCTGCTCTGTAGGCCAGGCACAAGTCATTCTTAGCAGCCTGCATGATACTGAGTACAGTGGCAGAACTCAGTCTTTCCATGTATGTTATGTTTTGGAGGCCCTGGATTCTCCTGATAAGAAACTTCTGTGGTTTCTCCTGTTGCTGCAGGTGTCTGGTGAGGTAGGGAGCATTGCAATCAATTAGTGGTCTGATAAGAGTTGAGTACAGCAGATCTCCGAACTTCCTGGTCTTGGATGTGATGCCCTTATTTATGAGGTGATCAATGTAGAATGTGTGTCTTACCAATATGGACACATAGTGATTAGAGTTTAGATTGCTATAAACCTGTGTTCCCAAGTCTCACACCAATGAGCTTGAGCTTAAAGAAGTACTATGTATATCATACTTACATGTGGTACTTCTTTGCCAAAGGAGACAATGAGGCATTTTTTTGCATTAAGTTTCAGTTCATGAGTTTGGCACCAATCATTTGTCTGTGCCAGCCCTTAATGTAATATGTTAACATCATTGGGGGACTCTATATGATTGTGCCCACTTGACAGTCATCTGCAAACTTGGTAAGCTACAGGC
Source organism: Protopterus annectens (assembly GCF_019279795.1). Classification (NCBI taxonomy): domain Eukaryota; kingdom Metazoa; phylum Chordata; order Ceratodontiformes; family Protopteridae; genus Protopterus; species Protopterus annectens. The sequence continues at coordinate 846,256,049 of NC_056735.1, read as the reverse complement.
CACCTACTCTCACCTGGACTTGAGAAAAATAGTTTCCAAACAGTAGAGAGCCCAGCACAGGTCCATGTGGTACTCCACTGGTAACTGGCCTACTGGTGGAGGAAGACTCCACGACTTTGACAGTGTGCATTCTGTCAGTGAGCCAGTTGGTTACACAACTAGCAATGTATGGATTATAACTCATATGGGAAATTTTCTGCATGATACCTGAATGGGGGATTGTATCAAAGACCTTGACTAAATAAACACAGGCAGTATGTCCCATTTTCCCTCATCTAGGGCTTTGGGGACATTATCAAAGAAGTCCACTAGATTTAATAAGCAAGATCTACACTTGTCAAAACCAAAATGGAATAGGTCAAGAGTGTTGAAGGTCACCAATGTCCTTATGGATAAGATCCATGATGATTCTTTCCATAACCTTGCAGATAAGGCTGGTTAGGTTTATGGGTCAATAGTTCCCAGGGTCAGTTGGTGGATGTGTAGACATGTTCTTCTGTGAAGATAGTTCTAGTTCTGCATGTTACCAGATTGATGTACATTGTATATCACACGATGTTTGATATTAATTTATGTAGTGTAGTTGATATAAGTGAAAAAGTACTGAGACACCAGGGTTGCAGTGCATGTGAGTAGCCAACACATGGCTTCATCGTAAACATGTGACATATTGTTAAAATGCGCCTTCAGTTTGTCACGTTTCTGCATGTAGTTTTATGGCATGAAGAGTAAATGGATAGTAAACAGCAGTAATACATGTTGATAGTGATTTTGCATAGAACAGTGGCAAGCAGCAGGTTTGCATGATGGTTGGCAAGGTGTGCATGCTGGATACATATTTCCATTACTTTCCCTGTTTGCACTTAGTTACACAGTGCAAAAATGTGAGCCACATTGCTAAAAGTCTGAAAGTTAGTACTGAGTCTATGAAACACACCTGCTACTTAGCTGACTCTGTGGCAGCAGGTGTAAATGCATTCACATATTTCCTTTTGAGCCCTGATGAGACTGGGTTTGAATCCAGATGTATGTAATACTTTTAAATAAAGAGTGATAATGCAATGACATATTATTTTGTGTACTACATTCAGCATATGTTATTGTGTGCATTGACATAGCACAGCAGGGTTAAGCAGCACTGAGCAGAGGTAACCACAGCATTGTAAAGCTGCCCACCATTTTTTGGAGTTGGTGACAAATTCCAAACACCCTACAAACATAAAGGCCAAAAACTGAAGAGATCCATTGCTTATTCTGGTACTTATGCATGTTGTGTGTGATTCTATTTTCTGACCAGATTATAGGTGTTAAAATAGGGTAGATAGGAAAGTGATGAAATGGGGTGTAAGCAGGGGGGAAGAACAAAGAGAAAGCAATACAGGAATGTGCAGGAGGGAAGTAGGAAAGAACCATATCTCTCAATTTCTTCAAAAGTAAAAACTGATAATATGTGCAGAATATTAGCTGAATTTGGACTGCCACCTCCACAGAGAGGGGTGACAACAATATAATCACGTTGAATAGCCAATTGGACCAAATCATGTGTGTTAAGAAGACACATGCGCAAAACGGAGAGCTATATATGGGATATTTTTTGTGGGATATGTGCTCATTTTTTGCTAATTCAGTAAGAGAGGATGCTAGGTAAGGGATGTAGGTATTTCTGAGTCTGGTAAGTTGGGTAGGTGAGAAAGCAAATGCAAACAAACAAGACAAGACAAGACATAGGGATGGTGAGGACACAAAAGGTTGGAGGACACCATGATTGGAGTGAGGGAGGGGACAAAACATGCTCATGCCCATCAAATATGAAGACAGTAAGACTTTAGTCCTCACCCACTGGACTGTTATCACTGTCCGATTACTCTTCTGGTGGCTGGAGTGCTTGATGTCTTCTCCTCCTATGTACCATGAGTGAGTGCAGCCTCTCCATCAGGCATAGGTGTACACTAATGGTGTGGTGCACAACCCTATTCACCAACTCTGGCATCTCCCAGTGGGTGATACAATCCACATCTCTGCCACTGCTCCCAGAGGGTATTACTGCATGAGCTGCCTGTGCAGTACTACCTGAGAGTGCAGGTAGTGCAGTAGAGCAGCAGAGGCAGTGCTGCCAGGTTGGCTTCCAGATGTGCTGGACATTGATGCTGGAGCCTGTGAAGTGGGGGTAGGCTGATCCACTGGGGCTGGCCTAACTCTCTGTGCTGTGTAGCATTTAGCAATTTGCTAGACATGGATGACATGGAGACATTTTGATGACACATAATAGAAATTAAAAAAGGGAGATCAGGGTTGGGGTGAGAGAAAAAAAGAGAGATAAAATTAGTACCATCATATGCTACATACAATGCATTAACACAATTATACAACTATTTTATCTGAAGTATTAGATTTAAGTATACATCTTAAGAAATGCACACTATACCTGCAGATTGCTGAAAGTACTCATTGAAATGTGCATATATTGCACATATGTGTGTTCCAGTTCTACAGATTACAGATAACAGCAGGGCATTTATGCCACTTGTATAGAGTTTAATTTAAATGTAAATATTATTAAAGAAATGCAGTACTATATAGTTGTGGCTCATGGTATTTCAACCCAGAACCTTTGACTACAGTCTTATATTTGACTCCTAAAGTTGGTTTGTACTACAGACTAATGCATGCATACTTGGTTTTACAGTTAGGATATGCATGCTCAATTTGCTAAAACTGTATAAAAAAACAAATAAATCTATCTTTAACTTTTAAATCTACAATAATACTTCTCTTGTGCTGCATACATACTACTTGCTTCCCTCAGTCTCTCCATTTAAGCAGCATGAGCATGTCAATTGAACTCTATGTTGGCATTGGCTGGGGAAAGAACAGAAAAGAACAGAAGAGCATTATGCATACCACTCTTGCCTATATTTAGCTTTTGAAGTATTACAAATACTCTCTTATTGTCATAATAACAACACAGCTGTGGGATGTCCGCAGTCCCTCTTTGCTACACAAACAGCTTTGCAGCAGGAAATTGAAATCATTCTGCATACAACCAACTGCAACATCATCCACAGTACTAAGAAACCACATAACAGTTATTTGTACATGTATACTGTTAGAAAAATATGTATTTGAACATATATAAAGTGCTAGTTAAAAAGCAAATAGTGTATAATGCATTTTATTCTATTATTAATATGGCAATAAGAATGATTTTACATGTAATTGCTTGAAGCTTTGGAACTGCAGTGTATTTGAACTCTGACCCTGGCAGTAGCCAGCTCAGCAAGCTTATGTTTTTCACTAACGATTATCTGCTGGGTCAGGAAATTAAATGTATAAAGCATTGAAAATCTTCTTCTCCTTCCTTTGGGACAATTGGCCTTGTAAATGTTATCAAGATAAGACGCAGCTGTTGGGAGAATGTTGCAAGAAGAACAAAGAAGTGTATTACAAGACTGAACCAGCTATTGTATTCAAGCAGGCCTGAAACCTTGAAGGAGTAACATTTACAGAAAGACATTATAACTGACCAGGTGCTTTGCAAGGCTATATTATTCCCAAGGGAAAACATTTTTAAAATATGTAACATCAGCAATCTTTATGAATAGGATGTTGTGAACCATAGTGATTATAGGTGCCCTGTGACTAACCACGTCAGAAAGGTGGGCACAAACTAGAAAGTAGAAACTATAAGAATTGTATACTTCCTGTATCATGTCAGACAAAATTCTGTACTTGTACGTTTTTTGCCTCCTGGTGTACACTAGTAAATTTTTGCATCTGAGCCTCCTGTGTTGTAATCTTTATTTTTATTTAACAGTTTGGTCCTCCTTGAACCGGAAACCCTCGGACAGCTACAGATCAGAGTGTACCGGTGGTCGAACACTGCGCAGGAGAGGCTACCGAAACAGTTCTTCTTGAAATATAAAAGACCTCCGACTGAATTGCCATTTTGAGAGGCTGGCCACTTTCTGATCTGCGGCCGAAGAGCGGTCTCAAACTGGTCAACTCAGGAGGCTCAGGTAGGAAGATATTTGCCTTTTTTCTGTTTTAGATCAGGGACTAGGTTACAGTAAATATTATTGTCAGAAGATTTGTTATACAGATCAGGGACAAAAGGAAATTACTGTATATTTTGTCAGAGATCAGGGAAACAGAATAAGGTAGGCAGTTATTCTAGATAAACTGTGTAAGGAACTGAAATACCACGTGGTGAAAAGGGTTACGTAACATTTTCTTTTAATATGGGAAATCAGTGCACTAAAACATCGTGTGATCCGGCCCTAACTGAAGATGCAAAATATATGCAATTACAACGGGCTGATAATGTTAGGTATTACACAAAATGGGTTAATAAATACGGATTCGATGGTAAATTGGATAAAATTTCATTAGTTAAACTCTTAAAACAACTTAAATCTGACGCAGAAGGTCAGGCAAAAAAGCAACAACAATTAGGCATTCCTCAGGCACACAGGTGGATTGAGGAAGTAAACCGAAGGGAACAGAAAACTAAAAATGCTAAGATGTTATTTTTAGATAAAGAGGATAATAACATAGTAATAGCGACGGCTCCTCCTCCCCCGCCCCCTCCGATGCCTTTTTTAGGATATGAAGCAGGTGGACAAGCTAGCCCACCTCCACGTTATCCTGATGTCACAATGACACTAAAACCATTTGTTAGAGATCCTATTGAAACTAGGTCCCGGACACGTAAAACACTTGGAGACACAGACTCGTATCAAATAGGAAAAAACACACTAGAGGAAAATGAGGAAGAAATCTGTCCACTTATCGAGGTACCAAATCCTCAAGCAGGACAGGAAGGGCAGGACCCAACTCTTCTAGTGTACAGACCATGGACACCGGGAGATATTCGGAAAGCTACAGAGGGAATCCCCCATCCAAAAGTCAATTACACAAAGTTTTTACAAGATTTACAAGGTATGAGACTAAGTTACCACTTGAATGGGGAAGAAGTAGAAAAGGTAGTTAGACAAATTGTGGGTCCAGACTGGCACATGATTTGTGGCACCTGGAATCCTCGTAATGCAAAGCTTAAACCACTCCCACATAGTGACGCAGAACTAGACAACAGAGTAAAAGGTCTTACAGACCGAATTTCCGAAAAATGGAAACCTAGAGCAGATTGGACTTGCATTAACCAATGCATACAACAAGAGAATGAAACTGTAGATGGGTATTATGGTAGATTATTGGAATGTTTCAATAACCATAGTGGTATGGCTATTCCTGAAAATCAGACACATGATACCTCATTATGAACAGCAACTGAAAATGCGTTTTGAAAGGTTGCATTGCACCTATCAGTAGCTTCATTACAAAGCATATGATAGATCATCGAACAAGTAGGCTACAAGCCTTACTTGAATATGCTAGGCATGCCGAAAGACACTTTAATAGTAAAAGAAAAGAAGACACAAGTCTTCACTGCTGAAGATGGAGCTGAGGTTTTGTAGTACAGTCGGTAAAAGGGTAAGAAAAATGCCCAGGGAAACAGACAATCTGACAAATGGTCAGAAGATTTTGAAGAGAGAAAAAAGAAAGGTGAGTGCTTTAAGTGTGGAAAGAAAGGACATTTAGCGAGGGATTGCAGGCAGAATAAAAAGGTGACTACAGAAAGCAAGGATGATGAGGACTGACTATATGATAGTGATGAAAGTCAGAAATCATCAGAAAAGGCTAACAAACAAAGAACAAATGTAAACGTAGTAGAAGGAATAGAGGAAGTACAAGTAGATATGGAAGATGAAGAAAGTGAAATTTTAGATTTGGCATTACTGAGCTTGGAGCTCTGTCTGGCAGACACAAAACCGGAAGTCACACTTCTGGTGGAGGGGAGGGAAGTAAAATTCCTGTGTGACTCAGGAGCGTCACGGACTTTGATACACCCCTCCAAGTTACCAGAATATTCTGAATCACCTGATTATATATTAGTAAAAGCAGCAAACAGACAGCTATATAGGGAACCACTCTCCCATGATATAGCAATAACTGACCCTGTTTCAGGTATGACTCAGAAAGGTAAAATCATAGTTTCAGCAAAATGTCCAGTAAACCTACTGGGAAGAGATCTTATGCAGATATTTGGCATAGCGGTAGTTCCCACCATGCAGGGTATGGAGGCACAAAGACAAATGGATACTTTTGTGGTGCGACCGGAGGGTGAGACTTTTTACTGGTACAGCCAGGACCTAGTTACAACTGGTCCAGGGGCAGTAACTGAGGAACTGATGAACGTAGCCATCAGTAAGGCCCCTCCCTTGACACTGACCGACAGCATTTGTTACACTGTACTCTATACTACTGTAGCATGCCAGGACCTGATAAAGAATATGAGCAAGAATTATTCAAAAATCCTGCAAACAGATTAGTATTACGAACCTTGTATTGGGATACTGAGGGAAACAGTGTGGTAAGCTGTTCATTAGCTCAGGAATTCATAACATTGTACAAATCTAATCGACTACCGCATGTCAGCTTAACAAAAAACAAGAATATGAAATGGGCAGACTTAGGAGAAAAAGTAACAAGATGGGAAAAACAAACTGATTTAGAATTATCAGAGCAGGGAATACAAAAACAGAAATTGAATTGGCTAACACAGACACATCCAGTTGTACACTTACAAACTAGTAAGGACAGCTGATTAGCGTTCTTATTAGAAGAAGAAGAAAAAGCCTTGTGTGATATACCAAAGATTCTTTGGTCAGCAGGCAAATCAGATGTAGGACTTATTCGAACAGCAGGACCAGTTACTATTACACCAGAAAGATGCAGAGCAAGGAATCAAGCCTATAATAGTAGCATTACTCAAGGAAGGAGTACTGGTAGAATCTCTTGATTCACCATGTAATACCCCTCTATTTCCTGTTAAAAAAGCAAACGGGGAATGGCGGATGGTACAGGATTTACAAGCTGTAAACAATGCAATAATACCTAGAGCACCTACTGTGCCAGACCCACACACCTTGTTGAACGATTTGAAGCCGCAACAAATATATTTCACTGTAGTAGACATAAGCAATGCTTTCTTTTCAATACCTATACATCCTGATAGCCAGTATTGGTTTGCATTTACATTTCAGGGTAAAAGTTATACCTATACTCGGCTACCACAGGGATATTGTGAAAGTCCAACAATATTTGCACAAGAAATGGCTAGCAACCTGGCAGGGTTTACCCCACCAGGAGGTAGTCAGATTCTGCTTTATGTAGATGACATCTTGCTAGCAGCCCCCACCCAGCATCAATGCAGGGAGGATACTATAGCGTTATTGAAATTTTTAGCAGCACAAGGACATAAAGTAAACAAATGTAAGTTACAACTTTGGAGAAAACAGGTTAGATACCTAGGATATGTAATATCCAATGAAGGTAGAATATTAGACAAAGACAGAAAAACAGCAATTTTACAAGCACCTAAACCAGTAACCAAGAAGGAAATGATGTCCTTCTTGGGAACAACTAATTTTTGTCGAAGCTGGATACCAAACTATGCTTTAGAATCTGCTCCACTGGCTGATTTAATATATAAAACACCAATGGCAGCACAAGATTTATTACAATGGACACCTGAAGCAGAAACAGCTTTCTGCAGACTAAAACAATTGATAGCTTCTTCATTAGTTTTAGGACTTCCGAATTACCACAAATGATTCTTTCAGACCGTAGACTGTAAACAGGGATATATGACGTCAGTTCTGACGCAACAGCATGGGGATAAGCAACGCCCCATAGCTTACTATTCATCACAGTTAGATCCAGTGGCACGGTCATTGCCTCACTGTGTGCAAGCAGTGGTCGCAGCTGCAATGGCAGTACAGGCTTCGGCCTCAGTGGGGTTATTCCACCCTCTCACATTGAGAGTGCCTCATGCAGTCACGATAATTTTACTGCAAGAAAAAAATAGCATATCTTTCTCCTGCTAGACATCTTTCATGTATGACCATACTGCTGAGCCAACCTCATATGGTAAATGAACGTTGTACAACATTAAACTCGTCAACGTTACTTCCAACCCCTGTGGATGGCACGCCGCACAGCTGCCTGCAGGAAATTGAGCAAACAACTTTGCCCAGACAAGATCTCACTGATATGCCCTTGGTTGATGCTGAGGTGACATTTTACGTGGATGGCTCGTGCAGAAGGGGTCCTACAAGGAAAAATCTAGTGGGGTATGCAGTAGTTACAGATACAGAGATCTTAGAAGCCCAACCTTTACAGCAAAACCTATCTTCTCAAGCAGCGGAATTGATAGCTTTAACAAGGGCTTGCACTCTAGCGAAAGATAAATGTGTGAACATATATACTGACAGTCAGTATGCTTTCTCTACAGTGCATGTTTTTGCGCAACAATGGAAAAATAGGGGAATGATAACATCTAATGGTAAACCGATTAATCATGAGCAACTTATTTTGAACCTATTAGATTCTATTCAGTTACCTACTAAAGTAGCTATTTGTAAATGTTTAGCTCATACAAAACAACAGGATAGAACTTCAAAAGGAAATGCAAAAGCTGATGCAGCTGCAAAGCAAGCAGCCTCAGACTCAGAAACTTTACTTTTAACCGAGGAATTACAACCCTCTGAGATTTTAGATCTAGAAATGTTAAAAACAATGCAGACACTAACTACAAAAGCAGAGAAACAAAAATGGGAGAAACGAGGTGCAATCCTTGAAAATGGACTGTATGTCTCCAAAGAGAAAAAAACAATATTACCGTCTAATTTATTTAGATATGCAGCTTTGTTGAACCATGGGCAGTGCCATGTCTCAACAGGGGGGATGGTACAGTTAGTAAATCGAATATTCCAAACATACGGATTCATAAATTATACAAAAAATGTTTGTGCAGCATGCCATACTTGTAACAAACATCATGCACAAGGGGCATTCAAACCCAAGCAAGGGAGTTTTCCTACACCACCATATCCGTTCCACACTATTTGTATGGATTTCATAGAGTTGAATAAATGTGAAGGGAAAAAATACTGTTTAGTAATTATAGATATGTTTTCTAAATGGATAGAAGCTTTTCCAACTAAAAATCCAGATGCAGCAACAGTGGCAAAAGCCCTAGTAAAAGAAATAATTCCTAGATTTGGCATACCGGAAAGGATTTATAGTGACAATGGGACACATTTTGTTAATCAGACGATCCACCAGCTTGGGAGATTCTTTGGAATCTCCTAAAAGAATCATTGTGCTTACCACCCACAGTCTGCAGGACTGGGGGAAAGGTACAATGGAATTCTAAAAAACAAATTGAGGAAGCTAGTGAGCGAGACACAGAAAAACTGGATTTGCTGTCTGCCTTTGGCACTGCTGAACATGAGAACAGTTCCAAATGTAAAGGGTTTGACTCCTTTGAAATGATATAAAGTTCCTCTCTTTTCTAACAAAGTCTGCCATGGGCCTAAATGGGGGTCAGCCTTAATTTGTTTTAAGACAGTAAAACCAAAACAGTGGTCCTCATGTTCGATAATATGGCAAGCTAGTGCATTGTTACAGTCCTTTCTGGATACTGCATACAAATGCTCATAAATTCGCTTGTGCAGTACCCGCTCAGTCTTTCCAATATAGAAAGCTGGGCATTTTCTTTAGGCCGCCAAATAGACCACTGATTTCGATGTACAATTAAAACTCCCCATCAATTTGTATTTCACCCCATTTATTAATACAAGGACGGCTGCACATATTTTCCCAGGGTTAAACGAAACGATCTCGTTGACCTGTATTTTAAAACTCTTAGCCTTAAGAAGATAATTATGTGGTTTAAAATACTATGGAAAGATTCTTTTATAGGTGGCTCTCATATTAACGTTTTTGAGGGGATTGAACATTTGAAACACATAAGAGACCCTTGTGCATGGTTTCATCACTTTATTTCTTGAGGTTCTTAAGACATACATTTTGTATTGTAATTTGTCTGTAAGTTTTGTAATGGATTTTACTAACTTTACTATAACATTAGTTAAATAGTTATATATGTAGTATTTTATT